>NC_090448.1:1529576-1835491 GCF_031143425.1 Pleurodeles waltl | reverse complement strand
TAGATAGACCAAATGTACTTACCATTCCCTGGTTTAACCACATCTCAAAATGGTTTCACAGATTGGGTCTTAGTGAGTTTTGGAGTCATCCAGAAAGTATAAGGAAGGATCAGAAGAATCATTTGAAAATTGTTTACTGGATATATGTCAGGGAAAACTACCTGCTGTGTTCAACACACGGCAGATTGACTTCACAATTTTTTGATTTCAAATGGTACCCATATCTGGAACCATTTATGGATACAATTCTTGACCCATTAAGGAAGAGTCTATATATTCAGTTCAGATATGGTTGTCTGCCTCTCAAATCCTATGGCAGTACACGGAGCGCGACCCCAAGTCCTGATACTTGTCCGAGTTGTAATCACATTTCAGAATCTATTGTACATTTTATGTTTTTATGCCCTGCTTATTTGATTGTGCGACGGAAGTGGTTACGACCGGTGTGCAGGAATATGGGGGTAAGACATTGTATTGTTGCCTTAAGGATCATGATGAGGGAAACTTCTCTCCCTCTATCTTGTGCGGTTAGCAAGTATATTGTAGCTGCTTGGCATATTCGTACTAATTTTCTGGGGAAAAAATGATGATGAGGACCAAATAAAAAAAATGAAAAAGTGTTTTAGTTGCTACAGTTTAACTATACACCTAGACTGAAATAAAACCCCATGTTTTTATTAAATGTTAGGTATTAGGGGGTTAGGTGCTTTTTCTAAGGAAAATAATTTTATGTGTTTTAAGGCTGAAATATATGTTTTTATTTTATTCTTATCCTTTTTTAACTTAATTCTTATTTCCTTTTTGATTCAATTGTTGGTTGTTTTGCTTTTATGGTTGAAAGTAACCGAATAACTCAAGACCAATTTACAAAAATACTCCAGATTTGTTTTAAAATGTTAAAACCAAGATCATCAAAATTGGGTAAGTACTTTTTAAGTTATGATTTTTTGAAGTTTAGCAAAAATAGTATTTTTGTGCGTAATTACTCATCATAGGAATCAATGGAGAAATACTTTAAAAATACATATAAAACCAGGCAGTGCGTTTACCAATGTCTCCTTTTGCAGGTATGTTGAGGTCATCGATGGGCACTATGGACCAGCTGGAGAAGTTCGGGCGGCTCCCGGTTTCTTCAGGAGCAGTGTGAAAACGTCTCTGGAGCTGGTGCCAGGTCACTGCAGGGGACCACTTGGAAAAACACTGCACAGGTGGATTTAACATACCTTTCGGTGGGTCCGCTTGGAGTGTCGAGGTCACAAGGGGTGGAGGACCATTAGAGCACAGCTGGATCTTCGGTGAAGGGCACAGGGAAACCGGGAGCAGAGCGAATCGGTGAGCCAGGAGCTGTGCACAAAGATGCCCTTGGAAGCGGGAGGTAGGTCACTTTGAGGGTCACTTGCAGGTCAGCAGGGGCACTCTGGTGGAAGGTCCTAGTGTTTATTGAAGTCCCTCCACTGGAGATTCCTCCTGCTCCTTTTACAGTCCGGAGTGGAATGTCCTTCTGGTGTCCAATGTTAGGTGACCACTACCCAGGGTAATGGTACAGTTCTGCCGCTGGAGGGTACACTGTCTGAGAATGTCCTCACAGACCGTCAGGTGGAGTTTGGTTCAGCTGCAGCATCTGGTTCCTTGGTCAGCAGCGGGTCAATAAGGTGGACTTCACTGGCTTGTTGGTTACTTGTTGCTGTAGAGTGACGCCTTCACTCTGGAGGGAGGTCTTTGGCCATTTTCGAAGAGTGGAGGTCCTGTGGGGATTTCTAGAGTCTTTCTGATGTCCAAGCAACCCCTAAGAGGTGATTGTCTAGTCCTGGGTGCAGCAGGCAGGTTTTGGCACCTTTTCTTTGTGTACCAGGACTTAAGTTCTCGAGCCTTGGGTCTTCCTTGTTGCTGGTCTTGATTTGTCCTTAGAATCTGATTTCTTGGTCTAGGGATGCCCACTAAATACTGCATTTAGTGGACATTTTAGGAGGTACCTGGTAGTGACCAATGGATCATCTACCTTATAGTGGCTACATCCACTAAGTGACCACTTCCTGTGGGCAGCAGTAACTTCCCTACACCTGATTGGCTATTTTCCTTTCATGCAAGATGGAGGAAAATGAAATGAAGGGGTTATCTCTTATGCAACACCTTAGGCTTGGTGCATGTTAGGACTGACCGCTCCTCCTGTCCTTTGTCTGGCTTCCCACCGTTGCTCCCATCCAAAAGTGGGGGGTTTGCAATGGGGATGGCCACGTGCTGCTAGCAGCAGGCTTTGGCATCGAGTTTCAAGAGCAGTAAGCCCTTTGAAGCGTGCTAACAGGGCAATGCACACATACACCTCCACTCAGGCAGAGCTTTGTTCTGAGTCCCAGAGAACAGGATCTCTCACCCCACGGGCTCAGAATCTTGTCTGGCAGTGGCAGCCAGCCACCATGCCAGGGTAGTTAGCTTTTGCAGGGGGCACCTCTAAGGTTACTTCTGGGTACATTTTGCAATAAATCCAATACTGGTACCAGTTTGGATTTATCATTCTGAGTTGTTTGGCTCCAAACAACATAGGGTTCAGAGCAGCCATCATATAGTTGTGAAGCTCGTACTCGCCAGTGTCCAGCACATGTATTTAAAATGACTGCTCTGTTCACTCACTATGTCCCAGGTTTGGCAAGGAAACAGTAGGGGCATATTGCTCATGCAGCTATGGCCTCACATACAGTATAGTGCATCCTACCTTAGGGCTAGAAGGCCTGTCAGAGGGCTGACCTATCTAGTTTGCATGTAGTGTATAGTGGATAGAGCACACAGGCTGTGTGCCATCTCGAGTTTGTCTTTTGGGATTGCGTCAGAACACTCAGCCTGGCAGTGCTGGGTGCATCTGAATGCAGGGCCCTTGAGGGTGGCACAATCTGTGCTGCTGCCCTCCGGGTCTACCCTTAGTACCCCGTGCCCTGGGTACCTAAGTACCATTTACTAGGGACTTATAGTGGTAGCTAAAGGTGTTGCTAACTGTGCCAATGCATCACAACAGTTTTGGGAAAGAGATCTGGCCTAGGGAACTGATTAGCAGAGGCCCTGGGCAATAACAACTTTGAGACCACATCAAACACAGGCAAAAGTGGGGGCTATCCATGTCGAAAGAGGCCTTTCCTCACAATCACCCATAATGAGGCCAATGACTGCCACTGATGGCCCTGTAGTGAACAGGCTGTCAGGTCAGTGGTTTCCAATGGAGGAGGCAGCTAAGGTTCTGCTGTCTCTGATCCAACACTTCCTGTGACTCTAAATAGTGGGGTGGGGGGCTGATGTGTTGGCGGGCAGGACCTCTGCCGCGTTAAGGCGGTGCTTCTCAGCTCAGGTGAGTTATGAACATGTTCCAACAGTTTTGCACTGCTCTGAGTTTACAGAGGGAACATTCAGTCTCATTCTGTTCTAAATTGTGCATTCAATTGCCATAGTTTTGGTTAACATTACTGAGCATTACTTGGCAATAAAATGGCCCTTAACAACTGATATATCTGTTGCAATTGAGGTTATTTGATAGATTTACAGTCTTTACAATACTTTATTGTGCATCTTGAACCTGTCTTCTTGTGGTGATGTGTGACAATTGTATATTGCATGGGTAGGTCTGCTCCAGGCTGCTCTGGTTTACAGTGAGTTCTGTCCAGACTGGCGACATTTCTTACAATGTGCAGTTAATTCACCCCCTCATTCCTCACACAACCCTCTCTTGGTCTTGTAAAGAGCATCAACTCTTTACTGACCTGCTCTCAGCACCTCAAAGTGGCAATGAGGGTGACCCCACTTCCCCTGAAATCCCCTCTTTTCATTAATGTACATTTCAATCAATCAGTCAGGATTTGTAAAGTGTGGATAATCACCCGACAAGGTATCCAGGAGCTTGCAGGTCCCAGAGGCTCATTCAAACAGCCAGAACTAGAGAGTCCTTCGAAATCCCAGAAGTCAGGTGATGGTCTGGAGTTGCGTGGGGAGGCTGCACAAAAAAGCAGGGGAAAAAGCACAGATAAAGCACAAAAAATAGTGGAAAAAGCTAAGTTAAAAAAGTGAAAACGAGGGAAAAGCAAGGAAAGGGCAGTGGGAATGAGGGCAAAACAAGGAGGAGGCAGTGGGAACGAGGGAAAAGCAAGGAACAGACAGGAGCAGGAGCGATGCAGCAGGCCGGAGAGAGCTGGGCCTGGTTCATGCGTTGTTTGATTTGGGATACATTATAACCATACTTTGTTTATTCTTTATTAAATGACAGGTTACGAGGTTGCCTCGTGGTCCATTAAAGATGAGGAGACAGACTGCTGCATGAAGACTCCAGACGACAAGAGGGTAAAACGCAGCTTGAGTCCCAGAGGTGAGTAGGCGCTACTTCTCTGACTTCGAACAAGAGTGCACGTTTACCAGACTCCACTGCACGCACTGGCATTGTAGTTACTTAAGCCTCTGAAGCTTTGAGGTCAGCAGTCCCTGAAGCTTTGAGGTCAGCAGTCCCTGCCCCTAGCAGTTGTGTTCTCTGATCCCAGGCATGTTTTTCCATTTATCAGTGTATCACTGCAGGCCCCTTAGGACCACTACTATACTGTGCTGAAGTTACAAAGTGGACAGATCCGTGGGATCAAAAGAAACAATAAAAGAAGACAGACGCGGACCAGCAGAAACATGGAAATGTAGAAGCTCCACCTGGGATTAGCACATAGAAGAAACAAAATGGGCATCTGTATAGCTCAAATGTAATTCAAGTGAAAGCCAGCAGAACTTAGTGAAAGTCAATGGTTGTAGATTGGGTTGAAAATGAAAATGACACAACCAGTCGCTTGTTCATGCGTTTTATGCTAGAAAATATTTTAAGATGCTTTTGGTGTGCGAGGTCAAAATACCAATGTGGCAAAAAAGTAAATGTATTCTGTGGAGGGACTTTGGGAAATCCCATTGTCACAATCCCGCCTCTGCCCTCCTCCCCACAGCTTCATCGTTGCTCCCCCGTCCAGGTTTGAATGTCTCCACGGCTGAAGACATCTACCTAGGGACATTTACAGGAGTTTGCGAGGGGTGCATGGACTTCATCAACTCCTGTCGCTACTCTCCAATGTCCCCTATATAGGCTTTGCCGGTGTCTCATTTCAATATTACGCTGCAGCCACCAGCTTACTTGTCACCAGGACTTGTACCATTCCATGGGGAACATGAGGATGGTGACACGAGACAACGAGGAAGCCTCAGATGCTGACCAGATACAGGCCTTCTGCAGTGGTGAGGAGGACCAGGATTAGACGACTCCACATAAAATTAAAATAAAGTGGGTGCCCCAGGATGACACTGATAATAATAAAACTCACCCACATTATGCTGCTCACGGATACCCTCGCTAGTTGCATTCTCCTTCCCCGCTGACAGGTTATGGAAGTCAGGTAGATCTGCCCTGCTCCCACGAGTCGGTCTTCAGTTGATCCCTTATTGGGTATTTGGGGCCTTATTCAAAGCCGCGCCATGCGTTTACCCCTGCAAGGGATGTGACGTAGGCCAAAAGTGCTGCATTCAGCTCATGTCCTACAATCACCTGAACAGCCACTTCTGCGGTCTGTCATCATTCCTCCCACAAGCAGCTGTGCCAGCACCTCCAGGGCTGCAAGCACCTTCAGCCTCTCCAGGGTATAATGTTCATGCACAATAACAGACTCCATGATCATACTGAAAGCCCTCAAACCACTCTACAGATCCTTAACTTTGTCAGGGCTACTAGCATTGTGTGGTAAGGAAGACCAAATTATGTGCCAAGGTTATCATAAGTAAGTGACAACTCATGGCAGATTTTCTGTCAATGCTGCTTGCATCTGTATGAGATAAAAACAATTTTGATGAAATCCGGAAATGTATCAAATTATGTGGCAAATGTAGTAAATCCATATTTATGCTGTAAATTCTTCTGCCACTGAAATGTTTAAATATATTGACAATCACCATTGTTTTGTTAACAATTATTTAAAAAAAGGTAAAGAAATCCTAGGAATTCTAATTCCAGCCTGTGTCCCTTGTTAGCTGCACTTTGAAGAAAGCAAAGTTTTCAAGATAGCTGCTCAAAATAATGGGTACCATGTATACCATAGTCATACAGTGACGCTGCTTTGTTTATTATGTCACCAGAATATGTCGAAGCCATATTTGGCTATGTGATTGAGTCACCTGTTATGCATCCTATCTTTTTATATATATATAATATCTATATATCTATATCTATATTACCTAGTGCGCTCACCACTAGGTAGTTATGGTTAGGACCTAGTTTCTATATAAAGGTGTTTTTTTACCTACCCATATCTTTGGCACCGCTTGACGAATCTTAACGAAACATTCCCAAAAAATTTGCCAAGCACCTCAGCTGCTGTCTGGAAAGTTTTAGGGGTGATACATTCAGGGTAAAAAGGCCTGCGAGAAAAAGGGGTTTTTCCCCATTAATTTTTCCATGGGGATTTTGAACAGCGATATCGCTGAAACTACTGGGAGGAATTACACCAAATTTGGCAAAAAGGTAGGTCCTGGTTGAGAAAGGGACCTTTTTTGCTTTGGTGAAATTCCATTCAGTAGTTTTTGAGAAATTAAGAGGGAAAACAAATGTGTATATATAGGGGCACGAAGGATTCGCAACACCTCCTAATCTTGTGCTGAGATCTGATTGGTTGATACCACTTCAACAACGGAAGTCGTTGAAGTGTTGTCAGCCATCTGGGGACTCGGCTGAAGCCGAGCCCCAGAAAAAAAGTACAAGTTAAGAAAAGGGACCAGGGTACGGACACTCTGACCTCTTAGCTCTGGTGGTGGGGTCCCAAAGGGTCCTCCCCGGGCTAAAAAGCATGCTTTTTTTTTTTTACGGATGGAGTCGCAGTGGATCCGCAGATCAGCCGTAAAATAAAATAAAAATGAAGCACGGGCTCCTGCGCTTCGTTATTTTAAAGCCCCCTGGTGGGCCAAGTCCGGGGCAATTTGGTTAAAAATTTGGGGGGGAGGAGTGGCCAAGCCACAGAAAAAAACTTTGTGGTTTGACGGTGGGACCTGTAAAGCAGGTCCCGCTGTCAAAAACACAAAGCTTTCATCTCTGTCCCCTGAACGAGTGCAGGGGACAGAGATGAAATGCTTCAGCAAGCACAGAGCTGCTGTTAAAGTAGCTGCATGCTTGCTGAAGCACTGGCACTGCGAGGGAAGCATTAAGGCTTCCCCTGCGGTGCCCGATAGCCGGTAAAGGGCATTTTGTAACTTTAAAAAAAAAAAAATAATATGTAAGGACCAAAGGGGAGCCCTTGAGAGTTACCCCGCAGTCTCTGAAAGCCCATAAAAAAATAATTAAAAAAAAGAAAACCTATAGCTCAGTGTGAAGGTCCCAGACCTTCACACTGAGCCCTCAGGGTTCGAGTCCAGGAGGACTTGCTTTCCTCTTTTTTGTTTTTTTTGTAGAAATTATTTTCATTTTTAAAAAAAGATAGACCCATTTTTTATTTAAAATTTTATAGAAATATCTAAGTATGTCATACATCAAAGCCTAAAAAGCTCTCTATGACTCTCCCTCTTACTTTCTTTCTCTCTCTTTCTATCAATTTTACCCACTCACACACCCACCAAGACACTTACGCACCCACTCACAGATCCACTCACAGCCTCGTGCACCCCCTCACAGACCCACTTAGACAGTTACTCACCCACTCACAAACCAACTCAGACTCTCACACACCCACTCATAGACCCACTGACAGCATCATGCACCCACTCACAAACCTGGGTACACACTGACGCACCCATTAAAACACTGATGTACGCACTTTCAGACCAACCCTTTCACAGTGACTTTCCCACAGATGCACCCTCTCACACCAGTTCAGACGCCCAGAGAGGCCGCGTCCAGCTTCCGCTGTGCACAGTCAAAGGGCCATTCACAGTATGGGGTTAGATGGTTAGGGGGGTTGGCTGCAGGGTCTAGGTCTTGCTGGCAACCTCTGCTGCGCATGATCGAAGGCAGTGCACAGTGCAAGGTTGGGTGCTTATAGGGGGTTGGCCTCAGGGCTTGGCCACAGGCCAGACCCTGTGGCCAACCGCCGCCACCGTGTGCAACGGTTGTTGGATTCACAGGGAGCAATGAAAATTAATTAACGTTAAAAAAACATAGACATTCACTGAAAAAAAACAAAGGTTACAGGGACGTTATAGTTAGGTTCTGAATTTACTCGTACAAAAACATAAAACTTCAGCAGTTATTGCTAGAGTTCTTTCAAGTAACTAAAACGCACGGCCTAAGGTAACTATAACTTGCGCCTTCGCCATGCACAGCTAATTAATCCACATATTAAATATTTGATGACACATTCTAGGCCATCTTTCATATACTTACTGCAACATTTACAATAAAATTATTGATGAGACAACTATGCATGGCGAGGGAGTGAGTTTTGGTTACTTGAAAGAACTCTAAAACTGCTGAATATATATATATATATATATATATGTTTGATGGCATGTGTAGCTGCAGATACATATGCTGTGCACTGTTCCTGCCATCTAGTGTTGGGCTCGGAGCGTTACAAGTTGTTTTTTCTTTGAAGTAGTCTTTTCGAGTCACAGGACCGAGTGGCTCCTCCCTTTCGGCTCCATTGCGCATGGGGGTGACTCCATCTTAGATTGTTTTCTTTCCGCCATCGGGTTCGGACGTGTTCCTCTTCGCTCCGTAATTCGAATCGGGAAAACTTAGAAAATCATCGAAATCCGTCGGTATTGTTTGCGTTCGGTATCGGTTTAGTATCAACACATCGGCACCGACAACGAGACCGCTACGGCGGCCCTTCGGGGCTTCCCCACTTAACCAAGGCCTGGTCAGCCCAACCACACCCGTCGTCGAAGACTCATGGGCCGGACCCCCTTCCGTTTCTGTCCGAAGTGTCACACCAAGTATCCTTATACAGACCAGCATCCGGTCTGTAACCTGTGTTTATCGCCCGAACACAGAGAGTATACTTGTGAGGCCTGCAAAGCGTTTTGATCCTAGAAGACCCTAAGAGATCGACGAGCAAGACAGTTACAGATGGCGTCGAAGCCGACACAACACCTCGACGTCGAGGAAGAAGAAACGAGAATATCCATTCAGGGTTTGGACTCGGATGACTCCGGGGATCGGCCATCGACGGCGGTGCAAAAAGTGAGTACACCTGCCCCGTCACACACCCAAGGTCAGATAAAAAAACAAAAGGCCTCAGGACGCCACTGCCGGAAGGCCATGGCTCGACCCACAGAAAATACGGTGACCAAATATTATCGGCACTGAAAAAGGCCAAAATATTGCCAAAGACTTCCGACTCGGGTCGAGAAACCGGCACCAAAAAGAGTCGACATCGAGTGGTCGAGTCGAGCAAACCTTGGAAAAGCCTCTCGGAACTGAGACCGACAGTTTCCATCAGGGTTTCGGTACCGAAAAAAACGGCTTCGGAGCCAAAAGAGGCTTCCTACACGGAAGAGCAGGGGCTCTCTCAGCAGCTCAAGGAAAGGCACAGATTCGAGCAGGAAATGGATTTGGAAGAGCTTGACCAAACTCAACAAAGGCTACAAATCCAAAAAGACACAGGGAAAATACAAATCATCCCTCCTCTCAAGTTCAAAAGAAAACTGGCTTTTCATGAGACTGAAATGCAACCTAAAGCCAAAGTGGTTAGAGAAAAGTCACCCCCACATTTCTCACCACAAACGTCCCCACTTCAATCACCACAGCTGTCACCAGTGGGTACACCTATGGCACAGTCACCCACACATACTGGGATGACACAGGACGATGCGGACCCTTGGGATCTATACAACCCACCAGTTTCGGACAACAGTCCAGAGTGTTATCCAACAAAACCTTCACCTCCAGAGGATAGCACGTCCTACACGCAGGTACTGGCCAGAGAAGCAACATTTCACAATGTAACAATGCACTCAGAACCAGTGGAGGTTGACTTTCTGTTTAACACTCTGGCATCCACGCATGCATCATACCAAAGCCTGCCAATGTTTCCGGGCATGCTTAAACATGCACAACAGGTTTTCCAAGAACCAGTAAAAGGGAGAGCCATCACGCCAAGGGTCGAGAAAAAATTTAAACCGTCCCCGTCAGACCCTGTGTTTATCACACAACAGCTCCCTCCGGACTCAGTGGTAGTGGGGGCTGCAAGAAAACGGGCAAATTCACAGTCATCAGGGGATGCGCCACCCCCTGATAAGGAAAGCAGTAAGTTCGACGCAGCAGGTAAAAGAGTGGCATCGTAAGCGGCCAATCAGTGGTGGATTGCCAACTCACAAGCCCTCCTTGCCCGCTACGACAGAGAACATTGGGACGAGATGCAGGACATTATCCAACATCTACCGAAAGAGCATAAAAAAAGTGTCCAACAAGTGGTAGAAGAGGGACAGCCGATCTCAAACAACCAGATCCGCTCTGCACTAGAATCTGCTGATACAGCGGCACGGACTGTCAATACAGCAGTCACCATTAGAAGGCATGCATGGTTGCGAAGTTCTGGTTTTAAACCAGCGATACAGCAGGCGGTATTGAATATGCCGTTCAGTCAACACCAGCTATTCGGGCCGAAGGTGGACACCGCAATAGAAAAAATTAAAAAGGACACGGACATGGCCAAAGCCATGGGCGCGCTCTACTCCAGGGGAACATTTAGGAAACCACAGTTTAGGGGAGGGTTTAGACACCAGCCCTCAGAACCATCCACCTTGCAAACAAAACCCACTTACCAGTCTCAGTACCAGAGAGGGGGGTTTCGTGGTTCCTACAGAGCACAGTTCCCAAGAGGAAGAGGGAAATTTCAGCCTGCCAAGCAAACCCCTAGTAGCAAGCAGTGACTTCAATGTCACACTTCCCCAACACACATCACCAGTGGGGGGGAGATTAACAAAATACCACAACAATTGGGCACACATTACCACGTCCTATCAATTATCCAACATGGTTACTGCATAGAGTTCACAAAAATCCCTCCAGATGTTCCCCCAAGAATGCACAAAATTTCAATACAACACTTAGACCTATTACAAATAGAGGTCCAAGAACTACTAGCAAAAATAAGCCATAGAACTGGTACCTTATCACCAGAAATGAACAGGGGTTTACTCCCTATATTTCCTTATTCCAAAGAAAGACAAAACGTTAAGGCCTATTCTAGATATCAGAACGTTAAATCTCTTCATCAAATCAGATCATTTCCACATGGTAACACTACAGGACGTAGTTCCCTTACTAAAACAAGGGGAATACATGGCAACACTGAATCTAAAAGATGCGTATTTTCACATACCCATTCATCCATCTCACAGGAAATACCTCAGGTTTGTAATACAAGGCAAACATTACCACTTCAAAGTGTTGCCCTTCGGAATAACAACAGCACCCAGGGTATTTACAAAATGCCTAGCTGTAGTAGCAGCTCACATAAGGAGACATCACATGCACGTATTCCCGTATCTAGACGATTGGCTAATAAAAGCCAACACTCAACAACAATGTCAAATTCACACGCAATATGTAATAGATACTTTACACAAACTAGGGTTTTATATAAATTACCAAAAATCGCATTTACAACCATCCCAAATACAGCAATACTTGGGAGCAACACTCAACACACAAAAAGCAATTGCCACTCCAAGTCCACAAAGAGTTCAATTGTTTCAAAATATCAGATCAAGCATGCAGCCAAACCAACAATACACGGTCAGGTTTGTGATAAAACTACTAGGCATGATGTCCTCATGCATAGCTATTGCCCCAAACGCAAGACTACACATGCGGCCCTTACAGCAGTGCCTAGCAAGACAATGGACGCAGGCACAGGGTCAACTCCAAGATCTAGTGTTGATAGACCGCCAAACACACTCTCCGCTTCAATGGTGGAACCTTGTAAATTTAAACAAAGGGCGGCCTTTTCAAGACCCAGTGCCTCACGCCAATCTCACAACAGATGCCTCCATGATTGGGTGGGGAGCACACCTCAACTATCACAGCATACAAGGTCAGTGGGACTGTCAACAAAAACAACTTCACATAAATCAACTAGAACTGCTAGCAGTCTTTCTAGCACTAAAAGCCTTTCAGTCCCTTCTAGTCCACAAACACATTCTTGTCAAGACAGACAATATGACAATAATGTATTATCTAAACAAACAGGGGGGGGACACTCGTCACATCTGTGTCTCCTAGCACAATAAATGTGGCATTGGGAAATTCACAACAACATTCGCCTGATAGCACAATTTATACAAGGCATTCACAATCAGTTAGCTGACAATCTCAGTCGAGATCACCAGCAAACTCACGAGTGGGAAATACATCCCCAGATTCTACAAGATTACTTCTACCGCTGGGGGACACCAAACATAGATCTGTTTGCAACAAAACACAAAATGCCAAAACTTCGCGTCCAGGTACCCACACCCTCAGTCCAAGGCCAATGCTCTATGGATCAGCTGGTCAGGGATATTTGCTTACCCTTTCCCCCCCTTCTCCCGCTCATTCCTTTCCTGGTCAACAAACTGAGTCAAAACAAACTCAAACTAATACTCATAGCACCAACGTGGGCTCGCCAACCGTGGTACACCACACTGTTGGACTTCTCGGTAGTACCGCACATCAAACTACCAAACAGACCAGATCTGTTAACACAACACAAACAACAGATCAGACACCCGAATCCAGCATCGCTCAACCTAGCAATCTGGCTCCTGAAGTCTCAGAATTTGGATATCTAAACCATTCAAATTAGTGTATGGAGGTCATTAAACAAGCAAGGAAACCGACAACAAGGCATTGTTATGCTAATAAATGGAAAAGGTTTGTTTTCTACTGCCAGGCAAATCAAATCACGCCGCTAGAGGCCTCTAAACAAAACATTGTAAGTTATTTACTACACTTACAAAAAGCAAATCTAGCTTTTTCTTCCATAAAAATCCATCTCGCTGCAATATCTGCTTATCTGCAGAATAAACATACAAAGTCGCTTTTTAGAATCCCAGTTATTAAAGCCTTTATGGAAGGACTAAAAAGAATCATACCTCCAAGAACACCACCAGTACCTTTGTGGAATCTTAATATTGTACTTACACAACTCATGGGTCCACCATTTGAACCCATGCATTCTTGTCAAATCCAATTCTTGACTTGGAAAGTAGCCTTTCTAATAGCCATCACTTCACTACGAAGAGTTAGCGAAATACAGGCATTTACTATCCAAGAACCCTTTATACAAATACACAAACATACAGTGGTTCTCCGTACAAATCCACAATTTTTACCAAAAGTCATATCACCGTTTCATCTAAACCAAACAGTTGAACTCCCAGTCTTCTTTCCACAACCAGACTCAGTAACAGAAAGGGCACTGCATACATTAGACATAAAAAGAGCGCTAATGTATTACATAGACAGAACAAAAGCATTTCGGAAAACAAAACAATTGTTCATAGCTTTTCAAAAACCAAATGCGGGTAACCCTATATCCAAACAGGGAATAGTGCCCTCCCACCTCCCCGGGTGCCTGTAGCCATTTTAGTTGCATGTAAATTGTATATATGTAAATAAATATTCCTTTACTACAAACTATGTACATACATATCTACTCCACTGCATGGGCATCTTTAGTATCCTTATTTTACCAACTCCTACCTCACCCTTTGCGAGGAAAATAATATAAGATGGAGTCGACACCCATGCACAATGGAGCCGAAAGGGAGGAGCCACTCTGCCCGTGACTCGAAAAGACTTCTTCAAAGAAAAAACAACTTGTAACACTCCGAGCCCAACACTAGATGGCAGGAACAGTGCACAGCATGTGAATCTGCAGCGCAACATGCCACGAACAGATGTACACTGGGTAAGTGACATTTTCTGTATATATATATATATATATGTATATATATATATATTTAAGCATAAATCATTACACACATCCGAGAGGTAATATTTACCAGCTTCTCAAAGCAGGAATGACTCAGACACTATCCATCAACCTGAAAGGTAATTTATTTTCTTATTTCATGTGAAGTACAAAGTGCAAAGTGCTATCCAGTGCTATCCAGACAAATATGGCAATGCGTTTCGCTTGAGCCTTCGACTGGCCATAGATATATACAGGGAGTGCAGAATTATTAGGCAAGTTGTATTTTTGAGGATTAATTTTATTATTGAACAACAACCATGTTCTCAATGAACCCAAAAAACTCATTAATATCAAAACTGAATATTTTTGGAAGTAGTTTTTAGTTTTAGCTATGTTAGGGGGATATCTGTGTGTGCAGGTGACTATCACTGTGCATAATTATTAGGCAACTTAAAAAAAAAAAATATATACCCATTTCAATTATTTATCATTACCAGTGAAACCAATATAACATCTCAACATTCACAAATATACATTTCTGACATTCAAAAACAAAACAAAAACAAATCAGTGACCAATATAGCCACCTATCTTTGCAAGGACACTCAAAAGCCTGCCATCCATGGATTCTGTCAGTGTTTTGATCTGTTCACCATCAACATTGCGTGCAGCAGCAACCACAGCCTCCCAGACACTGTTCAGAGAGGTGTACTGTTTTCCCTCCTTGTAAATCTCACATTTAATGATGGACCACAGGTTCTCAATGGGGTTCAGATCAGGTGAACAAGGAGGCCATGTCATTAGATTTCCTTCTTTTATACCCTTTCTTGCCAGCCACGCTGTGGAGTACTTGGACGCGTGTGATGGAGCATTGTCCTGCATGAAAATCATGTTTTTCTTGAAGGATGCAGACTTCTTCCTGTACCACTGCTTGAAGAAGGTGTCTTCCAGGAACTGGCAGTAGGACTGGGAGTTGAGCTTGACTCCATCCTCAACCCGAAAAGGCCCCACAAGCTCATCTTTGATGATACCAGCCCAAACCAGTACTCCACCTCCACCTTGCTGGCGTCTGAGTCGGACTGGAGCTCTCTGCCCTTTACCAATCCAGCCACGGGCCCATCCATCTGACCCATCAAGACTCACTCTCATTTCATCAGTCCATAAAACCTTAGAAAAATCAGTCTTGAGATATTTCTTGGCCCAGTCTTGACGTTTCAGCTTGTGTGTCTTGTTCAGTGGTGGTCGTCTTTCAGCCTTTCTTACCTTGGCCATGTCTCTGAGTATTGCACACCTTGTGCTTTTGGGCACTCCAGTGATGTTGCAGCTCTGAAATATGGCCAAACTGGTGGCAAGTGGCATTGTGGCAGCTGCACGCTTGACTTTTCTCAGTTCATGGGCAGTTATTTTGCGCCTTGGTTTTTCCACACACTTCTTGCGACCCTGTTGACTATTTTGAATGAAACGCTTGATTGTTCGATGATCACGCTTCAGAAGCTTTGCAATTTTAAGAGTGCTGCATCCCTCTGCAAGATATCTCACTATTTTGGACTTTTCTGAGCCTGTCAAGTCCTTCTTTTGACCCATTTTGCCAAAGGAAAGGAAGTTGCCTAATAATTATGCACACCTGATATAGGGTGTTGATGTCATTAGACCACACCCCTTCTCATTACAGAGATGCACATCACCTAATATGCTTAATTGGTAGTAGGCTTGCGAGCCTATACAGCTTGGAGTAAGACAACATGCATAAAGAGGATGATGTGGTCAAAATACTCATTTGCCTAATAATTCTGCACTCCCTGTATATATATATATGTCTTCACTGAAGAAAAAAAAAAGGTTACAGGGACGTTATAGTTAGGTTCTGAATTTCCTTCGCAATCTAACTGATATAACTCGCGCCCCCGCCATGCACACTTTGTTCGGCAAATTTTTTACAGTGGGTGTGTGAGTGGGTACTTCAGGGTCAAACTGGGGCTGTGAGTGAGTGCATGAGGGTTTGAGTGGGTCTGTGAGTGGGTGCATGAGTGTCTGAATGGGTCTGTCACTGGGTGCATGGGTGTCTGAGTGGGACTTTGAGTGGGTGCGTGAGAGTCTGAATGGGTCTGTCACTGGGTGCATGGGTGTCTGAATGGGACTTTGAGTGGATTCTTAAATGTCTGAGTGGGAGAATTCATTAAAAGAGACAGAGAGAGCAATTGAAAGTGAGAGAGAGAGAGAGAGAGAAAGAGAGAATGTTTTAGTCTTTGATGTCTGATATGCTTAGTTATTTGCTTCCATTTTAAAATCAAAAATTTTATTTTAAAATTGTGACCTTCACACTGAGCTAAGGTTTCTTTTTTAAATGTATTTATTTAGCCCTTTATGGGCTATCTGGGACCTCCCTTGCGGTCCCTCATCATTTATTTATTTATTTAAATAACAAAAGTAAGTAAAATACCCTGTGCAGGCTATCTTGGGACCGAGAGGGAGCCCTTAAGGGCTCCCCTGCGGTCCCTCATTTGTTTTTTTGTTATTAAAAACAAAAAAACTTTTTGTTTAATAAAATGCCCTCTTTATGGGCTTCCTGACACTGCAGGGGAAGCCTTAAGGCTTTCCCTGCAGTGCCATTCCTTAAGCAAGCACAGAGCTGCTTTGACAGCAGCTCCCTGCTTGCTGAAGAATGTAATCTTTGTTCCCTGCACACCTGCAGGAAACAGAGGAGAAAGCTCCACTGTTTGACAGAGTGACCTGCTTTAAAGATCCTGCTGTCAAACAGCAGACTGTTTGCTGTGGCTTGGCTTGGCTACAGCGCTGCAGCCAAGCCACAGCAAACAGCTGTGTTCCGGGTTGGGCACTCCTGGGACATAGCAGGAGCCGACCCTGGGGGGTGGCGGTCCCCAGGGCCATCAGAGACTCCACAAGACGTAAAGATAGCCCCAGCGGGGGGTGTTGTCCCTGGGGTGTGGGGGTCAGAAATGAACCCCCTTTCAATTTTTTACTGTTTGCTTCTGGGGTTGGTGGTTCCCGGGGCAGTGGGCGGGGAGGTGGTGGTCTCTAGGGGATCGGGAGGGAACCAGGAGGCCCACCCTCGCTTTTTTTTATAGGCACCTGAGACTTGGCCCACCCGGAGGCATTAAGGTAAAGAAGCACGGGAGACCACGGCATCGTTTTTTTTTTTTTTTACTTTTATTTTGGGGCTAGGCTGAAGCTGAGTCCCAAGATGGCCGACAACACTTCAACAGCTTCTGATGTTGTAGTGTTGTCGGCCAATTAGATTACAGCACAAGATCGTTAGGGGTAGTGAATCATTCGCGTCCCTCAATATACAAATTTGTTTTCCCCATAATTTCTCTAACATTACTGAATGGAATTACACCAAAACAACAAATAAAAGCACTCTTTCTGGACCAGAACCTACCTTCCTGGCAAACTTGGTATAATTCCATTCAGCAGTTTTTGCACTATCACTGTTCAAAATCCCTATGGAAAAATGAATGGGGGAAACGTGTTTTCTCGTCCCCCCTAGACAGATCACCCTGGAACTTTCCAGGCAGGAGGTGCCGGGAGTGGCAAATTTGTTTGGAAAGTTTTGTGAAGATTCGACAAGCAGCCCCAAAGATATAGGCAAGTTAAAAAAACACTGTTTATGTAGAAACTAAGGCCCTCATTCGGACCTTGGCGGGTGGCGGAGGCCGCCCGCCAAAGTCCCGCCGTCAAAATACCGTACCGCGGTCGCAAGACCGCAGCGGGTATTTTGACTTTTCCCCTGGGCTGGCGGGCGGCCACCGAAAGGCCGCCCGCCAGCCCAGGGGAAAACGACCTTCCCACCATGAAGCCGGCTCGTAATCGAGCCGGCGGAGTGGGAAGGTGCGACGGGTGCTACTGCACCCGTCGCGTATTTCACTGTCTGCTATGCAGACAGTGAAATACTAGCGGGGCCCTCTTACGGGGGCCCCTGCAGTGCCCATGCCATTGGCATGGGCACTGCAGGGGCCCCCAGGGGCCCCGCGACACCCCCTACCGCCATCCTGTTCCTGGCGGGCGAACCGCCAGGAACAGGATGGCGGTAGGGGGATTCAAATGGGCAACGGAAAACCGGCGGGAGACCGCCGGTTTTCCATTTCTGACCGCGGCCAAAGCGCCGCGGTCAGAATGCCCAAGGGAGCACCGCCGGCCTGTCGGCGGTGCTCCCGCCCCCGTTGGCCCTGGCGGTGCAACTCCGCCAGGGTCATAATGAGGGCCTAAGTCCTAACTATAACTACCTAGTGATGACCACCACTAGGTAATACATATATATATCTATAATATATATGTATTACCTAGTAACACTAGGTAATATATATATATTACCACTCCTGCCAAGTGCTGGGGGCTTTTGTTTTTAAACAAAAGTGGGGGGGCTTCTGGCCCCCTCCCGATGCTCCGGGGACCGCCACATCCCCGGGGCTCATATTTTTGGATGCCCTGGGGACCGCCACCTCCACAGGGCTTTAATGACATTTGGTGGGGGTGCCGTCTGCACCCCCGCTGCCTCAGGGACTACCACCCCTCTGGGGCAAATGTTTACAAAAAGAAAGGGGGTCCACCCACACCCCAGTGACCACCACCACCCCCCTGGGGCTATGTAAACATTGGAGGGGGCCACGCTGCCCCACTTGAGGAGCGCCTGATAGCCCTGGGGACCGCCACCCCACAAGGCCATCTTCTACTGAATCCCGGGGGTGTCCACCCCTGGGACATAGCTGTTTACTGTATCATGGTAACTATAGATGTAGTATCATTGTACACTTGTATCCCACATGAGAAAGGAATTCAGGCGTGTCAAATTTTTTTTAGGGATAAACCAATCAGACTATTGGAACACTCTGAACTACTTCTGAATATGTTAAAATTTGGTTTGGAAAATAATTTCTTTATTTATGAGGATCAATGGTATAGACAAACAACTGGGACTGCGATGGGAAGTTGCTTCGCTCCCAGTTATGCCTGTTTGTTTATGGGATGGTGGGACACACAATGGGTGATGGCAGATGAAAAGAGGGAATGGTTCCAACATATCATATTTTGGACACGATATATCGATGATATATTTATGATATGGGAAGGTCCAGAAGCAGTATTATATGATTTTCTGAACTCATTACCAAACAGGGACCTAAATTTACAATTTTCATTCAAAGTACACAAACAGGTGATGGAATTTTTAGATATAGAGGTTTGTGTAAAAGAAGGTACATTACACACAAAACTGTTCAGGAAAAGTACACCAGGGAAAAAGCATATTACATGCAACAAGCCACCACCCTCTGAATGTAAAATGGAGCATACCTTACGGGGAATTATTAAGAGCTAAGAGAAACTGTAGCACCCCACAAAGTTTTGAGGAAGAGCGACTTATAATGACACAGAGATTTAGATCTAGAGGTTACCCATATAGAGTAGTAAAGAAGGCATGCAAAAAGACAGCGGAAGTTCAAAGGGCGGAACTATTGGTTCCCAAAAAGAGAAGAGAAGGCACTAACACCCCGAGATTTGTGACAGTTTTCAATGCATATTCTTCAGAAGTTAAAAAGATCCTTATAAAATATTGGCATCTTATCAAGGCTGACAGAACAATTGGGCAGCTAGTTAGTCGTACTCCGTTGATAACGTATAAAAGAAGTAGCTCTTTAAGGGATATTCTGGTACATAGCTACACAAAGAAAAATAGAGAAACTTTCTTAGATAAATATCAAGGTTTTTATAAGTGTGCCAAGTGCAAAGCATGTAAATACAGTTCAAATCAGAAGCAATATGAGTTACCTACGGGCAGTCGAGTGAATATTAAAAAGTATATTATTTGTAATTCAGATTTTGCTGTCTATGTAATAGAATGTCCATGTGGATTACAATATGTCGGCAGCACAATCTTTCCTCTGAAAAAACGTATTCTTGAGCACTGGAGAGCAATATCGAATAAGGATGCCACGTATCCAGTAGCGCGACACTGCAATCTTGAGCATGAGGGGAAAGTTGAGAAAATGAGATTTTTTGGTATAGACAGGGTCCTTGCCACTCCGAGAGGAGGGGACAGAGAAAAACAATTAAGAAGATTGGAGTCTGAATACATCATTCAGTTAAACAGTCGTTTTCCCTGGGGATTGAATAAGGATGAGGGACTTTTTGTTCATATTGGTTGATATAATGATACAAAGGCAGGGTCTGATAATATTGGTTCAGGTTATTCATTATTTTCTGTTGAGAGGCCTATTTAAATATTAATTTTGATGATTGATTGTGTTACAAATAGTGGCTCACCCAACGATATTATTTCTGATGACACTTGTTATTGAAAATGGGAAGAACAGATAAAATGGACATTTGAAATGAAAAGAAAATGTAAGCGAACAAATTTCTATGTATATATATATAAACATATATTAAAAAAAAAAAAATGGGAATTTTCTTCTTCTATGTCTATGGATGAGGTTGTATATAGTTAGTCAATGGGTGGGGCCACATTTCTTCTGTTATATATGTATTGCAAGAGGGGCCAAGGAAGAAGACCGTGAAGGTTGAAACGCGTTGCCCTATGTTTCTGCTTTATGGATTTTTGTAATAAATGAAGACCATTGTTTTTGCAAGGAGTGCCAGATTTTGATTTATATACATTTTTTGGAGTGGATATGTATATATATATATATATATATATATATATATATACTTATACAGATTACCCCTGCAATAGCTTAAGCAGGGGCATAGTGAACCCCGGCTTTAGCAACGACAGCGGTGGGATTTTTATCGGCCTCTTATCCAAAACTTGGCAGATACGAGATCACAATTAAAAGGAGGAAAAAATGTGGGTTGCTAGAAAGGGAGAGAGGACGGATACAAATGTAAAAAAAATGTAAATTAGCAATTGTATAGCGCACTACTCACCCGTTAGGGTCTCAAGGCGCTGTACTCATACCGCTATGGAACTCATCCTGGCTTTTTCCCTGTGAGGCACCCACTCCTGAGCACCCCCAGGGTGAAGCCAGGCATCCAAGCGCTGTTGGGGCCGTTGTGGAGATTAAGCAAGCTATTGCCCAGAGTTGCAGAGTGGGACCCATGAATTAGATTAGGTACAGAGGCGAGAATTATCTGGTCAAGGGGAATTGAGCCCAAGACCTGCCGAAGCGGGACTTGAACCCTGGTCTTGAGCCAGATCTCTGCCTCAGGGTCTGCCGCTCTAACCATTGAGCCACACTTCTCCACATACAGGGGAGGGTGAAACAATGGATGGGTGGGTGTGTGAAAGGATGGGTGTGTGAAAGGATGGATGGGTCTGTGAAAGGATGGGTGTGTGAAAGGATGGATGGATGGGTGTGTGAAAGGATGGGTGTGTGAAAGAATGGATGGATGATTGCTGAAACTTGTGTGGATGAGTGGGTGAAAGGATTGACAAGTGGGTAAAAGGATGGATGGATGGCTGGGTGTGTGAAAGGATGGGTGTGTGAAAGGATGGATTGATGAGTTGGGAAAAGGATGAATAGATGTGTGAAAGAATGGATGGATGATTGCTGAAAAGATGTGTGGGTGAAAGGATGGGTAACTGGGTGGGTGGATGAGTTGCTAAAAGGATGTGTAGATGTGTGGATTTAAGGATGCCAAAGTAAATGAAAATACAAGAGGATGGATGGAAATCTGAGAGGATAGATGGATGACGGATGAATGTATGAATCGCCAAAAGATAGATGAATGAATGGACAAAAGGAACAATTGCTGGCTGAAAGGCTTTATTGAAGTACAGGTAAATGAAAAGATGGCTGTATGGGTGGATGGATGTACGGATGGGTGCATGCGTAGATGATGGATAGAATGGCCAATGGATGGATGGAATGGTGAAAGATTGACGGATGAAAGAATGAATGGATAACAAGGTAAAGGAAGAAGGGTGGCTAGAAGGCAGGTAAATGAAGGGTAAAGAATGATGGATAGGTGCTTGAATGGAAGGGACAAGGGAGCTCTTCTAGGGAGGTTCTGGCTCACTTGTATTGCGTCCTTGGTGCCGTTAGAGCTTTGGTTAAAAGTGAGGGTTATTTTAATTTTCTGGCCATCCCTTGCCAGGAACGTATGCACTCTGCTGCTATAAAATAGTTTATTTGAGCCATGTAGCTTGTAATAAATTGTTGTAAAGCACTGGAGGTTACACCTTCCAAGAAAATTAGTTGCTTATGTAACCTACATTTGTACACCGATGTGCGCACCTACGGGTGTCCAGCTCAGGCACTGACATCGTGGGAGCTATGTCCTGGAGAACATATTTATATAATATACTTCTGTGTGTACCATGTGTGCACCATGCTTCTCAGTATGTGGTCACATTCCCATGGGAAGACCCGTAGTTAATATTATAATCTGTGCATTTTTTGGGCATTGCCTCAGGGTAGTATCTGATTAGTTCTGCAGTGAACCAGATGGGCACCTTGTCTCGCTTAGTGGGTGCTTTGCGCATTACTGCATTTATTTTCTCCAGGCTAAAATGGGGTGCAGAAGATCATGGGAAACCAATTAATTCACATTCACATCATCATCTACAATACATATTCTCTAAGTTGTCTATACACTATTCTGCATTCAAATTCCATAAGTTTGGGTGTGGGGTAAATCCAGATAATAGCCATATATGTCCAGGAAGGCACAAAGGGTCCTTTCTAAATCACTCTGTGTTAAGCTCCCTTTAAAACATTGTTTTTGTTCTTAGTAACTTAATGGGGATTTCCTGCCTCTTATAATGTGCTTATCTTGAGTCGGGCAAGCACGCGTATCAACATGGTCGCCTCCTGCTGAACCTTCATGGCCCTCGCCCTTATTCGATGATATTTTGGTGAACAGAGGCCAGTTTTACCAGTTTGATCCTGCAGTGGCAGTGAGGCACGAATAGTGCTTTTGATGTGTGTTGCTGCTGTGGCTTTGGGCTACAATTGAGGGGAGTTTCCTCCATCAAGTCTCACACTGGTCTTTCACAGCAAATACTGCAGAGGTTCCTGTCAGGAGGGTGGTGTTACTTTCAGGAAAGGCCGCGGTTGAGGCCTAAGCCACCCCCACAATTGGCTATAGCTGCTGCACAGAATTGTTCTATATAGCCTTTTATTCCCACTTGTCTAAATCTTTCATTAGTGTCAATATATATATATATTTTTTAATAGCCATGGAAGGAAAAAAATATTCATATTATCAACAACAAGCATAAACAAACTACTTCTCCCCCTCCAGTGAAATTAAAAATAGTAGACACTACTAAACCTTCTTTAGCCACACCTCTTGAAGAAATACAAATAGTTTCGTCCAATACAGACAATATTGCATCAGAAATTTATAACTCATGCAAAAAAAGTCTACTATTTATATGAAAATATCGGACAATGCAATAACTATCAAAGATAATAAGACAAACATTGACAGTCTCCTACCTCTGGCAGCAAAAATTGTTCCAATGAGTAACTTACTGCTCAACTTAGAAAATCGTAATCGACAATACAACTTGTGAATATTTAAGTTGCCAAACCTTATGGAAGGTAGCAACTGCAGGCTGTATTTGGAAAACCTTTTACATGGTCTTTTACATTTACAATTCTTTGAGAAATTTGAGATTGGCAAGGCACACAGAATTCTGTCGCATCATAGTCCAAATCAGATCATCCCACGGCAAATAATATTTAAAATTTAGCATCATCATCACCTAGATGATAAGGAAGGCAGCAGGAGGAAGGCAGCAAGGAAGATTCCATCTTTATTGGTTAATGAGAATAACATTTTTCTTCATCAAGGCTTTGCCAAGGAGACTGTTTAAATCTGTAAAGAATTTACTGATCTTTAACCCAGACTGAGAAGCTCTGGTTTTAAATATGGCCTTTTCGATCCGTCAATAATGAGAATTTGGAAAGAATCGCTTCTCAAAGCTCTTTCAATGCCCGGAGGATCTTCGTACCTTTTTAGACCAACATTCACAGCTTTCCATGGAAACGAATGAAACTGATACTTGAGTACTATGCTTTAAAGTTCATTCTAACTAGCACATTTGGGAGATATTTGTTTAAGGGCACTCATGGTTAGGTCATGACTGTCATGCGTGTGTGCGATTCAAATGCATTATTTATGTTTACATATTGTCTTTTCCGTTTTTGTCTGCTTCTTTCCTTTTCCTCTGTACTTTTAGTGTTAGAGCTACTTTTTAATCTTTCAGTTTATCTGGTCTTTTCTTTTTTCCTGTCTTTACTCTTCTATATCAATGAATAATTTTAAAGGTGTTAAAATTGTTTCTTTCAACGTTAAAGGTTTACAACACCCTATTACATGTACTAAGGTTTTAGACTGTTTAGCTAGGCACAGAGCAGATATATGTTTACTTGAGGAGACTCATATAGACAATACAGTTCTACCATACATGAAAAATAAATGGGTAGGCAATATTGTTTCTTCTCCTGCGCTTAACAAAAATGGAGTTGCTGTTCTCTTTGCAAATAAATTGCATCTTCAAATTCTAAACAAATGTTCGGATTCAGAAGGTCGTTACCTCATAGTTAAAGTCAAAATTGACAATATTATTTTTCATTTGATTAATGTGTGCGGCACCACAAATGATTACCCTAATTTTTGGTTTAATTTGACATTGAAAGTACTAAAATTGGGTAAGGTTCCACTTATTATTACAGAGGACTTTAATCTTATATGTGATCCTTTATTGGGTAGAACATCACAAGCCAAATATCGCCTTCCAGAGGCTTACTTTACTCTTAAATCCTTTTTCAGATCTACCAAATTAATAGATATAGGCCATCTACATTATCCAACAGAAAAACAATTTACTTTCTTTTCCAATCCCCTTGATTCCTACTGTTGAATTGATTATCAATATCCCATCAATTAATCCATTCAATTTTTTAATCCCATGATTCAGAATATTTATAGTTCTGATCATGCACTCATTTCATGCGTTCCTCAACCAACCTCCTCTCAACAATCAAAAGGATGATTGCGCATGAATACAAATGTCATCCTCGATGAGGAAAATAAACCAAAACTTTTGTCAGTCATGCATGATTTTTTAAATTTAATCCAGAAGGCTCTACCTCAATTGTTAACCGATGGGATGCATTTAAGGCATATATTTGAGAGACGACAATATCTACATAATAACAAAACAATTAATTCTAAAATTAAAGAATTAGATAAACCGATATCAGAATACAAACATTTTTTTATCACGTCCAATGACATTAAATATAAGCTACAACTATAAAAATGTAGTTATGAATGAAATTCCATATTAAGCACTAGAGCTGGTATACACATATTCATTAATAAAGCTACATTTTGTTTCAATGCTAGTTGATCTGGAAGACTTTTGGCAAATTTTGCATTAAAAAGGATTAAATCAAATTAATGCCAATCATAATTCTATTGGTCGTATTGCTTTAGCCTCTCAAGAAATTGCTAATTAATTTATGACTTATTATTCAGCTTTATATAATGAACCACCCTCTACTGATACATTACATATTGATAATTGTTTAAAGAAATGTGGTCTGCTAAACATTTCTCAATCAGTTGAAGATAAATTGGATTTACTGATCACTTCAGAGGAGTTCAATCAACTGTTAAAAGCCACAAATTACTTTAATCTCCTGGTCCAGATGGAATACTCACTGAATTTTATAAAGAATGTTCTCCTCATCTGGTATCTCACTTACTCAAACTATTAATTCACTTTACTACTACAGGTGCAACTTCGGGGTCATTCACAGAAACTTTAATTATAGTTCTTCCAAAATATAACAAAGATCCCACTATTGTTTCACATTATCACCCCATCTCTTTAATCAATCAAGACTGCAAACTTTATGCTAAGATTCTTCTGGCTAGATTGGCCTCTGTGCTTGCTAATATTGTGCATATTGATCAATAATGTATGATTATTATTTAATGGGATTGAAGCTGGTCCATCCCTAGCTCTACCAGCTGGTGTTTTGGCTCTAGATGTGGAAAAGTCTTTCGATAAAGTCAATTGGCAGTATCTTTTCCATGCTTTAGATGTATTTAACTTTGTCAGTTTATTCGTACAATTTCTGCTCCCTAGTCTGCTCAATCTGCTCAACTTTTCATTAATGGTCAAGTTTCAAATAAATTCTTGCTTCATCGAGGTACCAGACAAGGTTGTCTTTTATCGCCTTCACTTTTTCTTTTGCCCATTGAACCTTTACTAATTGATATTAGAAATTGTATGGATAATGAAAGTCTCACTATAAAAAGTATTCCTATCAAAACTTCATTTTATGCTGATGATATACTCAGATATGTTGGTAATCCTGAAACTTCCATTCCTCCATTACTAAATGTAATTCACTCTTCATCAAAAATTTCAGGATATACTTTCAACACTAGCAAAACAGATTTTTTTTCCCCTCAAAATGTTCATTGTACCCCTGATATGCTTCCAAACAATGAAATAATGTGGCAAAAAGATAAACTTATCTATCTTGGTATATTATTTTTTCAGACCATAAAACAATCAATTGCTTTAAATTGTGATTATATTTCTGCTCATATTTATGATAAATTCCAAAAATGGTCTGCCTTACATCTATCTTGGTGGGGGAAAATTGATGCTATTAAAATAGTCATTGCCCCCAAAAAATTCTACCTCCTTGCTATGATACCTATTCAGTTTCCACTTAAATGTTATACATTTGTTGACAAAAATCTTTCTAAATGTATTTGTAAAAACAAATCTCGTTTAAGTTATAAACAATTACAATTGGCTAGGAGCAATGGTGGTTTTGGTTTACCGAATTTCTACAATTATCATAAAGCATTTATTCTTTTTAAAAATATATTTTTATTATATTTTAGCATAAAAGACATGTAAACCAATGTCAGCACAGCAAGATCAAATAGCACAATTGTTTTTCTGTAAGGCCTTACACTCATCTTCTCGTAGCATTTGGAGGCAATTTCAATAATCACAGTATTCCGAGGAACCCTAATTATGCTGGTCCTGGTTCCTTGGAGGTGGGGTATATCTATCACATAGTTCCTCGGGGGCGCTGGCTGGGTGTTGGTGTGCCAGTGTCTTCCATCATGTCTAGCTCATAGTATGTTCGTCCCCACACCCTTTGAAACGTTTGAGGGTACTCCCTGCTTCGATAGGTTACCTTTTTGGCTGCCATGTAACAGTCCATCCCTCGCTGCCATTCTTGTTTAGAGGGTATTTCCTTGGCACCCCGACCTGGCTACATCGCTATTAACCACCACTAGGGCAAGGGAGCAGAATAGAGGTTTGGAGTGAGGCATGTCAACCTTGCATGAAATCACCAGTAGGATGAATTTTGGGTCAATCAGGGGTGGGGTCCCCACTCTGTTTGAGAGATCGACAGTGATGGTAGTCCAGTATTGTCTTATGTGTGTGCATTCCCAAATTGTGTAAATGAAGGTCCCACGGGTCATAGCCCAACATATGCAGTGTGGTGTCGGTGTGCGTCCCATTTAATATAATCTGTTGTGGTCATAATTTACCTTGTTTAGGATTGTGTATTGCATCAGCCTCAGTCTCAACTTCATGGTCACTTCTCGAGGGTGCATCAATGCTGCTTCCCAGTCTATATGTTCCAGGTATCCTATATCCGAATGCCATTTCTCCATTAGGGGGCCTGGTGTATCCGACATGTTGTTGTTAATAGTCCTGTATGTGGCAGGCACCACTCCACATCCCAATTCCTCCATAAGGATATGGCTCTCTAACGGAATGCATTCTGGTATGTTGTCCCCTTGCAATTTTTCCGCTTGCCAAGCATGCTTCAGGTGAGCATATTGGAGGAACTGTGTGCAGTGGAGGTGGTATTCTGATTGCATGAATGCGAACAACATTAAGGCCCTCATTTGGACCTCAGTGGTCTTCTTACAAGACCGCCGAGGTACTGGCGTGCCGAAGACCGCCAGTGAAGGCGGTTTTCTGCACAGCGTATTATAACTGCCTGCAGCCCTCTGCCCTTTTCCGGACGGAGAGCCACCAGCAGCCATACTGGCAGTCGGCGGTGATGTGGAGGCTGCTCCACCGCCACGTTATCAGAACACCTCCCACAGAATCCCAACCCAGGATTCGGTGTGGCGGTGTTCTGGTGACGGGGAGCTGGAGGCGGAGCAGCCCCCATGGATCCCGTTTCCTCCCGGAGGATCACCGGACCAGGTAAGGTGATCATCCGTTAGGGGAGTGAGGTGGGGAGGTGTTGTGTGCGTGAATGGGGGGGTGCGTGTGAGTGTGTAGAGGGGGTGTGTGAGTGCGTGTATGCATGTGGGGGGGTGTTGTGTGTATGGGAAATGTGTGCGCATATGTCTGTGTGTATGTCTGTGTGTATGTGTGCGTGTATTTGTGCGTATATGTCAGCGTGTTTGTGTGGTTGGTGTGTGAGTGTGCTTGTAGGGGGTGGGGTGTGTGTGTGTCAATGGGGGGGTTGGGGAGGGGGGTCCTGCCACCTTTGAGGGGTGGTGGGAGGGTCATGGGTGTAGGGGGAGGACTTCGGGGAGGGGGTGGGGGAGACCCCTATCTGTGCCAGGGAAGGAATTCCTTGTACTAATAGTGCCTACTGCCATGGATTTCATGGCGGTACAGAACCCCACGAAATCCATAGTGGTATGCGGGGTGGTGATACCGCCGACGGTGTAGGGATGGCCGCCGGACTGGAGACCGAAGTCTCCAGCCCATCAGTCGTTACCACCCTGGCGGTCGGAGTGGAGAAGTGGCAGTTTAGCATGGCGGTCACCGCCATGCTTGTAATTTCATTTTTTATACCGCCGGCCTGTTGGCGGTATTACCCCCACTTCTCCACCGACCGCCAGGGTTGTAATGAGGGCCTAAATCTCCCTGTTTCAGGATGTCGGTTATTTTAGATATGCCACTGGCATCCCATCACTGAAAGCCAGTTAGTTTTGTGATCTATCGTAGCCTATTGCCTTCCCACATGGGTGTTTCCCTGGTGATCTTATGGTTCCATCCCATGACAGTCGTGGTTTTATGCCAGGCCTCTAGGGCTACTCTGGCCACTGGTAAAAAGGATTGGGTTCCTCCCCGTATAGGTAATGTAAGTATGTTCTGGGCACTAGGAGGCCCTTTGCAGACGGTATGTGGGGTGATCTTGAGAGGTGTGGATCCATTCATAAATAACAATTAGGTGAGAGGCCCAGTAATACCTTTCAACATCTGGGAGAGCCAACCCTCCTTTGTATTGGTTACGTTGAAATGTCCTGAGTGATACTCTGGGATGCTGGCCATTCCACAGTAGGGTTTGTAATTCCCCATTTGTTTCAACGAAGAAAGAGGGAGGGATAGAATGATATGTTTTTGGAGTGTGTACAAAAATGTTTGAAGTGTGATCAGTTTAAACATGGCTGCCATTCTAGGGATCTCCAGCTGCCCGTATCACCCTTAAAATCCCGGAGGACCCTCCCATTGTTGTGGTATATACATACCTCAGATGAGATGATGAGGAATACTTTTATTCCTAGTGTAAGTGCAGATGGGTCAGTCGAGCCTGCTGGGGCATAGAGCAGTGACTTATCCCAGTTAATTGTGTATCCGGAGTGGGCTCCATATTCTCCCAGTGTCCGGAGGAGTGTTGGGACTGCGCAATCTGGGTTAGTGATACATAGTAGGATGTCACTTCCATATAGGGAGATTTTCTCTTCCTTGTCATCTCTTTCTGTGATACGGAATCCGGTTATCCCAGAGTGATATCGAATGACACAAGCCCCCGCCTCCTGCACCTCAGACAAAGCCCGTTGCTCACCATCTTCAGGAAGAACCTCAAGACGTGGCTCTTCGGATGAGGCCCCTCTCTCCCCACTCGAAGCTCCTTGAGACCCTCACGGGTGAGTAGCCGCACTTTACAAATACTGATTGATTGGCTGATTGAAGCCAGGGGCTCCAGCGCCAAGGCAAAAAGAAAGGGCTATAGGGGGCATCCCTGTCTATTGCCTCTGCCTATTGGGAACGTGGTGCACATCGTCCTGTTCACTCTAACTGCAGCCATGGGGTTTCGATAGAGCAGCACTACCCATCTCATAAAATGTGAACCAAAGCCAAAATTTAGGAATACTTGCTCAGAAAAAGGCCAATGCACCATGTCACATGCCTTTTCGGCATCTAAAGAGAGGAAGTAGTGAGCGGTGGGCCAGTGTTGAGTGGCATGGAGCCAGTTATGTTCGCCATCTGAGGTTAAGGCGTATGGACCTACCGGGCATGAAGCCTGTCTGGTTGTGATGTATCAGTGGGGAGATTACCTGTATAAGTCTTGAGGCCAGAACGACTGCTAGTATGTTGGTCTAGACATTAAGCAATTATATTGGGTGGTATGAGCTGCATTGCTCTTTGAGCTTGCCTTCTTTAGGGATGACTACTATGGTCGCTTTCCTGAGGTCTGGGGGAAGTTCCCCTTCCTCCAGGGCATGCGTATAGGGTCCAATAATGTGTGGGCCCATTAGGTTAGCATTTCAAAAGTTTGGCTGGCAGCCCTTTGCGTACTGGAGTTTTCCCAGGGTGCAGTTTAGCAATTGCTGGCGATATCTAGTTCAGGGTCAACTCCTCCTCTAAGGATTCCCTGGCCGTCTTATCTAGTACTGGTGTGGATAGGTCATCTAAATAATGTGCAATCGCTACAGTGTAGTGGATTGGTTGGGCTCTTTAGAGCTCTTTATAGTACTGTGCAAATTCACCCGAGATGAGGGCGTCTCTTTCTAAGGTGCCCCCGTCAGGTCAGCAGAGGGACCTCACCCAATGTGCCTCTTTTTCCATCTTATTCAGCCATTCCAGGAGTTTCCCGGCCTTATCTCCAGCCTCATATAGTCTATGTAGGGTTACCAGTGCCTGTTAGTTGGCCTTCTCTTGTGCCAGGTCTATCTGGAGCATATCGATTTGGCGTAGTATCAGAGTCAGTGGGTCATGTTCCCTACTGGGGGAGCCTTATAATTCTAGGACAATAGTCTTCAGTTTTTCGATTTCGGCCCTCTCTGCCTTCTTCTTATGTGCTATTCTGTTTTGTGCCTTGTCATGGAGTACCGTTTTGAAAGCTTCCCAGAAGACTACCTTTGACTCTACTGTTCCTTCATTGTCCTGGAAGTAAAACTTTATATCTGTTCTGAGACCTTTTCCAGTGTCTTTATTTTGCAATTTCCATGCGGATAGCCTCCAGTTAGTGCCTTGCCTAACTCGTGTGTTTCCTAGTTTGACCAGTAGGTGTGAGTGTCAGAGAGGCCCCTAGCCACATATCCGGCATATCCTAGTTCCCTCATTTCACCTCTTAGTACAAGGATATCGTGTAGTCTTGAGTACACTTGGCGTGCTCCGGAGGAGTAGGAGTATTTACTGACCCCTTGGTGGGCTTTCCTCCACAAATACACCAGGCCCATTCCATTTGCAAACTGTGCCACATCTGTGACCTGTGTCCTCCCTTCCTACTCCCCGAATCTGTCAATGGCTGCGTTCATCACGTCATTGAAATCTCTGCCTGCTATGTGGAAAGCGGAGGTGGACTTTAGCAGTATGCCCGTTACTTTAGTCATATCAGTGCCATGTTTGTTTGGCCCTTGTACCTCTGAATCTTCCCCCTGGGTCTGTCCATATGCGGGTAGTTTGAAACAGGATGTGCTTTTTAATTAGTATAGCTACCCCTCTTGCTCCGGCCTCTTTCTCCCCGGGAGAGCCCTGCATGTGTCAGGGTAGTGAACACACCATTTCATAGGAACCTGCAGTGGGAGCCTATCATGTGCATTTCTTAGAGGAAAACTAAGTCAGGGTGAAGCCTTTTTTAATACTGGACCACCAACACTCATTTGATCTTATTGCCAAGTCCGTTGGCGTTCCAGGACAGTAGCAGTAGAGGGGTTCTTCCATTATGTCTTATGTTCCCATTGTGGTGTCTGTAATGCATGGTGTTTCATGTGCCTCTGTCTCATAGTTCGGCCGTGACATTGTGCGGTAGTAATCTTGCAAACCAATAAAGGTATGAACCCCAACAGTTGTCCCCATACACCCCACCCCGCCCCCATGAGACTTCAATTACTCCCAAACATTATAGGCATTCCTGTTGTTGCAAGGAGAGCATATGAGAGTTCTGAAGCCCACTACCCAATGATCAAACTTGATTATAAACAGCAATGGCCTTTAAGGTAGACAGGAGTGTGAAGAAAAGAGAATGGAGGAAGGGGAGAAAAGGGATGGGATTTGGAGCGGGATGAAGGGGCAGAAAGAAAGGTTTTTGTGTAAATTTGACTAAGTAGAGAGTCCCTGAGGTAAGTTTGGCAGGCAGTGGTCCTGATCCCCCGCCTTGTAAGGGGCCTGAAGTGCACATCTTTCTTCATTCTCAGTGTTCATCAACAACTCCTGTCTCGTTATCAGGTCAGTGAGTGTTGTGTGTCGTTGAACGATCCAGCCGTGAGATCTCTTTGAGCAGGGTATGAGATGTGTCAGAGTCTGTGGATTGGTCTCCTTCCGCGGGGTCTTGGGTTTTCCTATTGTAACTTGTCGTTTACACACCATTGGGGGTGTATCATCTTCAGTGCCGGAAGGTGACTTAGTATACCCGGTTTGGTTTGACTTACTACACATGTCTGCTGGGTTCCGACCCTATCTCTTTGCCCTAATTTCCGGAAGATTGGGCCGGGAGTTTGCAAACCAGTTTCTCTCCTTGATTGGGGTACATTCTGCGAGGGGGTCCCTCTCCCAGGGTCTCTGGGGGAACGCTCCTCCAGCCATTCCCACGCTTCCTCCAGGGTTAGAAAGAAGTGTGCTTTACCCTCAAATATGACCTTTAATTTGGCTGGAAACAACAGCATGTGGTCCAGACGGAGAGCTCTCAGTTTGGTTTTGACTGAGTCAAAAGTTCAGCGTTGGGCCTGCGATTCGCACGGGTAATCTGGGAAAACCACAATTTTAACGTTTTGACACAAAGTTGAGAAAGCACACTATCATGGGTTGTGGGGATGCGCCAGGGGGGTGAGCCATTAGTACCCTATGTGCACATTCGATCATGAAGCAGGAGTAGAACTGTGCCTCTGGGAGGCAGTTTTTCAGCCAGACTGTCAGGAACATCCCAGCATCCTTTCTCTCTGCATCCTCTGGGAAACCCACAAAAGAGAGGTTATTCCTCCTGGTGCGTTTTCTGCGTCCTCTACTCTCCAGTGTAAGTCTTTAGTCAATGTCCGGAGCTTTGAGAACTCTTGGTGAAGGTGAGCTGCAGTGTCTTCCCCCTCTGACTAGCCTTGTTTCCGCTACAGTGACCTTTTCTGAGGTGTTTAGGTCCTGTCGCAGCAGGGATAAGACCTCTGATCTTACCTCACCTATCTCTCCTTCCAGTGCTTGTCTTGAGGCTTAAATTGCTTGTAGTAGCATGGCATTGTCTGGCATACTGGGGCCTACAGGTTCTGTCGTTGGGGCAAGAAAGGTTGCTTATCGGTCTGTCTTGCCTTATTTGGGTTGCAGGGTCTCCTTGTCTTTAGCCATGATGAGATGTCTCTAGATCTCTGAGCGGGCAGTGAGGAGCGTGTGTGCTGCGATCGGGAGCATATGGGTCTCGGTCCAGGGGGCGCATGTAGTAACAGGAGCTTCTGCGGGACCACGTCCCAGGGGAGAGAGCGTGGCCTCTATATGCCAAGCCCTGGGAACCGCAGGAGCGTATCAAGGGGAACACACCCGACCTTCATGTCGTTTTCCTGGCAAATTCGGATCAGGGGGTCTCCTTCGTGACCCACATTTTGCGGCACATGTTGCCCCACAGTTCTTATTGTATCTTCAGGGGTCGGCCAAGTGTCCGCTTTGGTTATCACAGGTCAGCTTGAGCTTATAGACGATCTCTTCTGGTGCTGTGTGGCAGTCTGGGTACTCACCAATCTGTCCATCCCCCAGGGCTGCCACTCATGGAGTTAGGAGGTGGGTGGGTGGCGCCCCCTCAAGCGGGGGGAAGATGTATTTCCATATATCCTGTAAGGGGGGCCCCCATCCCAGTCTTGCTATTTTGCCTCCCTCTCCAAATGGGTGGGGCCTTCTTTAACGGCGGTCCTTCTGGATTGGCAACACGCTGGACCTGTAGTTGGTGACGGTGTGACGCACTTCTCACCTAAAATCTTTGACGGGGCATGAAGGAGGGATAGAGCAAAAAAAAGGGGGGATATTGCTCCGGGCTGAGTCACGACTGGTGTATCCTTGTGACCCAGCTGAGACCGCGTTCTATCAGTGCTCTCTCAGCCACTGTTCTACTGCTTCCCTGGGCCACAGTCCAGCAACACCCCTCCGGCCGACTAGCCTCTGATTATCTCTGCCCAAATGGGCCCCTGTGGGACCACTGCGTGTCTCTCCCATCTGCCTTTCACCGTATGCCACGTGGTCTCGCTAGTGGGTGCAGCTCTCTGGTGAGTTCAGGCACTCTCGCTCCTCACATCCAGGAACTCTTTCAGTCTCTCTTCCCCTCGCTCCTACCTCCATTCTGCCAGGTACTTGCCTGCCCGTTGCGTGGCCTCCCTCCGCAGGCCTCCCACCACGGTCCGCTCAGTCTCGAGGACGGATGCACCTCTCAGGCTTCCTTACCCCTCTCATCCAGGGTCTCCTCCTGATTGCCTTCACTCCTAGGGCCGGCCTCCACCCGGGTGGATGACTGCAGCAGCGCTGCATATTGCCCTCACTCCCTTCACATCTCGGTCTCACTGCCCTCTAGGACACTGGCTCTCTTGCATCTCATGTGTGGGATCACCTTCAGGCCTTCTTCGTCATTACACAGTTCCCATTTTCCGGGGCAGGTCGGTCATTATGGGGTTAACAAGCTGGCGTTTCTTTTCCTCTCTGCGAAATATGTTGCATCCGCATTGCAATTGGATCAAGGAGTGCTGATGCGGGCGGATTTTAGTTGGATTAATGGGGGATTGCGGCGGAGCTCACTCAGAGAACATCCGCCATGTTGGCTGCCTTGACCACACCCCTAGAGCATTTATTCTTAAGCATAGTTCCTTATATCACCATAGTGAGCTTCCTAATCCACCTTCATGGTTTCGTATTGAACAATATTTAATATCACCATTTCCTCCATCTGCATTACTCATTATGTCTAACTCTTCAGCCTTTTTAAGAAAATCAATAATATTAACATTTACCAAATTAATATCACAAGATTTAGACGCAATTTTCCAGTCCTGTATATCATATACTTCATACATATTATTTTGCTATAATCCTATATTAAAACTAGCTCGGAATACCAAATGTTGGTAATCCTGGATTAAAGCTTCTATATTTTATTTGAAAGATATTTGTCATGACAATATATTTTTAACTTTTGATGATTTACAACAGAGATTTAAGTTACAACCATCAGATATTTACAAATATGAACTTTTATGTAACTCTATCCTTAAATTCAATTCCAAACAATTGTCCACTAAATACTACCCCTGATTTACAATTATATATCCAAACAATTGCTTCATTATCCCATGCTATATCTTATATAAGAAATTTAATAACTGTAATAATGATAATATCAATAGGATCTCTTCCTTTTGGAACAAATAACTAGATTTATCATTATCTCTGGATACATGGGGGAAGATTTGGCTGAATGGTATCTGTGGATGGTTGCCTATTTCTTTATACCATGCTAATTACTTCATACTATTCAATTGCTTTTGGACTCCCTTAAAGTTATTTAATGCAAAATTCTTACAGTCTCCTAAGTGCTGGAATTGTACATTGGATACTGGTTCATTGAGACATATGCTTTTTGAGTGTACTAGTGTTAAGCATTTTTGAACTGAGGCTTGGAAGGTCATTACAAAAATATTCAGTGTTACAGATACTTTGTAATACAATTTATTAATTTGTACATCAATTTTACTTACTACCAAACTATCTAATATAAATTATAAACATCTAGACTTTTTACTTTCTGCTGCTCAAAAATTAATTACTGCATTTGGAAGAATGCTGAATTATTATCAGTTCATGCCTGGTGGTCTTGGCTAATTTTCACAAGAGAAGGTGCCAATTTGTCTATATCGGGTGTCATTCATAATACTCCTAATTATCACTTATTTTGGAAGCCATTAGATGATTATATTTCTTTGCATCTTTCGTATAGTATTTCAATAAACTGTTAATTGTTTTTAGGTATAGAAAATTGTGGAATTGCACAGCTCTATTTAAGCCTGTTATTTTGATGAGTTATTATTCCCTTTTAATTTAATTGTATTTATTCTTACATTATTATTACAATGGATATTGATTGGGACGTTATTGATGTTTAATTCTCATATTAGCTTCAGAGTTCTATAAGTAATTATAATATTATTTTAATATTGATATGATATTGTTAGTACCTAATCCGGTGCTCTTTTCTGTAATGTCTTTCATTCTCACTTAAAATTCAATAAAATATTTCGAATGAAAAGGTGCTTATCTTAGTGTGAAAGTGTGGAAGGCTTATATTTGACAAAAAGCCCGTAATACTCTTAGCTGATCCAAAATCTCCCCTAGAGTCAAATATTTCCAATGAGTTACCTGGACCGACTGTATCAACCAGTGCTATTTCCTCCCCTCTGGCCAATGAACTCTCTTGTCATCAAGTAGTGATATCATTAGTCACCAGACCCCATACATTCTCCCTTACTTGTACATTCCCACTCGCCTTTGTAACACAGGTTCAGATTGCAATTCAAAGCTTAATCGAGTAACGGGTATTCCCTTTGATTGTTGAGCTTCTTACACCCTATGGTAAAAGAGGGCATTCCTGTGTTGGTACTCCCCTTTGTATGTGGCCCCTAAGGGTATGGTACTCACCTTTGTATGTAGCCCCTAAGGGTATTTTATTCACCTTTGCACATGGCCCTAACTGTATAGTACTCACCTTTGTATGTGACCCCTAACTGTATGGTACTCACCTTTGTATGTGGCCCTGAAAGGTATGGTACTCATCTTTGTATGTGGCCCCTAGGGGTATGGTACTCTCCTTTGTATGTGGCCCCTAAGAGTATTTTGTTCTGCTTTGCTTCAGACTGAGAGGAGGTGAAAGGAATGCAAAGAATGCAGCACTCTTAGTCCGAGTAATGAATTTATTAAGGCACTTCCCAATTTTAATGAACAAAAAGAATAACATGAGCTTTTATTTCAAATGCAGCAACACATGGGAAATTCTAAAAATGATCACAGCAGTAGAATAATGATGATCACAGAAACAAAGAAAATGCAATACTCTAATATTGAATATAATATATATATATATATATATATCAAACCAAGGCCCTTTCAGGGATAGAGTGACGCATAAATTATGCAAAAAACAAAGGAGAACTCTGGGAAGTTCCCAATTTTAGGTGCAGAGCTGCTCTAGTAAGGAGCACCCTGCAACACCAGCGAAACTCTAGATTTGCTCACCTCAAATGTCTGCTTATCTAGCAAAGTCTTTAAGCATAGGATTAGCACAGTGCTATCCTCGCCGAGGGAGACCTCAATGGGATTTATTTTCATGGCAAGGCGTCCCTTCACTCTCAGTTGTCAAGCTTTCCCACCTTATATACTTTAAACAAACATAAGAAAAAGGTTCTAGAAATCCCCATCCCGTTGAGTGAGTTGTTGTTCAAACGCTAGCTGTATCAAGTTAGTATTGACAGAACGCGCTAGAGACGGGCCGTATCCCAAGGTGTACCTCCAAGACTGAGCTGTACCCTGCTTCTACCATAAACATTCTCAGCCTCGTACATCCTTATCCCTACTACTCCTCCATGTTATGTTCCCATAAGAAAGAGCGAAAACACGTTCACAAGCTGTGCGTGGAAAAATACCTGCGCCACCAATGTGATGGTGTTTGAAGCTAAGCCAAGCGCATAATGGTGTGGTAAAGACTGAGCCAGTGGTTAATACAGATAGCATTAAACTCCATCCTTTGACCAGTGGCTCTCATAACATACTGGTAAAAAAATTAACCCTTTTTGGTTTAACCATTGTGAGCAAATTAAGTATGCATTGTACACAGCAGCATAGCATTATTGTTATACAAATGACTACAACTATCCCGCCTAAAATATTGCGGAATTGCCCAAAATTTGGCAGCCAATTGAACAACCAGTCCCACCACCCTTTGCATACATCCTGGTTTACTCACCAATTCAAAGTGTCAGTATTGGACTGAATGGATTTAGGGTGGTCTGACAGATTAAAATAACACAAACCTTCAAATTCTGAGTAACCATGATTGTGCTTTACCAGTAAATAATTAATAGCGGCCTGGTTCTGCAATGCAGCTTTTCTAGTACCTCGTATGTCTAGTAATAACTCAGCCAAAGCAATAGACCTATGGTTAATGTTCTTCACCATTAAACATGCTCATTTTTTATAAGCGTGAGTATTAAAAAATGCTAATACTGGACCTCCTACAATAGAAAGACTTAAGCTCATATATTCTGATTTAGATAATAATTGAATTTCGGAATCACAATTCTTGCTTAATGGAACTGTTTCTCTTGGATAACGAGGATGTACAGAATGAAATGGTAACATCGTGAATCCTAATCTTGTAAAGGGACACAGTCCACCGGTTATATTAGAAGGAATGAATGTAAAGGTGGTATTTACACCAGAGAATAACCATCCCACAGATAGTTTGACATGCTAGGATCCGGAGACCGCCAGACAGCCCACACTCCCCCCACCAGCTATACGCAGACCCACAATCTTGCTTGTTGGAAGAAGTTTTTATTAACGCAACTTTAGTATTCTCTTAGCATAAAGTCATAAATCATTTATCATAAAAATCATTACACAAATATTTACAAGTCAGGAGATAGCAAATTAGTGACCATAAATCTTTTTCTGACAGGATCCCTTCCTGTCCTGAACCACCATTGGACCACACAAGTGACCCATATCTCACCTGTATCCTTAGGAGGGGCAGTTACCCTGACTACACCGTTCCTTGTCCTCACGCTCAGGGTTCCGCCCCTCCCCCCCTCCAAACACCAATCAGTCTCGGGGTGTAACGGTCAGCCAAGAGCTGGAGCCCCATGGCCCCCCCAGCGATCTGTGCTCCCTTACCCCTTAGTCTGGTGTGTACATCCGCAGGTTGGCTCAGAACTTCAGGATCCTATCCCTGGTGTCCTCCCGGGGCCCCAACCTTGGGGACCCCCATGTTGTTCCTGGTCACTTTAATACCTCAATTTCTGCCATGAGGGCGACCAGGGCCCCAAAGGTCCTTTGCCCTCCCCACCCACGAAAAGACTGCGAGCAAAAAAACACGTCATAAATGAACTGATCGTACCAGCATCCGACAGATGCACCATGTCCTTGTGAAACATGTGAGGGCCCTTTAAAAGTTTGTGAGGAATGTTCCATAGCCGCCCTGGCCCAGGGCATAGTTTAGCCATTCCGCGTTAAGTCAGCGTACTGAAATGTTGATTGTTCTTGATTTGATTCCTGTGCCCCACTTGCGTCGAGGCACCATGTGGGACCAGGCAATTGCCGTGTTTGGGTATTGTTTTGCCAATTTCGTGATCTCCATGATTATCGTTTCTCTCATTGCTTTGCGACCCATTCGCACCAAGTCATTGCCTCCTAGGTGAATAATGATGAGATCCGGGAACTGGAGCCCCTCAAATCATTTTGCTAAAGTGACCAACTTTTGCAGTTGGGCAATTCCCACTCCGCCAACTCTGCACCAACGAAAAGCCATGTGCCATCACCGGATTCGGCTCACGGAGCTATTGCACCCTGTACGCAGCCAGTCGAACAAACAAATGCCCCAAGACCCATACTACATGATGTGACATTGCACTGAAATGAAAAGAAAAGAGCATGAGGAGATCACACTTCATAAACCAGTTTTGCGACTATACCAGTTCAGGCCTAATGTATCGCCTATAGCAATCTGATGGCCAACAACCAATACCATTTACCTTGGACACCGGCAGGCCCGCAGTAGCCACCAGCGTAGCTGCCCCGAATCGAAAGGAATGGGAGGAGTACCTTTGTTGGTCAACCCCCATCGCCCTCAACGCTACCTTGAAGACCTCTGAGAATTGGTAGCCGGAAAGACATTCCCCGTTAGCGTGGATGAACAAAGCAGAAGAGCCTGATGGAGGACGGACCGAGAGATACGCTCTCATCAGTTTCACAGGGCAGAGAGGGGATCCAATAGCAGCACTAAGTGTAATGCGTACTCCTCTTTTAAGCTGGTCCGTTTTTGACTTGCGTAGGATTATTGATAATAACTCTGCACTGACCACCACGTCTCCCCACTGCAACCCTCCTACATGATCGCCCTTGGAAGAGCCCACAAATTCAGAATGCCCCGTAGAAGGCTATCGAAAACGCTGCCGAAAATATTGCTGACTCAGCCTGCGAGGAGCAAACTGTTGGGAGGGTGCGCAGAAGATTCTCAAGCAGGGAGGCTGTTACTGGGTGCCTAGATTCTGACCTAACCTGGACAGCCCTGGCTCATCCTGCTAGTGCCCAGTTTATAATAAAAGTATTCAGAGGTGCCTCCATGTTCCTGATTCTAGCGAAAAAGCGTATCGCAGCCAGGTAAGCTTTCGCACAAGAAACTGGACGACCCCTGTCTTTCAAATGTGTTAAGAAAGCGCATATCGCTGACTCAGAGAACCATTCTGAAGTTTGTTGCGCCTGCAAGAACTGCCTGTACTGGTAAAAATCTTTCTCATAAGCCCTTCTAGTACGCACCGTTAAAGATGTTGCTACTAAGCCTGGGAGGGCGGGACACCAATCTTCCACAGAGATTCTGGGAACTCCGTCATCTTCTCCTTCGCCTGAGGGTGGTACCGCAGATAGTCCTGCATCAATGAGCGAGACAGGGCGTCAGCAGCATTGTTATAAATCCCTGGTACATGTTTAGCCCGGAATGTAATGTTGTATCGTAAACATGTTAATAGTTTTAGAAGGCGGAGAACTAGTGGGCATGTAGCCCTTTGCTGATTAATGGCGTCTACTACAGCCATGTTGTAAGACCAAAAGATTACAAACCTATCCTTAAATTCTCCCACCCAGATGATGACTACAACAACAATAGGAAAAAGCTCCAAAAAGGCTATATTCTCTGCCCAGCCCTGCACCAGAGAGGGCCTAAGATTGCGCCAAAACCCATGCTACCGGCTGCATCAGTATTAAGCCCCAGAGTAGGGCTGGACACCGCCGGGTGAGGCCAAATCACCGCTCCATTAAAGTCCTGCAAGAAAACCTCCCACAACTTTAAATCCTCCCTGACCTCCGGTGACAATCGGGTGTGATGGTGCTTTTTAGTCAACCTAGCCATCGACCTGGCGATGGACCTGAAAAAGGGGTGGGCCATGGGAATAATCCTTTTCCGTGATAACGTTGTTATGGACTCCTTGAATGCCTGTAGTTTATCCTTAGGTAGGTGACACTCACCTGCCATAGAATCAATCTCGATCCCTAGGAAGGTAATACAAGTAGTAGGCCCTGCTGTCTTTTCTGGAGCCAAAGGGACCCCAAAGTCTTCAAACATCGTGATTAAGGCCCGGAGTGCCCACCTGCATTTCTGTGACCTAGGAGGACCCAGCACTAAGAAATCATCCAAGTAATGAATGACGTCATGGTGTCCGGTGCAATTTTAAAAGGGCCACTGTAGGAAGGTGCTAAACTGCTCAAAATAGCTGCACAACACACTACAACCCATGGGCATGCATTTATTGTAAAAATACCCACCCTGGAATTGGAAACCCAGCAAATGGTAATCTTCGGGATGAACTGGGAGAACTCTGAAGGCTGATTCAATGTCAGTTTTTGCCAACAAAGCCCCATGGCCTAAGGCCCTCACTTTTTCTAAGGCTTGGTCTACTGTCACATAACAGACCGAGCACAGCTGGGGATCGATGGCCTCATTTACCGATGCTCCCCGAGGGGCAGACAAATCATGAATCAACCTGAACTGGCCCGGCTCCCTCTTAGGAACCACCCCCAATGGAGAACAAACAAAGCCTTTCAAAGGAGGGCAAGGGAAGGGGCCTGCTAACCTGCCCAGCGCGCATTCTTTTGATAACTTCTTGGCCACCACAGCTGGGTTCCGTAATGCGGAGACTAAATTTTTACAATGATTCACAGGAGAGACATTGAGTGCTGGGATTCTAAAACCAGAGGAAAAACCATGAGCCAGTACCTCTGCGGACCCAGACGCAAGATAAGCCTGCAGCCATGGGAGCAGAGCGTCAAACTTAATGGGGGACGGCAGAGGAGATTTAGTTAGAGGGCTTGTTCGTATCTCTTTCTTTTTCTTTGGATTTTTAGATGCATTTAAACTGTGGGTGAGAGGGGTGACCACAAAAGGAACAGTTGTGCCTGAACTTACAGGGCGCGAACATATCTTCCTATTGAACGCCCAACAGGAGCCTTTCTTCTCACCTGAGTATTGTGCCCAAAAGGGCTGCCTCCCTGGTAATATGTTATTAACACATTCTAACCAGACCTTCACCTCTGTTTGATCCCAATCAATAGTTGGATCCTCCACTTTTGCCTAGCAAAAATCTTTATCATATTCCAACCAAGCAGAACTCCCATACATGTGTTGTGCCTTCAGTATCTTGTTTGCATAGCAAATCAACGAAATACCCAAATCAGGTTTATTTTCTGCCATTACTGACATGAATACATTGAAACCAAACAACCAGTTCGTAATGCTCTCCTCCACCCTGGGTTTTTTGTCCCCCGAGGAAGATGCCTTAACTTATTTTTCTTTATTGTCTACCTCCCTCCTTTTCCCCCTGATTAAAGAATATATGTCAACAAATTCCCCCTTCCAAATCTTTTCTTTTACCTCCGCACTAAAGTGTGCTGCCAGCTTACCTGGTCTTGACAGTAATGCATTGATGGTTGTCCCTTCCTTTGCCGAATTATCTGTGCCTGGAACCTTGCCATTTTCAGACAACCCATGTGTAACTAAAGGGGTTGCAGGATTCACAGCGCTCGGTGTCAGGGTGACACTCGGGCTACTTGATGCCGCCTGTGGTGGAATTGAGTTATGTGTTGCCGCCAATGCATCAACCTGGCGCTTCAGTTCCGTTAATGAATTTTGCAAAGAATCGTTTGAATTCCAAGGAGCTGTAGGCGGGGGGGGTTACTAGTTGGGGCATTAATATTTGCTAGTAGTCTAGACACTTCCAGCAAGGCTTGCGTGGTAGGATCTTGGACCTGCGCATGTTGGGTGGGTACCTGAGATTCAGGGGGTGCCATGGTTAGTGCTGCTGACGCTGGAACCCCCGGCACGGGGGTTGGTGGAGGCCCTGTTGGGGGTGCCAGAGAAGCCAATGATTTGTGTATATTATCTAAAACTTCCACCACACCTAGCCCAGTTGACATGGTCACTCCCTCGCTCCCCCCTTGGGGCACGGCGGCACGGACACAGTGGGAATTGGAACCACGGGCACCACTGCCTGCTCCGGGGGACTGACAACTAAGGTAGAAGACTGTGAAGCAGGTGCCTTCCCTTTATTCCTGTGCTTCACTGGGGGGAAAGCCGCGCGTGGGGCTACGTGGGACCATCTAGGACGACTGCTATTAGACCCATTAGTTTCATTATCAGATGCTACATCACTACTGTCAGTATCATCATTGCCTAATTTTTGCAGAACCATCTTCAATAGCACAAAGTATACAAAGGCTTTAAAGATGTACCTGCAATCAAAATAACAACATTACAGCGTTACGCCAACACCATGAAAACAAAACCAATACAATCGTTCAGCTGGTCAGTAGACTAGACAAACTGAGATCCCACTTATAGGCCCCTAGCCAGCACAGGACCACCAAGCCAACAACCAGGCTACGATTATTGTTTTTTTTTAACTGGAAGAAATAACTATGACCCCGAATGCAAGAGGAGGCAAATTAAATTGAGGGCTGAAAAGGCAAATAAAAGAGGGGAACCCAAACTGGCAATTGTTATAATAACAACATTAAACACATGAGTAATATTTAAAAACATAAAATAAAGCGCGATAGCCCTGAGTCTCAAAATTATGCAGTGGATTACCAATGTCTGCCGTTGAAAGCTAGGACACAATTAAACTAGGGCCCCAGTTAAAGAAGCGCCAAAAGTGGCCCTGCTAACTATGCACAGAAATACCCCAGCCTCCTTTACAGATACAATTACTTATGTTAGCGTAGTTAGGTAACTGTCTGTTGAAAAGACAAATATGCCTCTTTAAAAAACACTGAGCCTGGATACTATGGTAATTAAAGACAACGCAAAACTCTCTAAATAAGACCTCAGCACCACCAATTGAATGTACTGTAATTAAAACAGTTACCTGCAGCACATGAAAAAGGCCCCAAAAACGATAACACAATTCCCCAAACACCTCTCTTTAAGATAAAAAAACAGGCAAGCGGCGCGCAGTGGAATGCTCAACCTCTGAGTAATTTAAACTTCACAAGTTAATATTTAAACATGTGAGCGCGGCAAGAGCTAACAAATGTATAGATGTACAGTATTACCCAGGTAACTTTAAGTTCGTAAAGCAAGCAAGTGGTGCGCAGTGGAAATGCTCCACCACCGAGTATTCAAAATCTCACAAGTTACTGTTCAAAAACTACGTTTGCGCGGCCAGAGCAGAATTTTAAAAACAGGCGCTCTAGCGCGCGAAGCAAACACTTCAACTATCGGACGATGAAAATCCCTTCCCGACAACCCCTCGTCTATACGTACACGGGGCCCGCGTATTCTTCTCTCTGATCCTCGAACTCCCCTCAAAGTACCTGTGACTGCGTCTCACGCAGCCTGCGAGCTCCACCGAATCCTCTCCTTCTCCAGGCTCCAAACAAAAAACAAGGGTCGAGTGAGTCTGCACGCCGACGAAGGAGGACCCAAAGTATTCGATCGACACAACTGCGGGCCTCCACAAGCTCCAGCTGCCGTGTCAGAGATAAGAAGGACGAGCCTTCTTGGAGGGGCTCTTAAATAGCCCCCCCCACAGGCACGCGGCGGCTGGAACCGGCTAGCGGCCAGCGCAGCCGCTACGATTCCTCTGTTAAACTTCCGCCCCCACGCCTCGCGAGGTGTGAGGGTGAAAGTCAGTGGCCAGCCCCTCACAACACCAGTGTGTAGGGGAGCGTCGGGCCTCAGCGGCCCCGCCCCCTGACGGGCTGCGCTTCCCCATGTTGGGGGGCGCTTTACCCTTGGTGTAACTAGTAGCAGTCACAATGTGAAGACAAGACACGTTTTAGTCTGCGCGCTTGCAATGTTTATCAGTTAGATAGTAACATAGGGTTTGTTGTTCCCTCGTGATCTCTTGAGGAGACCCTGTTGTTGCCTCAAGATCGCTCTAGGCGCAGTTGAGCACATTTTCTGAAAATCACTGAACATGGAATAACATTATTCTCCTGTGGTAATGTTGTAAGTAATCACTTGGGTCAAGTTATCCCACTTTTCAGTCATTGTTTCTTGGCAAAACCAACAGTACTTGTAGGGACTAAAATTGAATAATACGTCACTTTTCTGGACTTCTCTATCTTTGTTGGTGACATTGAACATCTCAAGTAAAACGTTTGCAGGCATGGGTATGGCCACTAGACAGGTGGACATAACATCCACTGTACTTGTCATGGGAGCCATACAAAAATCCGACCGGTTGAGTATGACTCATGCCAGGTGTGTTCAAACATTTTCGGTCATATGCAGTAAAGGTGCTGATCGACGTGGTCGATCAATCATTTCGGAGCTGGGGCTGTTGGTCCACCCCAACCCCACATGCCGGAAGGGAGACAACGTAGCACAGCTAGCACACAGACATCTTGTAGTATTATCTGTAAAAGAAACATGTATGATAATTCTCACAAATAACATATATCAGCTGGTATATGCTCCCACCTCTTCTTCCCAGGTTTCCTGATTAATACAATATGGTCTTTGCCCTTGGCTATGATTTCTGCTGGTTCTGGAGGATCATTTGGGGATTCTACCCACACCTTAGCACCAGGGTTTTTGTCAGTTGAATCAAAACCTCCCTCCCCATGCACTGTAAGAGGGGCTGGGGCAGTCCCCTTTTTCACTGTTCTTCCATATACTGGGATAATCAGAATCTGAGCAATGTGGTCTCCAGATTGTATTATCAAGTCAGTGTCTCCACTATTCAGAAGAATAGTTTTGATTTCTCCTTGGTAGTCTGCATCAATCACTCCCCAAAGACCTGAATACCTTTAAGTGCCAACCCAGATCAGGAAGTTAGCAATCTGAAATGCTCTTTGGGAATCTGTAGTCCAACACCTGTTTCACGGAGTGCCATGACTCTTGGTTTCAATGTGTGAGCTCTTAAGGCATGTAGATCAAGACCTGCAATTTCTGGTGTGGCTCGGTAAGGAGGTAAGGCTCCTGGTTTTACTTCCCAATACATGATGTTGTTAGTCGCTACATGAGGTTGTATCTGTAATGCTGGGGTTAACATCCTCATCAGGGGAGTCTCTTCATTTGTCAGTGGCCTGTTGTTCAGAATTTGGAGGGCTTCATTTAAATGCTCTCTCCAGTTTTAAAAAGTTCCATCTGATAGTTTTTGTAATTGGGCTTTCAGCAAGACGTTCATTCTCTCAATCGGCACTGCAGCTTGTGGATAATATGGAATGTGATAAGTGCACTCAATATTGTGTTGTATACAATAGTCTTGCACCACTTTTCCTTTGAAATGTGATCCGTTGTCGCTCTGGACTTGGAGTGGGACTCCGTAATATAACACTAACAAGTCCAGAGTCTGTATGGTGTTATGCTGGGTGGCACGTTTGCAAGGAATGGCAATCAGGTAACCAAAATAAGTGTTCACTACTGTGCAAGCGTATTGACACCCGCAATTAATCGGTAGTGGCCTGATGTAATCAATTTGCCATATCTACCCTGGTAATGTCCCTCTCCCCAACTGGCCTTTGACTGTTTGCGGGACAGATCTCTGTTGTGTGTGTTGACAAGTAGGACATCGCATGATCACAGTTTTTATCAAATCTAAGGGAATGTGCATCCCTCTAATCTCTGCCCATCTGTAAGTGGCTTTCTCTCCCAGGTGTCCACATTTTTGGTGCACCCACTTAGCCATCCCCACCAAGTCAGAATCCTATGTCGCCACTTCTGCCTCTGAGATTTTGGCTTTGTCGTCTGCAAAGGAACTGAACCATTGTTCTAATGAATCAGTGGGACAGTGAGCATCTACATTATACACAGTAACGGTACTTTGCTCTAGCATTTCCCAAATGTCTTGCCATAACTCTTTGCCTCACGCCTCCTTCGAATGTATGTGTCAGTTATGTGCATGCCATGTGGGAAGCTAGGTGGCTAACCCATTGGTGATAGACCAAGAATCAGTGTAAATGTGACAAGTCCCCGGTAATTCTTATTTCAGTGCCTGATACACAGCGTACAATTCTTCATATTGACTGCTCTTCCCTTTTTCAGTAATGGTTACCAGCATCTTGGTGATTGGGTTATAAGACACTGCTTTCCAATGTCTCTTAGCCCCCACATACTTGGCTGAACCATTGGTAAATCATATTGCTTCCTGTCCTCAGGGGACAAGGATTCAAATGGCTCACCCCATCTCACTGGTGATTCTTTTATTTGCGGTATCTCCTGCACCCTCTTCCCATCCTGCACAGGGGCTTGTGACACCTGCTCATGTGGAGCGTCTGTCCCTGCTAATTCCACTCAGGCCCTATCCTGTATATACCATTTCCAGCATATAATACCAGCGTCTTGTGCATGTCCTATGCAGTGAGTCTTAGGTGAACTCATCATCCACTGCGTTATTGGAATCTCAGGGCTCAGAATTACATTATGACCTAGGGTCATTTGCTCAGTATCCACCAGAGCTCAGTAACAAGCAAGTAACTGGTTCTCAAAAGGAGTATATTGTTCTCCAGCATCAGGTGGCTTAATAATCCAAAAACCCAGGAGCACCCTCGTTCTTCCCTGCTTTTGCCACATGGTCCAGTTTGCATATTGCCCCTGAACGGTTACATGCAACTCCATGTCTCCTTCCAGTACTGGCCATAAGTCTAAAGCCTGTTGAATCGCCTCCTTTGCCAAGTCAAACTCACACAGCTGCTGTTCTTCCCATTCAAACTCATGCTTCTTTCTTGTCACTTTGTACAAAGGGGCCAAAATCTGACTCAAATGGGGGATGTGTTGTTTCCAAAAACCAAACAATCCAATGAATCGCTGCATCTCCTGCTTAATGCGGGGAGTGGCAAACTGTAAAATCTTTTGTTTTGCCTGCGGAAACACCTCTCTCTGTCCCTGATTCCACTGAATTCCTAAAAACTTCACATTTTGAGAGGGTCCCTGTGTCTTGTCTGGATTATTCATCCACCTTTTACCCTGCAAGAGTTCCACAACCCGCTCCAACTGAGTCTGCACCTTTTCTTGTGTCTCTCCTTGAATCATCACATCATCAATGTAATTGGTCACTTGCACACCTGGAATGACAAATACTTCCTTCAGGTGCTGTGCCACCAGCCAGTGACAGATGGTGGGGCTATGTATATACTCCATAGGCAAAGATAACATCTTAAATTGTCTGCCACACTATGAGAAACTGAATTGCTCTAGACACTCATGGGCAAATGGTATAGAAAATAAAGCATTAGCAATATCAATGGTTGCATACCAGGTCCCTTTATGTTTCTGTACTCTTCCAATCAAGGTGATGCTGTCGGGAACGGCGGCGCTCAAAGGGTGTGTATGTTTATTCAGCGTGCAGTAATCAACCGTCATTCTGTAGCCCTCATCAGGTGGACGAACGGGCCATAGAGGATTATTCCATTCAGTGGTGGTTGGAGCTATCACACCAGCCTCAATCAATTCTTGTATATATACTTATTTTCTCATGCCTTCCTGGAATGTGGTATTGCTTTATGTGAATTACCTTGGTTTATAGGGACACCTTTACTGAGGGTATCTTCAGATGTTCCACCCTCATGGCTGCCACTGAAATGTATCTCTTTAATCCAAATTGATAGCAACCATCATCTAAGTACAAATTCATCCCCTTTAGAATGTCAGTTCCCAGTATATATTCCAGGAAAGACACAATCAAAACAGCATATTCTGTTTTGGGTGTTCTTCCTATTTTCATCTGAACAGTAGTCTGCATGGCAGGGGTTTGCTTTCCACCCAACCCTGTGATGGTTTAGTGCTGACCAGTAAACTTCTTTGGATTTCAATATATTAAAGAGGCCTCCGCTCCGGTGTCAACTAATGCTTGGACCCTTTGAACATTTATGTGCTTCCAGTGTATTTCTAAATCAACATGTGGTCTGTTATCTTTACGAATACTTCTCTGTACCGGAGCTTGGCATGTTCCCTAATGTGATTTAAATCTGTCAACTTTTGCCCAAGTCAGGTCTGGATATATGCTTGCATATCTACAAGCGGATTCCTTTCCTTCCCTGCTGTCAGCAGTTAACCACTCCCTGTCCAAATCTTCCCCCTCTTTCCCTCGTGAAGAAACATTTTTCTCCCTCTCTTTACCATCCTCCTGCATCTGTGGCTGACTCTGAGTCACACATTTATTATCTTGCTTGTTAACTCTTCTGCTGCCTTCTATCCGGTCTAACCTTCTCTTACGGTACATCTCCTACAAGCTTTTGGTATCTATCCCATCAATCTCTTCCTTGTTTACACCATCCTTCAGTAATGCCATAAACATGTCTCTCCTACATACTCTGTTATTATCTGTGCGACCCTCAGATCTCAAGGCTCTTTCTGGTTTATTCTAGTCTCCCAGCTCTCCCAACTCGCAAACTGCCTCCAGCACATCTTTCAATACCTGCCCTGTCTGATTAATCAGGAGCGTCATTATCACTTGCTTGTAAGCTGGAGGAGAAAGGCAAATGATATATTTTCATACTGAAATTTTTAAGGGAGCATCTAACAAATTGTGAGCTTCATCCAAAAAAAGAGCAGTTTTCATACTTTGCTCTTTAATTTTGTGCACAGCATCTCTCAACATGTACCTAGTCTTAGCATTTGGCGGCCAATCTGATTCAGTACGATATTTTTGGCTACATCCCATAACTGCCAATTGCAACAAATGAGTAGCTCCATGATTCCCTTAACTTTTAAATTGTTCTTGTCAGAGCTAAGAGTGCAAAACGTCTTTGAATCTCCCTCATCTAGTGCCACTCCATAGGCAACCATGTCAAACAACCTCACCATCCACGTAAGCAATGCTTCCCCACATTTCTGTTTAAATCTGTCTAAAATATAATTGACTTCTTGCTGTATGTAATCTTCTAGGGAGTGCATTTCAGTACCTCCTGGGTTCTGTGGAGTGCCCTGTATTTTTCGTCTAAATATTGGCTGTGCACTGGCCACTTTTGGCTTGTCTGTCTCAAACTGGCCCCCACCATTTTTAACCTCTTCATTGCTGGAATTTGAAAAATCAGTACTCTCCCAAATATTCATATCCCATTTTTCAGGGTCCCAGTCTAATGTTGCTTTAGCAATGGCTAAATGAACTTTCTTTTGATTGATTTTACCCCCACATTTCCGATATCTGTTTTGAGCAACTTTAACAGCTACTTTCTCGGCAATAGACTGATAAGTATTGGTCTTATCTTGCAGTAACTTATTCTGACAAGACAGCAGGGTTACTTTCTTTGTGGTGTCGACTAGCTGCCAGTCTAATTGGTGGTTTTCATGCGCCAGCTGCTTAAATTTGTCATGCATTTTTCTATAAGAAGATAATAAAATCCACCCTCTTCTGCCTGAAACAGATACATTACAACCCTGTTCAAGAGGGTTGTAAACATAATAAAACATCATTTGTCTCAGCTTCATTAGGACAATCGTCCCAGCTCTCACCAAAACCAGCCCAAAACCCCATTCTTTCATAATGTTCTTTAATCCACCCTGGAATCTCACATGAGACTTGGGAAACTGCCTATGAGGGTGCTTTTCACTTCTTGCCAAACATTTTAGACTTCTAAATCTTACATGTTTTCAACCTCCCCCCCCACCCTGTACTGCTGAACTATGCCAATTTGCTCTGCTTCAGACTGAGAGGAAACAAAATGAAAAGAATGCAAAAAATGCAGCACTCTTAGTCTGAGTAATGAATATATTAAGGCACTTCCCAAGTTTCATGAACAAAAAGAATAACGTGAGCTTTTATTTCAAATGCAGCAACATACATCCAATTCCTAAAAATGATCACAGCAGTAGAATAATGATGATGACAGAAACATGTTGCAGGGCACGGAGTGACGTCATGTTGCAGGGCATGAAATGATTTCATGTTGCAGGGCATGGACTGACTAGGGCATGGACTGACTTCATGTTGCAGGGCATGGAGTGACTTCATGTTGCAGGGCATGGACTGACTAGGGCATGGAGTGACTTCATTTTGCAGGGCATGGAGTGACTTCATGTTGCAGGGCATGGACTGTCTAGGGTATGGAGTGACTTCATGTTGCAGGGCATGGAGTGACTTCATGTTGCAGGGCATGGACTGACTTCATATTGCAGGGCATGGAGTGAATTCATTTTGCAGGGCATGAAGTGATTTCATGTTGCAGGGCATGGAGTGACTTCATGTTGCAGGGCATGGAGTGACCAGGGCATGGAGTGACTTCATGTTGCAGGGCATGGAGTGTCTAGGGCATGGAGTGACTTCATGTTGCAGGGCATGGACTGACTAAGGCATGGAGTGACTTCATGTTGCAGGGCATGGAGTGACTTCATGTTGCAGGGCATGGACTGTCTAGGCTATGGAGTGACTTCATGTTGCAGGGCATGGACTGCCTTCATGTTGCAGGCATGAAGTGAGTTCTTGTTGCAGGTAATGGAGTGAGTTCATGTTGCAGGTAATGGAGTGAGTTCATGTTGCAGGTAATGGAGTGACTTCATGTTGCAGGCATGAAGTGAGTTCATGTTGCAGGGCATGGACTGACTTCATGTTGCAGGCATGAAGTGAGTTCATGTTGCAGGTAATGGAGTGAGTTCATGTTGCAGGTAATGGAGTGACTTCATGTTGCAGGCATGAAGTGAGTTCATGTTGCAGGTAATGGAGTGACTTCATGTTGCAGGGCATGGAGTGACCAGGGCATGGAGTGACATCATGTTGCAGGGCATGGAGTGACTTCATGTTGCAGGGCATGGAGTGACTTTATGTTGCAGGGCATGGAGTGAATTCATGTTGCATGAAAGAAGAGGAAGAGGCCGATGGCTTGAGCAGTGGTATCGAAAGGGTCTGCGGTCTCTCAGGTGACCCAGTTTATTTATTTTTTGTTAATAGTTGTTATTCACAGCGTGGAGTCCGGTGCATGAGGAAAAGGGCCCATGCAGTGTGTAGATTAAAGTTGCATTTACAGTTTGATGCAGTTTCAGAATCCTATAAACAAGGTGTAAAATGGCAGAATCTGTGTAGTCTTTAAATAGCATTTGAACATTCAATACATAAAGTACACATGGAAAGACCCTCAATCGCGTGGAAACAAGTTTTCAACATCCTACATATAAAGAACACAAATCCTGATTTTATGTAGACTGTAAAATGCACTTCTCATTTTACAAAATCGTACATTTAAAATATCTTTTAGTTTAATTTGCAGTTTGTTATTATTTTAAGTCAAATTTTGTGGCTGTAACTCACAAACACATCTTTCATTTGCAGTACTGCGCATAAGATTTTAATGCAGTTATCCAGTAACTCTACACCGTATATCTAAACTGCATTAACATGGTCAGGGACGTATAGGTGTCTTTGTCAGCAACATGAGAATACCAAAAATCAGATGTACAGGTATTTACTTTTGAGGAGGTTTTTCTGCTATTTTTGAGGGTGAGGGAGGGTGGTGGTTCCTCACCAGCGCAGAAGTTGGATCGCAGGTTCTGGAGCTTGTCTTGAGTAGAGTCCGGTTAGTGAAGTTCTTATCTGGAGCTGAGGTGATAATTAGGAGTTTTTTTCTGCTTCTAAATTGCTTGACTCCTTCTGAGACTTTTAATTTTTTTTTGAGGTGGAGGGCTTTGTAAGTGAGGCCCTTTTCAAGCTACATCATGCTTTAAAGACAAGCAGTCTAAGCTTGATGGGGCAGGAGTTTTGCGCTTGCTGTGCTAGTATTAGGAAGCAGGCTGTGGCAAGCAGTCTAAGCTTGATGGGGCAGGAGTGGTGCGCTTGCTTTGCTAGTATTAGGAAGCAGGCCGTGGCAAGCAGCTAAGCTTGATGCAGCAGGAGTGGTGTGCTTGCTTTGCTAGTTTTAGGAAGCAGGCTGTGCAAGCAGTCTTAGCTTGATGGGGCAGGAGGTGTGCTCTTGCTTTGCTAGTTTTAGGAAGCAGGCTGTGGCAAGCAGTCTAAGCTTGATGGGGCAGGAGTGGTGTGCTTGCTGTGCTAGTATTAGAAAGCAGGCTGTGGCAAGCAGTCTAAGCTTCATGGGGCAGGAGTGGTGCGCTTGCTGTACTAGCATTAGGAAGTAGGACGTGGCAAGCATTGTAAGCTTGATGGGGCAGGAGTGGTGCGCTTGCTGTACTAGCATTAGGAAGCAGGCTGTGGCAAGCGGTCTAAGCTTGATGGGGCAGGAGTGGTGAGCCTGCTTTGCTAGCATTAGGAGCAGGCTGTGGCAAGCGGTCTAAGCTTGATGGGCAGGAGTGGTGCACTTGCTGTACTAGCATTAGGAAGCAGGCTGTTGCAAGCAGTCTAAGCTTGATGGGGCAGGAGTGGTGCGCTTGCTGTGCTAGTATTAGGAAGCAGGCTGTGGCAAGCAGTCCCAGCTTGATGCAGCAGGAGTGGTGCACTTGCTTTGCTAGTTTTAGGAAGCAGGCTGTGGCAAGTAGCCCAGTATCTTTAAACAGGGTCTGGTGTTTTTAGGAGACTGGTGATGTGTGGCATCACCATAGTCTAACTGCGAGCTGGCTAAGGCCTTGACAACTGTTTTTAGATCTTGGTGAGAGACAAGTGTTTAAAATGTATTTTTTTGTAAGTGATGTATGATTTTGCCACAGCTTGTACAGTTTTTAAGTTGCTATTTTTCTTTAGGGAAAGAACCCAGTGATTTGTCTGATGTGGATAGTTTTGGAGTCATGTTTGCATCTTCTTTGATTGGATCAATTTTGGACAATGGTTGAACTATAAATTAAAGTCAATAGGAGAAGTTATTTGATGCATTCACTGCGGGATTCCTGGAGCTGAGATTGTAAGTGTTAAAAAAAAAACACTCACCCCCTTGGTAGCTTGACACGAGCAGGCAGGCTTAACTCAAAGCAAGGTGTAAAGTATTTGTACCAACTCACACAGTAATACAGTGAAACACTACAAAATGGACACCACACCAGTTTAGAAAAATAGGCAATATTTATCTAAATCAAACAAGACCAAAACAACAAAAATCCAACATACACAAGTTAAAATATGAATTTTCAAAAGAATAAGGGGGTCATTCCGACCCTGACGGTAAAACCCGCCAGGGCCGTGAACGACGGAAAGCACCGCCAACAGGCTGGCGGTGCTTTCCTGCCCATTCTGACCGCGGCGGTAAAGCCGCGGTCAGAAAAGGGGATCCGGCGGTTTCCCGCCGGATTTCCCGTGGCTGGGCTGAACCTCCATGGCGGCGCTGCAAGCAGCGCCGCCATGGGGATTCCGACCCCCTTCCCTCCAGCCTGTTGGAACAGGATGGCGGGAACGGGTGTCGTGGGGCCCCTGGGGGCCCCTGCACTGCCCATGCCACTGGCATGGGCAGTGCAGGGGCCCCCTAACAGGGCCCCAGCATGATTTTCACTGTCTGCATAGCAGACAGTGAAAATCGCGACGGGTGCAACTGCACCCGCCGCACCCCTGCAACACCGCCGGCTCCATTCGGAGCCGGCTTCTGTGTTGCAGGGCCTTTCCCGCTGGGCCAGCGGGCGCTCCCTTGGCGGGCGCCCGCCAGCCCAGCGGGAAAGTCAGAATGGCCTCCGCGGCCAAGTGGTCTTACTCCATAGAAAACAATGGAAGCAATGATTTTGCACAAAGTACCTGGTTTGCGTCAAAAATAAAGCCAGACGAGTGAGCATGCGTCAGAAAAGTTAGCAATGCGTCTATTCCTCCCTCGCAAGGGAGGCCGTGAGTCATTTTTGTCTCACGCAAGAAAGCAATGCGTCGCTTTCCAGACGGGGCACCTCAGATCCGCACAGAGTCAGGATGACTGTGACTTCCGGGGATATGCATGGAAAATCCGGTCACACGGTGTTAGAAAATCGCACTGCGTGAGGTTTGCATCATTATTAGCAGCCACGATCGGGTGTTGCGCGTCGTTTGAGAATGCGTCGATCTCCCAACTGCGATGCAGGTGGAGCATCGATTTCAGCCGCGAAGCCGGTGGCGTGACGTTTATCAACCACATTGCAGATGGTGTGTCAAAAATTTCCCTCCCCACGTTCCGTGCGTGGATTTTCAGCTGTTGTTCTGCCATAGTCACCTTTCAAGGACCCAGGGACTGGATAGAGCACCACTTGGCAGGGCAGGAGTCTCAGCAGAGAGTCCAGGTGCTGGCAGGAGAAGTCTTTGATGGCCCTGACACTTCAAAACAGGAGGCAAGCTCAGTTCAAGCCTTTAGAGATTCTTCAAGCAGAAATGCACAACAAAGTCCAGTCTTTGTCCCCTTTCACAGGCAGAAGCAGCAACTTCAGGATAGTCCAACAAAGCACAGTCACAGGCAGGGGGAGCACTTCTCCTCAGCTCTTGAGCTCTTCTTCTTGGCAAAGGTTCCTCTTGAATCCACAAGTGATCCTGAAGAAATCTAAAGTCTGGTGTTTTGGGTCCACTACTTATACCCATTTCTGCTTTTGAAGTAGGCAAACTTCAAAGGAAAGTCTATGTTGTTCACAAGATCCTGCCTTGCCCAGGCCAGGCCACAGACACACACCAGGGGGTTGGAGACTGCATTGTGAGAGGGCAGGCACACCCCATTCAAGTGTAAGTGACCACTCCTACCTCCACTCTAGCACAGATGGTTCATCGGGATATGCAGGCTACACCCTAGAACCCTTTGTCTCACTGTCTAGAGGGGATTCACAAACAGCCCAACTGTCAGACTGACCCAGACAGCGAATCCGCAAACAGGCAGAAAAACAGGATGGTTAAAGCAAGAAAATGCCCACTTTCTAAAAGTGGCATTTTCAAACTAACAATCTAAAAACCAACTTTAGTAAAAGACGTATTTGTAAATTGTGAGTTCAGAGACACCAAACTCCAAATTTCTGTCTGTTCCCAAAGGGAATCTGAACTGTGAAGTTATTTAAAGGCAGCCCCCTTGGTAACCTATGAGGGAGATAGGCCTTGCAACAGTGAAAAACAAATTTAGCAGTATTTCATTGTGAGGACATGTAAAAACACATCAGTATATGTCCCACCTTTAACATACACTGCACCCTGCCCATGGGGCTACCTAGGGCCTACCTTAGGGGTGCCTTACATGTATAAAAGGGGAAGGTTTAGGCCTGGCAAGTAGGTACTCTTGCCAGGTCAAATTGGCAGCTTACAATTGCACACACAGACACTGCAATGGTAGGTCTGAGCCATGTTTACAGCGCTACTATTGTGGGTGACACAACCAGTGTTGCAGGCCCACTAGCAGCATTTGACTTACAGGCCCTGGGCACCTCTAGCACACTTTACTAGAGACTTAGTAGTAAATCAAATATGCCAATCAAGGAAAAGCCAATTACACATACATTTTACACAGGAGCACTTGTACCATAGCACTGATCAGCAGTGGTAAAGTGCCCAGAGTACCAACAACAGCAAAACAGAGTCCAGCACACAGTCAAAACTTGGGAAGCAGAGGCAAGAAAGACAGGGGAGATCATGCCAAGAATGCCAGGTCTAACAGTAAGACATTGAGATATGTCTGGTAAGCAGGAGTTGATTCGGTTAGAAGCACTCCCATCTATTCTCACACTCTTTTACCTGTTCTGAGTGAGTCCTGAGATGGGCGTGCACTTTTCGTTCATATCCGGGCTCTAGTGTGTTGTTTTCAAAGATAAGTTTTCCGTGCTGTGGTCCTAGATATTGCAGTACTTGTCTGTTGTGTAGAGATGGGGTTGCCTACAAGAGCCAGTCTGGGAGTAAAGGTTGGTATAGTTCTTCTGAAAGTGGTTGAGAAATATTGTCCTTAGTGAACACAAAGAGCTTTGTATCCATGATGATTTTAATCTTTGAGTCCTCAGACTGGTGGGTGGAGTCACTAAAAGCACTAGTTTTATGGAGGTGGTGTGTTGATTTATATTATTATTATTATTACTACTAGATTGGTCATTTAGGGCCAGATGTAGGTAGCATAAAAATTGCGAGTCAGAAATTGCGATTCAATGCAAATCGCAATTTTCGACTCGCAAAATGGAATCCAAGAAAAAGTGCGACCCTAATTTGCGACTCGCAAATGTGTTGCACCGCATTTTGCGAGTTCGCTTTTCGCAAGGTCGCAGTGTCACAGTGTCGCAAATTGCGACTGGCACACAAATTGCCTGCAGGTGCTGCACAACAGTTTGGAAATTCACTTCCTGGCTCTTGGTGATGACATCAGAACCAGGAAGTCATCAAATACACCTGGGAGGAGGGAGGACCACACCCTTTCCAAACTGCTGTGCAACACCCAGGAGAGAGGACCTGCTGGTACAATGGAGGAAACAGGCAGTGCTCGGATAAGAAGAAAGCTGAAATCTTCAGACAAAGAACTGGGGGTGCTGAAAGAGGAATGCTGCCTGCACCATGACAAACTGTTTGGGAAGGCAGCCCTGAGTGTCCCAGACACAGAAAAGAAGATGATTTGGCAGCAAATTCAGGAACGGATTAATGCCATACGGGTGTGCCACCGCACCCTTGAGGAAATCAAGAAAAGGTGGTATGACCTGCGCTCCAGGACAAAGGAGAGGGTAGCAGAGCGGCTGAGAGAGATGAGGGGCACCGGAGGAGGCCCATCCACTGTCCCACCACCAACAGCCATGGAAGCAATGGTCGAGCAGACCCTGGAGCCTGAGGTCGTACTCGGAATGGGAGAAGTGGACAGTTCTGCGCCAGGGACATCCAAAAGTAAGTACCATGAGATACGCATTCACACCTACAAATGCAGTATACACACTCTCCCAGTACACAGCAGCAGACACCACCAGACTAGCTCCATTCCAGTCTAGTAAACCTCTAGAATAGTGCATTATGGGAAATGTAGTACAGTAGTCAGCATATAGGCAAATGTTTATTATGAGGCATAAAATAGATGTGAGAGACTGACAGTGTATTCCCTATGTCCCACAGGTCTCCCACAAGACACCCCCAGCAGCAACAACAGGCAGGGAGGAGACCGTGGACCAGAGACAGTGCAGGAGGCTGCTGCAGAAATTCCTGGGCCCAGCAGGACACCACCAGAGTCCTATCAGGAACAAGAACAGGAAATGGGGGCAGCTGATATGACCCCTGGCCCCAGCCCCACAGCAAGTCGTTCTGAGCTAGCAGCAGGACAAAGGCGCAGAGTTCTGGCGGTGCCGCAGGAGGAGATAGGGGAAGCAGGCTTTGCAGGAATGGAGGCATCCCTCATCAATGGTCAGCGCCTGCAAAACAGACAATTGAGGTCAATCTCAAGAACATTAAACAGGATGCGGAGCAGCATGACCCCTGGGTTGGCTGAAGTGAACACGCAGTTCACTAGAATGATTGAACATATGGGGGATCTCACCCAGGCCACCCGCCAACTTGTGACGGAACTGGTGGCAGACAGACAGTATGCAAGGCGCAGGGAGCGCCACACAGTGGCACGATTCGACCGCATGGCTGCTTCAATTGGGCGTCTTGCAACAAACACAACTGGCCTGTTTAGATGGACAGTGAGCGTACAGGTTGAACTTGGCCACTTTGGGGGCGATGTGGCACGTGGACTTGGCTGCATCAGCCACGCAGTGGACTTGATGGAAGCTAGGCAGGTGGCAAGGGGCACAGGTGAGACCCCTCAGGACAGTGAGGAGAAGTCCACAATAAGTAGTGTGTCTGCCATTGAGTCCCGTGTGCTAAGGAGTGCAAGTGCACGGCAGGGGTCAGGTTACCCACCTGGGATGAGCCATGCTGGGTGCACAAGGAGGAGGGTGTGAGCCATCAGACAGCATGAATCATGTGGCACATGATGTTAATGTATCCTCATAACATTAGGACAAGTACAGACTTTAACAGACAGCACTTTTCTTTCACCATATAGTTTACAAATAAAAAGGTTTGATTGTTCCACTACACAACTGGGTTATGTTTGTCTGACATCAGTGAGTGTGGTGACAATTGCCACGTACCTGCCAAAGTATTGGGTTGCAATGTGGTTCCGTCTCTGTCTGCCTTGATTTGCAATGTTTCTATCCCCAGGCTGTCGGTGTGGTAGCTCTTGCTCCTCATCCTCCAAATCTGTGTCTTCAGGGGTGAGATGTAGCCCACGTCTGGTGGCAATGTTGTGTAGGATTGCACATGCGGCGCTGTTTCTGGGGCATACTGGAGTGCACCTCCACTTTTGTGGAGGCATCTGAATCTTGCCTTTAACAATCCAAAGGTCCTCTCGATGACAGTTCTGGTCCACCGATGGGCACTGTTATATCGCCTCTCGTTCTCATTGCCAGGTGTTAGGTACGGGGTAAGTATCCATGGTCTTAGCGCATATGCACTGTCACCTGTTTGACAAAAATAAGCAATGTTAGCAGGGCATAGATGATTTCCACAGTGACCTGTATGTAAGGCTTCAGGGTGTATTCAGCAATACCTAATAGATATCCGTCTCCAAACCCCCACGTTCTAGGCGTTGGTGTATCCCACTGTGCCTGAATATGTATGAGTCCTGTGTACTCCCTGGAAATTTGGCTACAATGTCAGTAATGACATTATGGGCCTCGCATACCACCTGGATGTTTAGTGAGTGGGTACATTTCTTATTGCGGAACACATGTTCCAGATTTGCAGGAGGGCAAATTTGTATATGTGTCCCTTCCACACACCCTATTACATGGGGGAAGCTGGGAATTCTGCTGAAGTCCAACTTGGTGCTGTTAATTTCTGCCTCATTCCTGGGTAGGTATATGTATCTGGACATGTGCGTGAGTATGGCATCTAGGAAACATCTGAAGAATCGTGAGAATGCACTTTGGGATACCCCACCTGCCACTGCAATCACCCCCTGATAGCTACCCGAGGTCAAGAGGTGCAGTGAGCATAGCACTTGCACATGTGTAGGGATGGCGCTGCCGCGCACTGTCTGTCGTTCAAGCTGCGGATTGAGTAGTTCAATTAATTCTAATATTGCTGCACTGCTCAGTCTATATTTGTCATAAATCTCCTCCTCAGTTTGTTGGAATAGTGTCTGCCTGGTTCGGTATATCCTCTCCTGTCTCTGACTCCTCCTCCTCCTCTGCTGGGTGGCGTGGACTCTCCTCCTCCTCTGCGGGGCGGCGTGGACTCTCCTCCTCCTCTGCGGGGTGGCGTGGACTCTCCTCCTCCATGCTATCACGTACAGTTCAGCCATTTTGAGAAACCCAGATGCCTTCTGGGTCTCCTTTTATACTTTCGTTCTGGTTACCACCTGCTCTGAATCAGTGCTAATCTGGATGTGCAAAATGGGCTTGTTGTGACTAGTCGCAATTTGCGACTGGCTTTTTCATATGGTTTGCGACTCGCAAATTGCGACTTCCTCTTTGCGGGTCGCAAAATCAGGTTGCACATTTTGCGAGTCGGTAATGGCTCGCATCGATATTTGCACTTCGGAAATGGGATTTTTGCATCCCATTTCGGATTTTGCAAGGTCGCAAATTGCGAATCGGGCCATTAGCGACTCGCAAAACTTTGCTACATCTGGCCCTTAATCTCTAATACTCTTGATTTTGTCAAAGAAAAAGGATACACAATCATTTTATTTAGATTCTTTGAGCTCCTCAAAGATAGACTCTTGTACTTGATGTTCAAACCTGTTAGTTTTCTCCATTTGTTTAAAAGATGAGTTTTTTTCTGCAAGGAGAGCCTTTTTGTATATCTTTCTTTCTCTTTGTAATCAATTTAGGAATGTAATGAAACAGCATTTTCTGAAAACCCTTCAGGGTATTTCCAAAGTTCGTCTGTTCTGACTGAGATCAGGAAAAACCCATTAGGAGGATTTGTTTTTACTGCCATCTTTGTATGCAAGAGTGATGGTGGTCTACCCTTTAGTGTTGACCTTTAGGCGTGGAAAAGAGACTCAGGATCTTTATACTTAGGTGTGATGTGTAGTATTGCCTATCAGACACGTGGGGAGTGCGATGCACATTGTACAGGGAATTAGCTAAATTGGAAAGGGAATTGCGATCACTAGAGAGAGAGGTTGCGACTCACTTGGCGGAACCCGCCCAACTTCGTGATCTATGAAAAACACTCAACAAATCTGATACACGCTTACGTAGACATGACTATCAATATTACCTAACCAGATTACACGCAGAGGGCGACTGCTCGGGCAGACTATTGGCATGGCTTGATCCACGATGAACGACAGCATACCCCGTTCGGGGCAATTAAACTGACAGATGGCTCCTTGGCCACTACACTATCTGCTATTAACAACGCCTGCCAGGAATATTATATTACACTGTATCAGGCAAACTCGGCTATTGCCCCTACGCAGTTAGAGTCATTTTTGTCTGCTGTCCCCCTTACTCGGCTCTCCCCCCTGCAAAGAGATGACCTTGACGAACCTACACAGCTGGAGGAAATACAAACTACTATTTCCCAGATAGCCTGCAATAAGACACCTGGAACGGATGACTTGCCGATAGAGTACAATGCCACATACTCGGTGTTCCTTGCTCAACCTCTGTTGGATGTTATCATGGAGGCATGGATGCATGGAGAGCTCCCCGGCTCTCAGTGCAAGGCTCTGATTGTAGTGCTGCCTAAACCGGGATGCGATCCAACAGACGTGCGCTCCTACAGACCCTTATCTTTCCCTAATTTCGACTGTAAAATACTGGGCAAGATCCTCACAAAGAGACTCCTCCTTCTAATTAAGACATTAGTCCATGAGGACAAGTCCAGATTTATACCAGGCTGAAGCACGTTCCTAAACATACGGATACTGATATGTTTCTTACACAACACTCCACCTGCAGCATACAACAGAGTAGCGGTATCGAACATCGAAAAGGCATTCAACACTCTTAGCTGGGAATTTTTATTTGCCACATTAAGCCGTATGGCCTTTTGCCCTAGGTTCCTGAAATGGGTCCACACTCTATACACTAATTCGACAGCCAGGGTGAAAGGAGGTTGATTAATCTCTGAGAGTTTTTCAATCATCAGGGGCACTAGGCAAGGCTGCCTGCTCTCAGCTTTATTATTTGTGCTTGCAATGAAGCCTTTGGCCAGTCACCTATGCTTGCGAGTGCAGAGGTGGGGGATCCAGGAACTGGACACCTACCATATCGTAGCGCTTTATGCTGATGACGCATTGATTTACCTCAGAGACGCCATGACTTCTCTGTCTGGCTTGATGTCTCCACTGGACACCTTAGGGATGCTCTTGGGCCTTCAGTCAAATGGTCGAAGTCCTGCCTTTTCCCTCTGGTCCAATTACCTGCTTCCCTTCGGGACGCACTCCCGGCCCATCGTTTCCTGTGGTGTCCTGTGGATGCTCTTATGGACGGCAACATGGGCAGCGCGCTTCTATCTCTGCGGAGTTCTCTCTCCTTTTGGGGCTCCCTTCCGCTGTCATTATTTGGAAGAGTGGCAGTAGCTAAAATGCTGATCCTCCCCAGACTGCTGTATTTTTTTGATGCCTTGCTAATACTTATCTCCAAGAGTTTCTTTCAGGAACTGAATGGTTTACTATTGGAATTAATTTGGGGCAAGGACAGGCGTCGAGTAGCACTGCCCATTCTTCAACATCTGCTTCTCGAGGGAGGACTGGGTGTTCCAAATTTTGAGCTTTACTATTCCGCAGCACAACTACAATGGCCCCTCCTCTGGCTAGGCACATCTGCTAATGCAGAAACAGAGAGGATACGTGCAAGATTAGGCACAACTTCATCTACGTTTGGCTTTCGGACCACACACAACTGCCATTTAAGGGAAGCATTTTAAAGAAGATTGGTTGTGTTTGTTGGCACCAGTATGTTCGGGGCAGATCTTTTCCTCCTCCATTTCCCCCCCTAATCCCATTAATCAATTGCCGGGTGGAATCCACTTGTCCATGAATCATGATCTCGCCCTTAGATAGAGGCGGGGATGGATACACTGGGGGACTACTTTTATAATGGCACCTTTATGTCTTATGCCACCATTTCGGAGCTTACCTCCTTGGGCCCAGCCCATTTCTTGACTTATCATGCCGTTCGCCAATTGCTCTGTGACACCTGGGGCGCCAGTGATACAGTGCCGTCGCATTCCCCCATCCTTCACACATTACTATCAGACATTGGTCAAAGGAAGGCAATAACACACTTGTACGGAGCCCTTTCGGCGTCGCTACGACGAACATGGATGCAGCACTCACTAGATGGAACTCTCCAACAGGTGAGGGGGTGCCCCGCAACCCCAGATTCCACTTTACACAGTTTAATTTCATTCACAAGGCCTACTTATCTCCACAGCGCATTAATCATATGTTCTCTGCCTCTGCCACTAGATGCCGCAATGTGGATTAGGTGAGGTGGGTTTTTACCACATGGTATGGGACTGCCCCCCACTGCTGAGTGCCTGGCATGGTGTTGCAGGTGAAGTTTCCGATATAATGGAGCATTTGTTAGACCCTACCTCAGAATCCTGCGTACTGGGAATGCGTCGCAGAGCCAAACGGGACAAATATCTTCATGGATTCGTTGACCTATCATTTATTTTGTATAAACGACAAATTGCCATGCAGTGGAAGGCGCCCCTGCCATTGGAGATCTCCAGATGGCGTCAGTTGGTACTGAAGTGGGCGGAGGCGGAGGCAAGTGTGCTGAGTTCCCTCCGTGATAGCAGCCAGCTGCGCATAGGAAGCAAAAATTGGGACATGCTTGTGGTGAAACGGAAGCCAAAAATGACACTCATCCACCTTGAAGAAGTTAATAACCAGAATGATCCCACATTACATTTAATCACCCTTATCTCCGGAACAAAGGGTTGCCCGTAGCAGATGTGATCACTTACGTACATTAGCAGATTACATAATGGGATGCCCTGGGCAGGTTTCTGCCCGCTTGTGCTTGTGTGTGTTTGTCCACATCCACAGCGGGTGCAGCTCGCTCCGGATCCCCACAACTTGTTCATTTGCACCCCTGCACCTCTGGCTCACCTGAAGTCTCGTTATACTACACTTACACACGTCTTATTCACCCCCAACTTTGCACTGTCACCACTGTTTGGGTATTGTAATAATAAGTGCTGTGTGTTCCTCCTTTGGTTATAATGTGGACTGTGATATTGCAGTGTACTCCATTAAAGTGTGGGAGATTATTCCCCGATTATGTTTCCGAAATGCCCCACGGCACTACCAATGATACTGTGATTGTTACTGTTGTTGAATTATAAGACAATAAACAGCTTTTTAAAGGTGTGATGTGTAGTTTGGAGAAAATTGTTTAGCTCAACAGTTATTATATGTAGGAAGCTGGCCTGGTGTGTGGTGGGTACCTATGGTACTTACACCTTATACCAGGACCAGGGTTCTCCTATTAGTTAAGTGTAGGCAGTGTCTAGAAGCCAGGCTTTCTAGAGGTAGCTGTGGATGAGCAGCCAAGGCTTATCTAGGAGACATGCAAAGCTCATGCAATACCACTGTAGTCACACAGCACTTACCCACAAGAAACAAAACACTCAGTGTTACAAAAATAAAAGTACTTTATTTTACTGACACAATTACCAAAAAGTACTAGATAGGCAACCCTCCAATAGGAGGTAATTAACACACTAAGGGGTCATTTCAACCCTGGCGGTTCAGAAATGACGAAAGCACCGCCAACAGGCTGGCGGGCGGTGCTTCCAGGGTCATTACGACCGTGGCGGTTGCGCCGCGGTCGCACCGCCGGGGCCGGCGGTTTCCCGCCACATTTGCCCCGGGCGTGATAATACAACTGGGCAGCGCTGCTAGCAGCGCTGCCCAGGGGATTACAAGTCCCCGACCGCCAGCCTTTTCCTGGCGGTTTTAACCGCCAGGAAAAGGCTGGCGGTATGGGGAGTTGCGGGGCCCCTGGGGGGCTCTGCACTGCCCATGCCACTGGCATGGGCAGTGCAGGGGCCCCCTGACAGGGCCCCATGCAGCTTTTCACTGTCTGCTCTGCAGACAGTGAAAAGCGCGACGGGTGCTACTGCACCCGTCGCACGGCTGCAACACCGCCGGCTCCATTTGGAGCCGTCTCCCATGTTGCGGCCCACATCCCCGCTGGGCCGGTGGGCGGAAACTCGGTTTCCGCCCGCCGGCCCATAGGGGATGTCAAAATGGGCACCGCGGGAGTGCGGCCGCATTGGCGGTCGCACGGCGGTTACAACTCCCAGTTAGGAGTTTACAAAGCTAATAGCTCTAACTCGAGCAAATGCAAGACCAGTTGCATTGAAAATGCTTGTTTCCTTTGTTAACTACTGTGTCAAGGAAATGTACGTTTTTCATGCAAAGCCCTGTCTGACTTTATAGTAAATACCAGACTGTGGCCCTCATTACAACCCTGGCGGTCAAAGACCGCCAGGGTTGTACTGGCGATCGTACTGCCAACAGGCTGGCAGTACAAATCGGCATATTTTGACCATGGCGGTAGCGCCGTGGTCACACCGCCGGGACCGGCGGTTTCCCGCCATTGTTGTCCCGGCGGTTATAATCCGCCAGGGCAGCGCTGCTTGCAGCGCTGCCTTGGGGATTATGACTCCCCTTCCCGCCAGCCTGTCCATGGCCCCATGGAAAGGCTGGCGGGAAGGGAAGTCACGGGGCCCCTGGGAGCCCCTGCACTGCCCATGCACTTGGCATGGGCAGTGCAGGGGCCCCAGGCACAGCCCCACCCTGCTTTTCACTGTTTCACGGCCGCAACACCGCTGGCTCCATTAGGAGCCGGCTGCAATGTTATGGCCGACATCCCCGCCGGCCCAGCAGGGATGTTGTAATGCGGCCACATAGTCGGCCGCTTGGCGGTTCAACCTTGGCAGGCAGCGGAGTAAAGAGTGCCTCTGTGTTGATTTGTGTCACTTTGAGTCTGTGCAAAGCCTCAGTGAATATGGGCTTACATCTTTCCAGGGCTCCCTTTGGTTCCCAGCCGAGCCATACTTTATTGTTCGATTTCAGATGCTCACTATCACGCCTACACTCACAAGAGCCTCTGAAACACACTTCCGCATAATACCTGAACATATAAAATGATAGTTTAATTTTTCAGAGAGCAACAATCTTATGCGAAATCGCAGACACCACTGTCAATGGCCTAGCTTTCCATGGTGCAGAAAGCGCAGTGGAACTGGTACCAAGGAATATGAGTAGCCCACTGTACCCTAAAAATTACTATTTTATTACCAAACTAAGGGGTGGGGGCTTATTTACCTTTCTAGCATCCGTGCTTCACAACTGAACACTGCGGACTGATAAACTCTTAAATACCAATACAAATCTCAGAGATCACGGACAACTCATCAAATATAGTACAGTTAAAACTACAAAATCAAAGAGAATTGTGCAATGCAGATATGAATTCAGAGCATGGCCTGAGGGGAGTGGTGTTGATGCATAGGGGTCGGACCAGGGCTTTAAGTGGGTCGGTCGTAAAAGTGAATTTGAATCGAGTCTTCATCGAGACCTTTGTTCATGACCTTAATTTCATAGACAAAATCAGTGATCGATTTTTTAACAACAGTAAACACCTTTAGCCTAATCCATGTACGTAATGCAGTATCTCTCTACATTTCACGTGATACTTAAATTTGCATTCCCTGAGTTTGTTCATTTTTTGTAGGTTTTGTGTTTTAGATTTTTGAAGCAACATAAAGCATACTGTTAACGGAGTCTCTTAAGGTGTCCGGATGAGGGTGGGCATTTATGAAGGGGGTCCATTGGCAGCTCTGGAGCTGAGGCTGATGGCGGTGCATGTTTCTCTCACTGCCTGTCAGTGGGTCATAAAGACCCTTATTGTTGAGCTATCGATAGCACCAACGGAGAGGTGTGTGGGTGGGTTCTGTGTTAGTGCGTTAAGTGGAGGAGGTGAGAGTGAAAAGACGTGTTGAAGAGAATTAAAATGACGTGTGAGATAGGCAGAAGGGGCGGAATGTTGTAGAGGGAACGACTGCAGGTGCAGGAAAGTGGTGTGAGAGGGACTTAAAGCGTGATTCAGACACTCAGAAGACCACTATCCGTCCACAGTTCTTAGTAAGGTTTAATTCACAATCTCATATTTTTTTTTTATTAAAACGTTTCCAGTTCTAATCATTCTTCACAGAATCACCATTGTTAACTTACTGATTTGATACAGTTAGGAGTTTACAACGCTAATAGCTCTAACTCGAGCAAAAGCGAGGCCCGTTGCTATTAGCTTTAGAAACTCCTAACCGGACTTTTCTTGCCACACACATTTTTTTTAAAACTCAGCGCGATTGCCCTATGTAAACCCCAGCGTGATCGCGCTGTGTTTTTTTTCTTTTCATTTGTCTGGCAAGAAAAGTCCAGTTAGGAGTTTACAATTCTAATAGCTGTAACTCGAGCAAATGGGAGACCCGTTGCGCGGATCAGCACACACGGGATGAAAACAATAATGTTTTTCACATGACTTAAGTTCTGAAAAATGTCTGGAATGTGCCGCTGGTAGAGGGCGGCACACATCAAAATGGAAACAGTTTGCTGCAATAAAAATGGGAAATAAGGATTTCAGTGAAGCACCGCTGGAAACGTACTCCTGCAAACTATGGGGGTCATTCTGACTTTGGTGGGCGGCGGAGGCCGCCCGCCAAAGTCCCGCCGTCAGAATACCGCTGCGCGGTCAAAAGAGCGCCGCAGTAATTCCAGAAGGCCGCCCGCCAGCCCAGCGGGAAACCCCCTTCCATAAGGATGCCGGCTCCGAATGGAGTGGAAGGGGTGCGACGGGTGCAGTTGCACCCGTCGCGATTTTCAGTGTGCTTGGCAGACACTGAAAATCTTGGTGGGGCCCTGTTAGGGGGCCCCTGCAGTGCCCATGCCATTGGCATGGGCACTGCAGGGGCCCCCAGGGGCCCCACGACACCCGTTACCGCCAGCCAGGTTCTGGCGGTCAAAACCGCCAGAACCAGGCTGGCGGTAAGGGGGTCGGAATCCCCATGGCGGCGCTGCCTGCAGCGCCGCAATGGAGGATTCCCTAGGGCAGCGGGAAACCGGCGGGACACCGCCGGTTTCCCGTTTCTGACTGCGGCTGTACCGCCGCGGTCAGAATGCCCATGGATGCACCGCCAGCCTGTTGGCGGTGCATCCGCGGTCCCCGGCCCTGGCGGTAGTCAACCGCCAGGGTCGGAATGACCCCCTATGTGTTCTCTGAAAATGCAAATGCCTTGGTGAAATGTGTGAATGTCCCTGGCATGATGCAATAGTCTCGTGTTTGGTCGAGTTAGAGCTCATAGCGTTGTAAATTACTGACCGGACTTTTATTGCCAGACAGACTGAAAATAACAAAAGGAAGAGAGCGAGGGTGAGCTGGCCCTAGAAAAGCCCCCCTCTGCTGTGGTTTATGTTTACAGAGGGAGCTGGTGGGGAGGTGGGACTGAACAAGCACCCACACCATTGAAGTGAAACAGGCAAATGCCAAAAAAAAGTCCCTTACAGAAGAGATAAACAGGACATAGCGTAATTAGACAGTAGTTTGTGCTGCTCCCAAAGTGAAAAAAAGGCAGGACAAAGAGGCAGAACTGACCACTAGCAAGCAAGGAATTTTGAAGGACACTGCAACTAACAAATCAGAACGCTGAAACTCACTCTATTGTATACTTTAGTATACAGCAGGCCGAACGCTAACGCTCAACCTAAAAATGGAATGTGAATGCAGAACCCCCACCCAGGTAACCAGAATCTGTAGAGGGGAGCTGGAGGAACTAGGGACCCCAAAAGGTAAGTACCACAGTGCCTCCCAGCGACCAGGAAGAAAGGAGTAAGTTACTGGTTTCTCCCCAAACCACCAAAAGGACTGAAAAGAAGAATAATGCACTACCCAAACAAGACTACAAGAAACCAGCAGTGGATTCTTGAAGACAAAGACCTGAAAAAGAAGGGGACCAAGTCCATAAGTTGCAGAAGTGTCCGGGTGTGGCAGGAGCCACTACTCATCCGTCTGTGTTTGCAGGAGTTGGTCGACGGAAGGACGAAGACCACCAGCAATGCAGCCCTGCAGTCGGTGAAGATTTCCTGGAGGTTGCAGTCGGCGTCCCATGCTGGCTGGAAGATTGCAGTCTGGCTGTGGCGTAGAAAAACCACGACCAAGCCTTGGTAAAGGCAAGAGTCAGGGTAGATGAAAAGTGGAGCTGCTGGAGACCAGCAAGGTCCAGGATGACTCAACCCACAGAGGGGAGTCCCAGGGGATCCTCAGCAAGGCAGTGGGTCCATAGAAGATGAGGTAGCCCTCACAGAAGACCCACTGGAAGAGGACCCAGGAATCGCAAAGAACCCATGCAGCACAACTGAATAAGGGCCCCACACCGCAAGAGAAGCACGCAGAGGACCGTGCATCACAGGGAAGAGTGCTGGGGGCTGGGGCTTCACAGAGCCTGACGATCCCTTGGAGGAGATGCCAACAAGCCATGGTAGCTGCAAGAGACTCAGTGCACAGTGGTACTGCCCTGTGTGGGAAGGCAAGGGCTTACTTTCACCAAAGTTGGACAGCTGGCATAGAAGACCAAGGGGACCACTACAGACCACCACCCGTGATACAGGATCCACGTAGCTCAGAAAGAGAGGAGATCCATGCAGCCAGTCATCGTTGCAGTTGGTGCCTGCAGATGCAGGGTGGTGACTCCTTCACTCCAAGGGAGCTTCCTTCTTCCTTCTCATGCAGACTGAAGACTTGCCGCCCTCAGAGGATGCACAGCCGTAGCAATGTTGCAGAAGCTGGAAGGAGCCATGGAAACAATGTTGCAAGCAGAGTCTTCGTCGTGGAGGCAGATTGTCGGTTCCTGGAGGGTCCATTTGCAGTTCCAGTGGCCAGAAGTCGAAGTAAACGATGCAGAAGAATCCTGCTGGAGTCTTGCTTGTCGAATCTAAGGACCCAGCTAAGAGGGAAACCCTAAATAGCTCTGGAAGGGGGATTGGTCACCTAGCCAGGTGACCACCTATCAGGAGGGGGCTCTGACCTCACCTTCCTGACCTTGCCACTCAAATGCTCCCAGAGGCCTCTGCCCACCTTGGATTCATGATGGCAGAATCAAGGGGCCCTCTAGAGGAGCTCTGGGCACCACTCTTGGTGTGGTGAGGGACAGGGGACTGGTCACTCCCCTTTCCATTGTCCAGTTTTGCGCAAGAGCAGGGACTGGAGGTCCCTGAACCAGTGCAGACTGGTTTATGGAAGGAGGGCACCAAATGTGTCCTTCAAGGCATACCAGTGGCTTGGGGAGGTGACACCTCCCAAGCCATGTAACACCTATTTCCTAAGGCAGAGGGTGTTATCCCCCCTCCCAAAGTAAATCCTTTGTTCTGCCTTCCTGGGCTTGAGCTGATCAAGCAGCAGGAGGTTAGTAACCTGTCTGAGCGGTGGCAACAGCTTGGGCTGCCCAGAAAACCCCAGAAAGCTGGTAGGAGCAATGCTGGTAGTTCTCTAAGGAGCCCCCAAGGTGCATGGAATCATACTTCCAGTACTGGCAACAGTATTGGGATATGATTCTGAAATAGTTGATACCAAACATGCCTAGGTTTGGAGTTACCATTATGTAGCTGCACATAGGTAGTGACCTATGTCCAGTACACGTGTAATAAGGCGTCCCTTCACTCACGAAGTCCATGAAAATGGGGCTGGAGTTTGTGGGGGCACCTCTACTCATGCAGGGGAGCCCTCACACACAGGTGCCTGCTCCCTGCCCTCTGGGCTGAGAGGGCGTACCTTACAGTGACCTAGTGCAGTGACCTGTAGTGAAAAGGGTGCATGCATCCTTTCACGCAGGCTGCAATGGCAGCCCTGCAGATACACTTTGCATGGGCTCCCCATGGGTGACATTATACATGCTGCAGCCCATGGGAGACACGTGGTGCCCCAATGCCCTGGGTACCTGGGTACCGTATACTAGGGACTTATATGGGGGCACCAGTATGCCAAATGTGGGGTATGTGTTGTTCGAGCAACCAAGTTTGAAGGTGCTGAACACAGTCAAAACATACTGAGAACAGGCAAAAAGTGGGGGTAACCATTCCAGAAAGAGGACATTTCCCTTATTTCTAGGTTTCTGAAGTCCCTATGTGCCCACAATGTTGTTGAACATTAGTTTCTGGAGCAAACGCCTGACACTATAAAAGTGATCAAGATGTGGTGATGTGAGTGGATATTCCCAGGGTCCTAGCTGAGGCAGAGAATGGGAAAGGGGACAGACCTGAGGAGGAGTAGATATAGCTGCAGGGCAGGAAAGAAATCTGTTTTCCTAGGGTCAATTTTAGGAAATTTAATGACCGCTGATTTTTAATGGTGGAAAGAGAAGCAACAATCTGGTTATGGAGAGAATCAGTAAAAGAGGAAAATGAGAAATGGATCTGGTAGTCGTCAGCACAGAAATTTTAAATAAAGCCAAAGGAAGACGTATTGGAAGATAAAGATACTATATGATGAAAACAATAATTGTGTAACAACTGAATCTTGAGTAACACCGTTGAGAACAGGATAAGGACAGATAGAAGCTCCATCCAGAAATGGAAAAGAAGCGATTGGTAAGGAAATAACTTACTTAAGAACAGAACTAGCAATCCCCCAAATACGCAGAGAATGAATACGAATAGTGATCCTTTAGGGTGAAAGCAACTGACACTGGTAGCTATGGCACAGTGCAGACAGTCTTAACTTAGAGAAAAATTACAAGTACTAAAAAAATAAAACACAATAAAAATCCCACACTAATTCATAGATATAGATTAATATTGAATAAACAAAATTTACACCAAAATGACAAAAATCCAATAAGGGGAACTAGAGATCAGATTTTTTTGGGATTTAACAGAAAAAGCACCGAGAAATATTAAAGCGCCAATGAGTAAGTAGTCACTGTTTACTGGTGACCAGGATCTATGTGCGATTTCCGGCTGACCTTGATGGAGTGTCGGTTCAATACACCAAGCAGTTTTGTCCCAGTCAAAGATTTTACCTCAGCACTTAGGGCCTGATTTAGATCTTGGCGATAATGGTCCCGCTGTTGGTTTTGCAACTGAAAACCCATCCGCCGCCATGATGGTTTGCCTGTAGGATTTAGATGTTGGTGGACCCATAGGCAATAGCCCACAGTCATCCTGCTGTTGCCTCCAAAAAGCTCCACCCGCGTCAACAGCACCATAGGGAAAAGTGGATGCAGGAGGGACTCCAACCACCTCTCCCGTCATGCAGGTTTGGATGTGTATTTCCGCCCAGCCAAATGTGGCGGTCCAACCTCCACACTTAAGTTGGCATATTGTGGGGAGAAATGAGGTAAAAATGTATTCCCCCCCACCCAATTCCACTTCTGTTTTCGACAGGACATGACTGAACAATTCCTTCCGTCGCTGCTGCTGACACTGACCCACGGAAAATACATGACCCCCTGTCGTCGGACTTGAAAGTAGGGAACCCATGTTGACAGGGTATGTTGGGTGGGCACTGCATGTGAAGTCAGGCCCACTGCAGCCATACACATGTCACAGTAGTTTTTAGAATTTCAATGACATACATATGTTGGGAACATGATTGCGTCACACACTGATGGGGACACACTGGTAGAACACTTATATTGCACACATATCATTGTGGTGTCAGTATTCATTGCCAAATGAATGCGGGCTCTACAGTGACGGTACAATCATTATTGTGAACTGTGTCCATGTGTGCTCATTGCAAGGGGACCTCTACTGGTAATGTTGTGCTGCCTGTTATGTATGTGGGTCAGTACGTGTATGTATATGCGTTTAGATTGGCTGGTTGAGGTGGAGAGGGTGATGTGGTTGTGTCTGTCTGTGTGCCACTTGCATATGGGTCCGATGTTGTTGTGTATGTGTGGTTGTGTATTGTGTTGCTGTGTGTAACATTCAGGTGAGTGTTGTGTGGCGGTCTTTGTCGTGATGTGTGTAGTTGTGCTTTGGTGTGAGTGTGTTTATGTAGCTGAGTGTGTAGTTGCGTTGTGGTTGTGTTTGTGTGTGGGTGCAGTGTCAATGGTGTGTGTATGTTGTCTCATGGTTGTATCACAGTGGGTGTTTTCAGCATGTATGGGTTGTGTGATGTTGGAACTGGCAATGGATTACACTGTTTGTATGGTGTGTTGAGTTGTGCGTCATGCAAAGGGACACTTGTGGCTAAGGTACAGTGTTTGTGTGTGACTTACCTCTATTCCATAGCCACTTCCTTGTACAATGCCCATTAGGTCCAGCAACGGCCTCCCTCCATCAGCAATCCGCTGGTATGACACCGCCTGCATAGCTGTAACATCTAAATATGGTTGGCGGGACCCTGTCTGCCTGACGGCTAGGTAGAACACTCGGTTGTGGTGGTCTTCGGCTCAGCCACACTACATCTAAATACGGTAGGCGGAACTCCGTCTACTTGACGGAGTACTCAGGTCCACCACCGACACAGCTTGGCAGTTACACCGTCAATCTCTAAATCAGGCCGTTAATCTTTGAAATGGAAGTCAAACTCCTCCGGTGGGGCAAGGTAGTAGTGTGTATCGGCAAAGTCCCTTCAAAGTCAGATGCGCATTTAAGAGAAGTCCAGCTGAAGTATTTGGTTTTGGTGGGAAAAGCTTCAAGCAGAAAAATTCAAATTTCATGCTAAAGGAAATCCACTCGCCAGCCTGATACTTTTAGCACCTTTGCCCAGTCAAGGTTTCTACCTGTGTACGTTGTCCCTTTTTTGGATTTTGGATTCTTCCAGTGGGACAAGTCAGCAGGCTGTATCCGCGAAGGTTGCACTGAAATAAGATAAGCTTTAAGTGATGGTCCACCAAACTGGTTTTTCAGGCAGCAAAAAGCTCAGATTGGGAAGAGGGCTTTAAAGATGTGTGGGGCATGGTCCCAGGCCGTACCAAAAGAAGTGTCAGGAATACAAATCATTTATACAGAGTTGAAGGGTATGGGCATAATGGACCTGGAAACTACCCTAGAAAAGTAGAGACTGACTTAGGCAGAAAGCCTGGCAAAGTATCGAGGGACACATTTAGCAAACACGATCTGGGTCATGTATGGGTGTAATGTGCCATGGATGTTAGATACACTCTCTAAAGATCTATACATTTGCGACAAACTGTAAGTCTCATGGCTGGGGAAGAATAGCAAGCATCAAGATTAATATTTTCCTGCAGCTGTTGTATCTTCTACAGACCATATCGCTGAGCCTCTCAGAGGAACCAATAACACAAATCCAATGTGTAGGAAGCTGGCTGTCTATGTAGGGTACCACTGTAAGGTTAAAATAATAGCCCTTCAAGCTCTCTTTTGTGCTAGTGGGGGCAAGCAGCTAGGTTTTTTAGAGGAGATTGTTAAGCCTTTATTGCACTCACAGAGCCAGTAAGTGAGATACACACAATAAAGATATCTGACACCAATTTATAAAATTCATATTTTTGCATGAATTTCGACACCAAGATCATCAGTAATGGGTGAGTACTTTTCAAGTTATCAATTTTTACTGTTTTCAAAAGTTGACACAGTGCAATTTTTGGGTGCGGTAATGTTAACCCATGGTGGAAAAACATGTACTGCCTTTGGGCACTTAACAGGAGCTTACAGGACTGTTCTCTGAGACTTAAGATGAGTGTGGGGCATGGTCCAAGGCCATACCAACAGGTCACTTCGGGCAGCTCTGATGTCCTGGTGCAGAGGTGTGTTACGGCGTCAGGTGTCCCATTCACTTCAATGGGGATCGGTCTGGTTTGGTCCCCTTCTCCTCAGGCCAGGACAGCGAGGTGCAGAGGTGTCCTGAGGTGTTGGGTTTTTGTCACCAGAGGCACTCGCGGTACAGAGGGCCTGCAGAAAGAGGCTGTAGGCGGCGACTGGGAGTCCAGTCCTGTCAAACCCAACAGTGGGCTTAACTCCAAAGCGTCTCAGGGCTCTGTAAGCACTATTGACTCCCTTGGACTCAGGCTGTGGAGCTCAGGTGCAGAGGTGCTTTGAGGCATTAGATTGCAGTGGTCAAAGACCTGCTATAGGTCCTGGCAACCTGGTGCAGAGGGGAAACAGGGCAGCGGGGCTACTCTCCTGAATGGTCTTATGGATCCTGACATCCCTCAACTGTAGGTCTGCTTTGGTGCTGTTGGAGTCCGGATTGGACCACCAACAAGCCTTGGATGCTGCAAGGGGTCCAGTACCCCAAGTATAGGCACAGGAAGCCTGTGGGAGGGGTCAGCATCTCAGGACTTTGGTAAAGTGGTGAGGCTGACCTCCTAGGCTCCAAACAATCTTTTCCTGTCTTGTTGTTCCCTCGGAGGGCCTGATGACTAATGCGACTGGGTACTGGACCTTGAAAATTATTGAGTTGCTGGGCAGCCCTCCAAGTGTTTTGAAGAGGGTATACAGCTCTCTGTGAAGTTGGTTCAGCAATTGTCGAAGCACAAGCAGCTGGGTAGGGTTTTGTGCCAATCTTTGGTATAGGGCTTCTGTTGTCGCTCTCTTCGGTCTGGCTTTGGTCTTCCTCGGTTCCTAGTAGCCAAGTCTTGACTTGATCTGCTTTGCTGGTGTCCAGGGGTCCCCTAATTACTCAATGTAGGTGGTGATAAGGGGCGTGAAGGGTAGTAGCCAATGGGTGACTTACCCTTGGGGTCACTACAACCCCTAGATGACCACTTTCTGTGGAGAGTGGGCATCACCCTATCCCAGAATTCCCAATTCCACTACACACAAAATGGTGGAATCCCCTATTTTGTGTCCACTTCAGACTGCTCCCCTCGGAGGGTGTGTCCAGCCAGCAAGTGCAACATGCCTCCTGTCTAACTTCCTGCCTTTCCTGGTGCCAGAGAGGCCTCAGTGCAGGGTGTGCGCCAGTCTCCGGGCTGTGGGAGGCTGCAGGGTCTTTGAAGTCCCAGACCTTGGTATGCAGATCTGCTAGCCATCCTGTTGACAGAGGTGATGAGCAGGCATTGTTTCTGACCTTGAGAGCAGAGGCCCTCCCGCCAGGGGGTCAGAAACTCATCTATGGTGAAAGGTGGGTCCAAACCAGTCAGCCAGTACATCAGAGGACAGGTAGGATTCAGGGGGCACCTCTAAGGTGCCCTTTGGGTGCATGTCATAATAATTCCACTACTGGTGACAGTATGGATTTATTAAGACGAGGTGTTTGATACCAAATACCACTATTTTCCGTGACGCCTTCATGTAGTTGGGTCACTCATGCTGACCAGTGTTCAGTACATGCTTTAAGATGAGTGCCCAGTCACTTGCAATGTCTAGGAATAGAACTAGACATCACTGGAGCATGCCTGCTCATGCATATATGTCCTTACTTGTATTCACTCTTAAGGCATACTGTATGGGTGACACATGTAATACATGCAGTGACTGACATAGCATACTATGAGTGTGCCACGTTGTGATTTCACTCAGGGCCTGCACCCTAACATGCACTCTGCAATGGCAGGCTAAGTGCAATGTGTATATGGGTCCCTTAGGTTGGCATAAGATTTGCTGCAGCCCTTGGGGACCCTCTTTAGTACCCATGCACTAGGTACCAGGGGTACCATTTACTAGAAACTGACAGGGGTGCTAAAGTCCTGGTCCAATGGTAAACAATTAGACATACCTTGTTTTAAGGATGGAGCACTAGCACTGAGTTCTGATTAACAGGCCTCAGTGCACTGTCAGAGCTGAAAACCAGCATCTAGTATTTCTAAAAGGGGGCAAAACATGGGTGGTGGCATCTGCAAAGAAGCTCAGTTTCCCACACAATGGAATAAAGCACAGAGGGTAGACAAAAAGGCAATGGATAACGGATCTAAGAGGGGTGGAGTTAGGACTGGATAACAGCAAGAATTTGCAATGCAATGGGTCTCGTGTTTGCTCAGGGTAGAGCTATTAGCGTTGTTCATTCCTAACTGGACTTTTCTTGCCACACAAACTGAAAATAAAAAGTAAAACGGTTGACATAAGTGAGCCGATTCAAAGTGCTGCCGTGAGGGCGAAGGGAGAGACAAAAGGAAAAAGAAGTTCGTTCGCAGTCAAAGTTATCGGCAAAAGTGCAATTATCCATGTAACAGGGTTGATGGCCAAGGTGGTAATGAACCACCCTATGGCGGGACAAACGTAAAGCGGTTGCCAACGAAAACAAAGTATTTTTGAAAGGCAAGGCCATGAACGAGTGATAGTGATGGGCGTTGTTAAAAGTCCAGATACATACTAACATGTCGGAAAAGCAGTCCTTCCACGCTGCTATGCTCGACCTAAAAACTAGGTTTATGCAGTACAATTATCTCCCACATAGGACTGGCACCGCTTCCTGTAAAAAAAAAATGCCCTTTTTGCAGGATCACCCCCACTTTTTGATGCTGGTTTAATGACTCTGCACAATGGGGCGCAGATGTCCACTGCCCAGTGTATGTGCTCTCTGACCTAAAAGCGTGTACAATTAGCAAGTCCTTGACAGGTATATTTAGCTTACTTATAAGTCCCTAGTATGTGGTACCCTGTGTACCCCAGGCCTGCAAGTTAAACGTCAATAGTGAACTGCAGCCCCTATTCTGCCACCACTAAAGTGAGAAGGCAAAGCAGGTCTTCAGGCCGGCCTATTCAGCATGAATGTGAACTTTTAAAGCTGCGAATTCGACCTGGCAAAACCGACCTCTTGCCAGGCATAAACCTTCCTTTTTATTGCGTATAAGTCCCCCTAAGGGTAGGCCTTAAATGCCCATAAGGCAGGAGTCATGGGATTTAAAAAGTATGTGTATTTAACTTTCACATGTCCTGGCAGTGAAAAATCTCCAAAGTCGTTTTGCACTGTGGGAAGACTGGCTCATCAGAGGAAAGCATTAGGTTACAATATGACACTTTATAATGTATAACGCCAGCTTGGGAATAGCAAAGGCTATAGGAGAAGGACTCAAATTAATAATAATTTAAAATCCAGCTGGTCGCAAAGTTGGATTTGAAATTACTATTTTGAAAATGTACTTTTCAAAAGTTGGCATTTCTCTGCCTAAAGTCTCTGGCAGTCCTTTCAGATGCCTGGCAGACTGCTGATGCTGTGAATTGCTCACAGGAAAAGGAACAAAAGAGCCCTGGCTGGGAGGAGTGTGACCTCCTCCTGACAGGGTGGCCAGGGTGATGTGGCCGCCAATTGCATCAGCTTTGAAAGGGCAGCCCCGGCCATAGGCAGATACAACTGCAATTCTCTAACTAGTCAGAGTAGCCCCAATGCTGGGGAGGGGAGACCCTGCCCAGAACTAGTTTTGCAGGAGGAGTTCCTCATTTCCCTAGACTCACCTCAGAGGAGTGCCCCTAACTCTGACTCAGGGATTGAAAATTCTTACATCTTGGGTAGAGTTAGAGTTGCCCATGGGAATTTTATTTCAGTGGCTCAGGAAGTCTTCCCCACCCACAAGCTAGTGTCAGGCGTAAAAGTGCCACCCGTGGCTACCTTCTTCAGATCACCCTCGGGACTTTGGAAAACAAAAGAACTGAATCTGCTGAACCAAAGGACTGCAGCTCTTTAGAAGGACTTAGCCTGTTGTTTTACATGAGGAGAGAAGCCTCAAAGGCTGCACATTCTCCTACTTGAACCCAGGACAGAAGAGTGAACGTCAAGCACTATTTGGTTAGCATCCTGTTAAGCTCCATCAACACTAAAGAAGCAAGAAGCCTGCAACAAAGAAGAGCCCAGCTGAGAAATTCCAATTGGTTTTGCCCTGGATCCCTGCTGGTGGCTTCTGGGAGATTCAGTTCTAACTTACGAAGTGGTGCCCAAAAGAATCAGAACCCATGGCTGGTGCAAGAATGTACTCTCTATCCCTCAAGATTGCAAATGTGGACACCTAGAAACTTTTTTCTTAACTTTTTCATAAAAGAACCATAGGCTGCCATGGGGCCACCACCGAACCGCAGCCGTCATTGTCGCATCGCCAGTCGGATTAAACTTTCTGGTTTGCTCTGCTGAAAGCAGCTTGGCTTCCAGAAAAGTTTGTAAGTCCCATGTAGAGGATTTCACTGGGACCAATACTGAGCAGCACCCCACCATCGCCAGGCCTTCTGTCGAATTCAGCTGCCATCCCAACCCACCGACAAGAAAAATCTTTCTGAAAAAAACTAAGTCAGAAGGTAAACTTTTCACTGCTCAAAGCTGGTCCCTGTTGCCACCCCACGCTCCATCGCTGCTCAATTTGAAGCCTGGTTCAACTGATTTGCACACAATTTCTCTTTGAGAGTGCAGCGCCCTTGTGCCCCTCTTCAGGAGTTTGTTTTCCTTTTCTGGCATTTGTAGTCAGTGGATATTCATAGGAAAGTGGCACATTTGTCTCTGCACCCACAGATGGCTGTCTGATCTAAAAATTTAAAACATATGCACTTGTTATGTCTCGGTGTTTCGTTTGCTTGAAGCTCCTCCCACCATCCAATAGTGCCCCCCACTCACCAGGTTATTATTCAGTTTAACTGAGTCTCCATGTTTGCAATCTATTGTCTCTTTGCAATGAGTCTTACCCATTATAAGGTAGCATTATAATATGAATTATGTTTTTTTTTATTTCAGGTTGCCCAGTTATCTCATCTGTTTTTACACTAACCATAAAACCAGAAGAGGAGAAACGAGAGGAAGAGAAGCGTTTACAGAAGACATGGACCTCAGGTGGGTGGGAACCGGGTGATGTTGATGCAACGATGGCAGCCAGTGAGTCAGTGGGACACAAAGACAGACAGAATAGGGATAAACCATAACCTCTCCAAGATTACCTCTGGTGACCATTACCTTAGCAAAATAGCATCTTTAATACCATTATTTCATTTGCCACTAGTCTGTGCACCATCACCTTGTGAAAAGGTAAATACATATTTAACATTATTTATTATAATTAAATTAATTTAAAGGGCTCCTGTAAGAAAGTACCCTCTTTCTTGTCATGTTTACCACCATGTTCTGCCTTTTGTCAGTGTGTTTGACTGTGTTCACTGGGATCCTGCTAACCAGGACCCCAGAGATTATGCTCTCTCCCTTCAAACTTGGTTACTTGAACCACATACACCCCACATTTGGCATACTGGTGCCCCTGGTACCCGTGTACCCAGGGCATTGGGGCACCAGGGGATCCCCATGGGCTGCAGCAGTTATTCTGTCACCCATGGGAGCCCATGCAAAATGTAACTGCAGGCCTGCCATTGCAGCCTGCGTGAAAAGGTGCATGCACCCTTTGACTGCTGGTCACTGCACCAGGTCACTGTAAGTCGCCCCTGTAGCAGGCCCTCCTAGCCCAGAGGACAGGGTGCAGGTATCTGTGTATGAGGGTACCCCTGCACTAGCAGAGGTGCCCCCATGAACTCTAGTTCCTTTTCCTGGATTTCGTGAGTGTTGGGACGCCATTTTATGGGTGTACTGGACATAGGTCACTACGCATGACCAGCAACATAATAATAACTCTGAACCTGGGCATGTTCCTTAACAAACATGCCGGAATCATACCCCAATACTGTTGTTATTATTGGAAGCATGATTCCGTGCACTCTGGGGGCTCCTCAGAAGACCCCAGCATTGCTCCGACCAGCCTACTGGGGTTTTCCGGGCAGCCCAAGCTGCTTCTACCCCTCAGACAGGTTTCTGCCCTCCTGCTGCTTGACCAGTTTACATTGATTTAATTCATACAAAAACAATTACACATTTTCATTACAAATTAATAACGTAGAAGTTACAAATTGTAATTAACTACAAATAATTACATACTTTTCACACTTTAGCTGTAGAGTTAGTGTTAGGGCAAAGAACACTCCATAACTGAATTTAAAATGGTTTAATAAAAAACTGAATATCTAATGTGAATACGGAGTGGGATCAGTGTTGGCCATTACTGATGAGAAATTGAGACAAGGTAGAAGTGGGAAGAGAATGGACGATGGGGCAATGCGGGATGATTAGTGTGAGGGAGACAGAGAGGGGTGGAGAAGGATACAGAGGGATACAGGCAAAGTGAGAAAGAGAGAGGCAAGGAGAGAGAAAAGGGGTTTTAAAAAGAAAGGTGAGAAAAGAAGAGAGGAAGAGGGAGCGAGGCAGAGAGGGGTTAGCAAAGTGATATTAATTCATGATAAAAGCATAGTTTTATTGTTCTAATCATAATAAATGCATCAGTACCATTTCTCTTAAAGGTGAGCGACATGTGACGGCTCCTGTATCAATGACTCTGAGAGATGAAGGAGACTCCCACCTGCAGGAGCTGCAAGAGCCTTTGGGGGAAAGCTCAGGTAGGAGTAACGAGACATTATTGAGAGGATCTTGAGTATATGAATCCCCTTAAAGGCTTACCAGTTCAACGTATTCTGCTTTTCTCCCATAAAAATGACATGCTTTCTGGTTGATAGATATTTCTGCAGATTCCCCACCTTAAACATATCCTCTCAGGTATCAAACTGCTCTCAGAAACGCCCAGTAGTAGCTCCTAAGTGCTGCAAGGTGGTGTCATACTGCTCTCATTTCATGTTTTTTTGTGTTTCATTAGCAACATCCGGAGCGCCTTCTCTGTGCTTGACGGTCAAAACTTTCCTTGACTTCAACGGTGACTGAGTCAAATTTGTTCTCTGAAAGTTTCAGGGTTGAAATTGGGTCTAAGATTCTGCAAGTGAATGTCTTTATCGAATCCACATACCATGCGCATGTGATATCTGGGACACACTAGTGTCCTGTGATTTGTGTTTCCTGATGCATCAAACAGCCACCAGGAAGTGGGTCAAGGTGTAAAGGGTCACCCTAAAGCTGCAGGTAAGTTTCCTGAGAAGGAATCAATTCTCAAACATTTTCCCACAAAAAACACTGTGTGAAGCAGAAATCTTCCTCTTCTTCCAGGACACACTCACGTTCCCAGAACTGTCCGGTGTTACAGTGCTACTTACTACACTAGGCTCCTCCGCAGAGTTGAGTTTGAAGCAGCAGATGATCGAGCTCGTATTTCCCGATCCATCTGCTGACCCTACTAAGGTTGAGACCAAGTGCCAGAACATGTTGGACATCTTTGGGATGGTGCTCTGTTCCCTCTGGGCCACTCCCCAAGGGATGACCTACTCCCAGCCTGGTGACACTGGCAGCTCCAGGGCTTTCCTTCTAACCACCTCCATGGGCCTCGGCCTTGATGCCGGGGAAGAAGTCACAGGTGGCATCATCAGCCCTCTTCTGGTGCTCTCTCCTTAGCTGACCATGCTTAAAGCTTACCCATAAATTCTCCTTTCTCAGACGTGTTTGCCCTACTATAGCAGCGTTCACAACTACCACATCATAACAGGCGCAATCTTCACTTCTTCCCATTCTCTGTTCTCCATTGTGTGGGAGTCGATGCAAGTGATTTCCACAAGAGTGACCTTAGTTTCATAAGTGATGACTATTTTGCGCTTTCGTTTAGATTGGGCAGTGTAGTAAGAAATCCTCCTGCCATGTAGGGTTGCCTTAAATACATCACAAACTACAGAATACTATAATATAAATTCTCTAATTTCTGTAATCCACACTTCATCTTGAAGAAGCTTTTCATCAAATCGCGTCTGTCAGAGGAGCTGAGGAGCATCTGGCTTGAGATCCAACTAAATTGGTGGGTGGTTCAAGAGGCTGTTAGACAGCCGCCTTACAGGGAATTTGGTAGTTTTAACCGCCAGGAAAAGGCTGGCGGTATGGGGAGTTGCGGGGCCCCTGGGGGCCCCTGCACTGCCAATGCCACTAGCATGGGCAGTGCAGGGGCCCCCTGACAGGGCCCCATGCAGCTTTTCACTGTCTGCTCTGCAGACAGTGAAAAGCGCGACGGGTGCTACTGCACCCGTCGCACGGCTGCAACACCGCCGGCTCCATTTGGAGCCGTCTCCCATGTTGCAGCCCACATCCCCGCTGGGCCGGCGGGCGGAAACTCGGTTTCCGCCCGCCGGCCCATAGGGGATGTCAAAATGGGCACCGCAGGAGTGCGCCCGCATTGGCGGTCGCACAGCGGTTACAACTTGGCGGGCGCCGGTTGCCGCCCGCCAAAGTTGTAATGGGGCCCTAAATATGTACACTAGTAATCAGAAATAGGCATAAATATCAATAGAAAACAGTGCAATAGCAATAGACAGTAGTGATCCTAGGGGGAGCCCAAACCATATACTAAAACAAGCATTTTCAATGCAACTGGTCCTGCATTTGCTCAAGTTAGAGCTATTAGCTTTGTAAACTCCTAACTGGACTTTTCTTGCCACACATATAAAAAATAAAAAAATAAACGCAGCGCAATCGCGTTTGGCAAGAAAATTCCAGTTAGGAGTTTACAAAGCTAATAGCTCTAACTCGAGCAAATGCAAGACCAGTTGCATTGAAAATGCTTGTTTCCTTTGTTAACTACTGTGTCAAGGAAATGTACGTTTTTCATGCAAAGCCCTGTCTGACTTTATAGTAAATACCAGACTCTGGCCCTCATTACAACCCTGGCGGTCAAAGACCGCCAGGGTTGTACTGGCGATCGTACTGCCAACAGGCTGGCAGTACAAATCGGCATATTTTGACCATGGCGGTAGCGCCGTGGTCACACCGCCGGGACCGGCGGTTTCCCGCCATTGTTGTCGCGCCGGTTATAATCCGCCAGGGCAGCGCTGCTTGCAGCGCTGCCTTGGGGATTATGACTCCCCTTCCCGCCAGCCTGTCCATGGCGGTAGAGACCGCCATGGAAAGGCTGGCGGGAAGGGAAGTCACGGGGCCCCTGGGAGCCCCTGCACTGCCCATGCACTTGGCATGGGCAGTGCAGGGGCCCCAGGCACAGCCCCACCCTGCTTTTCACTGTTTCACGGCCGCAACACCGCTGGCTCCATTAGGAGCCGGCTGCAATGTTATGGCCGACATCCCCGCCGGCCCAGCAGGGATGTTGTAATGCGGCCACATAGTCGGCCGCTTGGCGGTTCAACCTTGGCATGCAGCGGAGTAAAGAGTGCCTCTGTGTTGATTTGTGTCACTTTGAGTCTGTGCAAAGCCTCAGTGAATATGGGCTTACATCTTTCCAGGGCTCCCTTTGGTTCCCAGCCGAGCCATACTTTATTGTTCGATTTCAGATGCTCACTAACACGCCTACACTCACAAGAGCCTCTGAAACGCACTTCAGCATAATACCTGAACATATAAAATTATAGTTTAATTTTTCAGAGAGCAACAATCTTATGCGAAATCGCAGACACCACTGTCAATGGCCTAGGTTTCCATGGTGCAGAAAGCGCAGTGGAACTGGTACCAAGGAATATGAGTAGCCCACTGTACTCTAAAAATTACTATTTTATTACCAAACTAAGGGGTGGGGGCTTATTTACCTTTCTAGCATCCGTGCTTCACAACTGAACACTGCGGACTGATAAACTCTTAAATACCAATACAAATCTCAGAGATCACGGACAACTCATCAAATATAGTACAGTTAAAACTACAAAATCAAAGAGAATTGTGCAATGCAGATATGAATTCAGAGCATGGCCTGAGGGGAGTGGTGTTGATGCATAGGGGTCGGACCAGGGCTTTAAGTGGGTCGGTCGTAAAAGTGAATTTGAATCGAGTCTTCATCGAGACCTTTGTTCATGACCTTAATTTCATAGACAAAATCAGTGATCGATTTTTTAACAACAGTAAACACCTTTAGCCTAATCCATGTACGTAATGCAGTATCTCTCTACATTTCACGTGATACTTAAATTTGCATTCCCTGAGTTTGTTCATTTTTTGTAGGTTTTGTGTTGTAGATTTTTGAAGCAACATAAAGCATGCTGTTAACGGAGTCTCTTAAGGTGTCCGGATGAGGGTGGGCATTTATGAAGGGGGTCCATTGGCAGCTCTGGAGCTGAGGCTGATGGCGGTGCATGTTTCTCTCACTGCCTGTCAGTGGGTCATAAAGACCCTTATTGTTGAGCTATCGATAGCACCAACGGAGAGGTGTGTGGGTGGGTTCTGTGTTAGTGCGTTAAGTGGAGGAGGTGAGAGTGAAAAGACGTGTTGAAGAGAATTAAAATGACGTGTGAGATAGGCAGAAGGGGCGGAATGTTGTAGAGGGAACGACTGCAGGTGCAGGAAAGTGGTGTGAGAGGGACTTAAAGCGTGATTCAGACACTCAGAAGACCACTATCCGTCCACAGTTCTTAGTAAGGTTTAATTCACAATCTCATATTTTTTTTTATTAAAACATTTCCAGTTCTAATCATTCTTCACAGAATCACCATTGTTAACTTACTGATTTGATACAGTTAGGAGTTTACAACGCTAATAGCTCTAACTCGAGCAAAAGCGAGGCCCGTTGCTATTAGCTTTAGAAACTCCTAACCGGACTTTTCTTGCCACACACATTTTTTTAAAAACTCAGCGCGATTGCCCTATGTAAACCCCAGCGTGATGGCGCTGTGTTTTTTTTCTTTTCATTTGTCTGGCAAGAAAAGTCCAGTTAGGAGTTTACAATTCTAATAGCTGTAACTCGAGCAAATGGGAGACCCGTTGCGCGGATCAGCACACACGGGATGAAAACAATAATGTTTTTCACATGACTTAAGTTCTGAAAAATGTCGAGGTGACTTAGGAACAGTCTAAGTTAAATATGTTAGCCACTGTATATACAGCTTCGCTCAAAATATTATTTTTTTGCTTACAACAGTAATGACTGCAAATGTAACAGAATTATTCTCCTGTTCTCGGAGTGAGAAAACAGCGTGTGACTTAAAAAAATAAGTAGCATTTACCCTGGAGCAGAACAAGCGACAGCAGACACACCAGAACCTGATTACGTGCCTAACACTTAACTCTTGTTGATACGGACACACAGCATCCTGCAGCTCAGCTTTGGCAACCACTCAGCAAATTCAGCCCCGAGAAAACCCAGGACTCCGAAACAGGAGAGCTGGAATGTGCCGCTGGTAGAGGGCGGCACACATCAAAATGGAAACAGTTTGCTGCAATAAAAATGGGAAATAAGGATTTCAGTGAAGCACAGCTGGAAACATACTGCTGCAAACTATGGGGGTCATTCTGACTTTGGTGGGCGGCGGAGGCCGCCCGCCAAAGTCCCGCCGTCAGAATACCGCTGCGCGGTCAAAAGACCGCCATGGTAATTCTGAGTTTCCCGCTGGGCTGGCGGGCGACCGCCAGAAGGCCGCCCGCCAGCCCAGCGGGAAACCCCCTTCCATGAGGATGCCGGCTCCGAATGGAGCCGGCGGAGTAGAAGGGGTGCGACGGGTGCAGTTGCACCCGTCGCGATTTTCAGTGTCTGCTTGTCAGACACTGAAAATCTTGGTGGGGCCCTGTTAGGGGGCCCCTGCAGTGCCCATGCTATTGGCATGGGCACTGCAGGGGCCCCCAGGGGCCCCACGACACCCGTTACCGCCAGCCAGGTTCTGGCAGTCAAAACCGCCAGAACCAGGCTGGCGGTAAGGGGGTCGGAATCCCCATGGCGGCGCTGCCTGCAGCGCCGCCATGGAGGATTCCCTAGGTTTCCCGTTTCTGACCGCGACTGTACCGCCGCGGTCAGAATGCCCATGGATGCACCGCCAGCCTGTTGGCGGTTCATCCGCGGTCCCCGGCCCTGGCGGTAGTCAACCGCCAGGGTCGGAATGACCCCCTATGTGTTCTCTGAAAATGCAAATGCCTTGGTGAAATGTGTGAATGTCCCTGGCATGATGCAATAGTCTTGTGTTTGGTCGAGTTAGAGCTCATAGCGTTGTAAATTACTGACCGGACTTTTATTGCCAGACAGACTGAAAATAACAAAAGGAAGAGAGCGAGGGTGAGCTGGCCCTAGAAAAGCCCCCCTCTGCTGTGGTTTATGTTTACAGAGGGAGCTGGTGGGGAGGTGGGACTGAACAAGCACCCACACCATTGAAGTGAAACAGGCAAATGCCAAAAAAAAGTCCCTTACAGAAGAGATAAACAGGACATAGCGTAATTAGACAGTAGTTTGTGCTGCTCCCAAAGTGAAAAAAAGGCAGGACAAAGAGGCAGAACTGACCACTAACAAGCAAGGAATTTTGAAGGACACTGCAACTAACAAATCAGAACGCTGAAACTCACTCTATTGTATACTTTAGTATACAGCAGGCCGAACGCTAACGCTTGACCTAAAAATGGAATGTGAATGCAGAACCCCCACCCAGGTAACCAGAATCTGTAGAGGGGAGCTGGAGGAACTAGGGACCCCAAAAGGTAAGTACCACAGTGCCTCCCAGCGACCAGGAAGAAAGGAGTAAGTTACTGGTTTCTCCCCAAACCACCAAAAGGACTGAAAAGAAGAATAATGCACTACCCAAACAAGACTGCAAGAAACCAGCAGTGGATTCTTGAAGACAAAGACCTGAAAAAGAAGGGGACCAAGTCCATAAGTTGCAGAAGTGTCCGTGTGTGGCAGGAGCCACTACCCATCCGTCTGTGTTTGCAGGAGTTGGTCGACGGAAGGACGAAGACCACGAGCAATGCAGCCCTGCAATCGGTGAAGATTTCCTGGAGGTTGCAGTCGGCGTCCCATGCTGGCTGGAAGATTGCAGTCTGGCTGTGGCGTAGAAAAACCACGACCAAGCCTTGGTAAAGGCAAGAGTCAGGGTAGATGAAAAGTGGAGCTGCTGGAGACCAGCAAGGTCCAGGATGACTCAACCCACAGAGGGGAGTCCCAGGGGATCCTCAGCAAGGCAGTGGGTCCATAGAAGATGAGGTAGCCCTCACAGAAGACCCACTGGAAGAGGACCTAGGAATCGCAAAGAAGCCCATGCAGCACAACTGAATAAGGGCCCCACACCGCAAGAGAAGCACGCAGAGGACCGTGCATCACAGGGAAGAGTGCTGGGGGCTGGGGCTTCACAGAGCCTGACGATCCCTTGGAGGAGATGCCAACAAGCCATGGTAGCTGCAAGAGACTCAGTGCACAGTGGTACTGCCCTGTGTGGGAAGGCAAGGGCTTACTTTCACCAAAGTTGGACAGCTGACATAGAAGACCAAGGGGACCACTACAGACCACCACCCGTGATACAGGATCCACGTAGCTCAGAAAGAGAGGAGATCCATGCAGCCAGTCATCGTTGCAGTTGGTGCCTGCAGATGCAGGGTGGTGACTCCTTCACTCCAAGGGAGCTTCCTTCTTCCTTCTCATGCAGACTGAAGACTTGCCGCCCTCAGAGGATGCACAGCCGTAGAAATGTTGCAGAAGCTGGAAGGAGCCATGGAAACAATGTTGCAAGCAGAGTCTTCGTCGTGGAGGCAGATTGTCGGTTCCTGGAGGGTCCATTTGCAGTTCCAGTGGCCAGAAGTCGAAGTAAACGATGCAGAAGAATCCTGCTGGAGTCTTGCTTGTCGAATCTAAGGACCCAGCTAAGAGGGAAACCCTAAATAGCTCTGGAAGGGGGATTGGTCACCTAGCCAGGTGACCACCTATCAGGAGGGGGCTCTGACCTCACCTTCCTGACCTTGCCACTCAAATGCTCCCAGAGGCCTCTGCCCACCTTGGATTCATGATGGCAGAATCAAGGGGCCCTCTAGAGGAGCTCTGGGCACCACTCTTGGTGTGGTGAGGGACAGGGGACTGGTCACTCCCCTTTCCATTGTCCAGTTTTGCGCAAGAGCAGGGTCTGGAGGTCCCTGAACCAGTGCAGACTGGTTTATGGAAGGAGGGCACCAAATGTGTCAAGGCATACCAGTGGCTTGGGGAGGCGACACCTCCCAAGCCATGTAACACCTATTTCCTAAGGGAGAGGGTGTTATCCCCCCTCCCAAAGTAAATCCTTTGTTCTGCCTTCCTGGGCTTGAGCTGATCAAGCAGCAGGAGGTTAGTAACCTGTCTGAGCGGTGGCAACAGCTTGGGCTGCCCAGAAAACCCCAGAAAGCTGGTAGGAGCAATGCTGGTAGTTCTCTAAGGAGCCCCCAAAGTGCATGGAATCATACTTCCAGTACTGGCAACAGTATTGGGATATGATTCTGAAATAGTTGATACCAAACATGCCTAGGTTTGGAGTTACCATTATGTAGCTGCACATAGGTAGTGACCTATGTCCAGTACACGTGTAATAAGGCGTCCCTTCACTCACGAAGTCCATGAAAATGGGGCTGGAGTTTGTGGGGGCACCTCTGCTCATGCAGGGGAGCCCTCACACACAGGTGCCTGCTCCCTGCCCTCTGGGCTGAGAGGGCGTACCTTACAGTGACCTAGTGCAGTGACCTGTAGTGAAAAGGGTGCATGCATCCTTTCACGCAGGCTGCAATGGCAGCCCTGCAGATACACTTTACATGGGCTCCCCATGGGTGACATTATACATGCTGCAGCCCATGGGAGACCCGTGGTGCCCCAATGCCCTGGGTACCTGGGTACCGTATACTAGGGACTTATATGGGGGCACCAGTATGCCAAATGTGGGGTATGTGTTGTTCGAGCAACCAAGTTTGAAGGTGCTGAACACAGTCAAAACATACTGACAACAGGCAAAAAGTGGGGGTAACCATTCCAGAAAGAGGACATTTCCCTTATTTCTAGGTTTCTGAAGTCCCTATGTGCCCACAATGTTGTTGAACATTAGTTTCTGGAGCAAACGCCTGACACTATAAAAGTGATCAAGATGTGGTGATGTGAGTGGATATTCCCAGGGTCCTAGCTGAGGCAGAGAATGGGAAAGGGGACAGACCTGAGGAGGAGTAGATATAGCTGCAGGGCAGGAAAGAAATCTGTTTTCCTAGGGTCAATTTTAGGAAATTTAATGACCGCTGATTTTTAATGGTGGAAAGAGAAGCAACAATCTGGTTATGGAGAGAATCAGTAAAAGAGGAAAATGAGAAATGGATCTGGTAGTCGTCAGCACAGAAATTTGAAATAAAGCCAAAGGAAGACGTATTGGAAGATCAAGATACTATATGATGAAAACAATAATTGTGTAACAACTGAATCTTGAGTAACACCGTTGAGAACAGGATAAGGACAGATAGAAGCTCCATCCAGAAATGGAAAAGAAGCGATTGGTAAGGAAATAACTTACTTAAGAACAGAACTAGCAATCCCCCAAATACGCAGAGAATGAATACGAATAGTGATCCTTTAGGGTGAAAGCAACTGACACTGGTAGCTATGGCACAGTGCAGACAGTCTTAACTTAGAGAAAAATTACAAGTACTAAAAAAATAAAACACAATAAAAATCCCACACTAATTCATAGATATAGATTAATATTGAATAAACAAAATTTACACAAAAATGACAAAAATCCAATAAGGGGAACTAGAGATCGGATTTTTTGGGGATTTAACAGAAAAAGCACCGAGAAATATTAAAGCGCCAATGAGTAAGTAGTCACTGTTTACTGGTGACCAGGATCTATGTGCGATTTCCGGCTGACCTTGATGGAGTGTCGGTTCAATACACCAAGCAGTTTTGTCCCAGTCAAAGATTTTACCTCAGCACTTAGGGCCTGATTTAGATCTTGGCGATAATGGTCCCGCTGTTGGTTTTGCAACTGAAAACCCATCCGCCGCCATGACGGTTTGCCTGTAGGATTTAGATGTTGGTGGACCCATAGGCAATAGCCCACAGTCATCCTGCTGTTGCCTCCAAAAAGCTCCACCCGCGTCAACAGCACCATAGGGAAAAGTGGATGCAGGAGCGACTCCAACCACCTCTCCCGTCATGCAGGTTTGGATGTGCATTTCCGCCCAGCCAAATGTGGCGGTCCAACCTCCACACTTAAGTTGGCATATTGTGGGGAGAAATGAGGTAAAAATGTATTCCCCCCCCACCCAATTCCACTTCTGTTTTCGACAGGACATGACTGAACAATTCCTTCCGTCGCTGCTGCTGACACTGACCCACGGAAAATACATGACCCCCTGTCGTCGGACTTGAAAGTAGGGAACCCATGTTGACAGGGTATGTTGGGTGGGCACTGCATGTGAAGTCAGGCCCACTGCAGCCATACACATGTCACAGTAGTTTTTAGAATTTCAATGACATACATATGTTGGGAACATGATTGCGTCACACACTGATGGGGACACACTGGTAGAACACTTATATTGCACACATATCATTGTGGTGTCAGTATTCATTGCCAAATGAATGCGGGCTCTACAGTGACGGTACAATCATTATTGTGAACTGTGTCCATGTGTGCTCATTGCAAGGGGACCTCTACTGGTAATGTTGTGCTGCCTGTTATGTATGTGGGTCAGTACGTGTATGTATATGCGTTTAGATTGGCTGGTTGAGGTGGAGAGGGTGATGTGGTTGTGTCTGTCTGTGTGCCACTTGCATATGGGTCCGATGTTGTTGTGTATGTGTGGTTGTGTATTGTGTTGCTGTGTGTAACATTCAGGTGAGTGTTGTGTGGCGGTCTTTGTCGTGATGTGTGTAGTTGTGCTTTGGTGTGAGTGTGTTTATGTAGCTGAGTGTGTAGTTGCGTTGTGGTTGTGTCGTGTGTGGGTGCAGTGTCAATGGTGTGTGTATGTTGTCTCATGGTTGTATCACAGTGGGTGTTTTCAGCATGTATGGGTTGTGTGATGTTGGAACTGGCAATGGATTACACTGTTTGTATGGTGTGTTGAGTTGTGCGTCATGCAAAGGGACACTTGTGGCTAAGGTACAGTGTTTGTGTGTGACTTACCTCTATTCCATAGCCACTTCCTTGTACAATGCCCATTAGGCCCAGCAACGGCCTCCCTCCATCAGCAATCCGCTGGTATGACACCGCCTGCATAGCTGTAACATCTAAATATGGTTGGCGGGACCCTGTCTGCCTGACGGCTAGGTAGAACACTCGGTTGTGGTGGTCTTCGGCTCAGCCACACTACATCTAAATACGGTAGGCGGAACTCCGTCTACTTGACGGAGTACTCAGGTCCACCACCGACACAGCTTGGCAGTTACACCGTCAATCTCTAAATCAGGCCGTTAATCTTTGAAATGGAAGTCAAACTCCTCCGGTGGGGCAAGGTAGTAGTGTGTATCGGCAAAGTCCCTTCAAAGTCAGATGCGCATTTAAGAGAAGTCCAGCTGAAGTATTTGGTTTTGGTGGGAAAAGCTTCAAGCAGAAAAATTCAAATTTCATGCTGAAGGAAATCCACTCGCCAGCCTGATACTTTTAGCACCTTTGCCCAGTCAAGGTTTCTACCTGTGTACGTTGTCCCTTTTTTGGATTTTGGATTCTTCCAGTGGGACAAGTCAGCAGGCTGTATCCGCGAAGGTTGCACTGAAATAAGATAAGCTTTAAGTGATGGTCCACCAAACTGGTTTTTCAGGCAGCAAAAAGCTCAGATTGGGAAGAGGGCTTTAAAGATGTGTGGGGCATGGTCCCAGGCCGTACCAAAAGAAGTGTCAGGAATACAAATCATTTATACAGAGTTGAAGGGTATGGGCATAATGGACCTGGAAACTACCCTAGAAAAGTAGAGACTGACTTAGGCAGAAAGCCTGGCAAAGTATAGAGGGACACATTTAGCAAACACGATCTGGGTCATGTATGGGTGTAATGTGCCATGGATGTTAGATACACTCTCTAAAGATCTATACATTTGTGACAAACTGTAAGTCTCATGGCTGGGGAAGAATGCAAGCATCAAGATTAATATTTTCCTGCAGCTGTTGTATCTTCTACAGACCATATCGCTGAGCCTCTCAGAGGAACCAATAACACAAATCCAATGTGTAGGAAGCTGGCTGTCTATGTAGGGTACCACTGTAAGGTTAAAATAATAGCCCTTCAAGCTCTCTTTTGTGCTAGTGGGGGCAAGCAGCTAGGTTTTTTAGAGGAGATTGTTAAGCCTTTATTGCACTCACAGAGCCAGTAAGTGAGATACACACAATAAAGATATCTGACACCAATTTATAAAATTCATATTTTTGCATGAATTTCGACACCAAGATCATCAGTAATGGGTGAGTACTTTTCAAGTTATCAATTTTTACTGTTTTTAAAAGTTGACACAGTGCAATTTTTGGGTGCGGTAATGTTATCCCATGGTGGAAAAACATGTACTGCCTTTGGGCACTTAACAGGAGCTTACAGGGCTGTTCTCTGAGACTTAAGATGAGTGTGGGGCATGGTCCAAGGCCATACCAACAGGTCACTTCGGGCAGCTCTGATGTCCTGGTGCAGAGGTGTGTTACGGCGTCAGGTGTCCCATTCACTTCAATGGGGATCGGTCTGGTTTGGTCCCCTTCTCCTCAGGCCAGGACAGCGAGGTGCAGAGGTGTCCTGAGGTGTTGGGTTTTTGTCACCAGAGGCACTCGCGGTACAGAGGGCCTGCAGAAAGAGGCTGTAGGCGGCGACTGGGAGTCCAGTCCTGTCAAACCCAACAGTGGGCTCAACTCCAAAGCATCTCAGGGCTCTGTAAGCACTATTGACTCCCTTGGACTCAGGCTGTGGAGCTCAGGTGCAGAGGTGCTTTGAGGCATTAGATTGCAGTGGTCAAAGACCTGCTATAGGTCCTGGCAACCTGGTGCAGAGGGGAAACAGGGCAGCGGGGCTACTCTCCTGAATGGTCTTATGGATCCTGACATCCCTCAACTGTAGGTCTGCTTTGGTGCTGTTGGAGTCCGGATTGGACCACCAACAAGCCTTGGATGCTGCAAGGGGTCCAGTACCCCAAGTATAGGCACAGGAAGCCTGTGGGAGGGGTCAGCATCTCAGGACTTTGGTAAAGTGGTGAGGCTGACCTCCTAGGCTCCAAACAATCTTTTCCTGTCTTGTTGTTCCCTCGGAGGGCCTGATGACTAATGCGACTGGGTACTGGACCTTGAAAATTATTGAGTTGCTGGGCAGCCCTCCAAGTGTTTTGAAGAGGGTATACAGCTCTCTGTGAAGTTGGTTCAGCAATTGTCGAAGCACAAGCAGCTGGGTAGGGTTTTGTGCCAATCTTTGGTATAGGGCTTCTGTTGTCGCTCTCTTCGGTCTGGCTTTGGTCTTCCTCGGTTCCTAGTAGCCAAGTCTTGACTTGATCTGCTTTGCTGGTGTCCAGGGGTCCCCTAATTACTCAATGTAGGTGGTGATAAGGGGCGTGAAGGGTAGTAGCCAATGGGTGACTTACCCTTGGGGTCACTACAACCCCTAGATGACCACTTTCTGTGGAGAGTGGGCATCACCCTATCCCAGAATTCCCAATTCCACTACACACAAAATGGTGGAATCCCCTATTTTGTGTCCACTTCAGACTGCTCCCCTCAGAGGGTGTGTCCAGCCAGCAAGTGCAACATGCCTCCTGTCTAACTTCCTGCCTTTCCTGGTGCCAGAGAGGCCTCAGGGCAGGGTGTGCGCCAGTCTCCGGGCTGTGGGAGGCTGCAGGGTCTTTGAAGTCCCAGACCTTGGTATGCAGATCTGCTAGCCATCCTGTTGACAGAGGTGATGAGCAGGCATTGTTTCTGACCTTGAGAGCAGAGGCCCTCCCGCCAGGGGGTCAGAAACTCATCTATGGTGAAAGGTGGGTCCAAACCAGTCAGCCAGTACATCAGAGGACAGGTAGGATTCAGGGGGCACCTCTAAGGTGCCCTTTGGGTGCATGTCATAATAATTCCACTACTGGTGACAGTATGGATTTATTAAGACGAGGTGTTTGATACCAAATACCACTATTTTCCGTGACGCCTTCATGTAGTTGGGTCACTCATGCTGACCAGTGTTCAGTACATGCTTTAAGATGAGTGCCCAGTCACTTGCAATGTCTAGGAATAGAACTAGACATCACTGGAGCATGCCTGCTCATGCATATATGTCCTCACTTGTATTCACTCTTAAGGCCTACTGTAGGGGTGACACATGTAATACATGCAGTGACTGACATAGCATACTATGAGTGTGCCACGTTGTGATTTCACTCAGGGCCTGCACCCTAACATGCACTCTGCAATGGCAGGCTAAGTGCAATGTGTATATGGGTCCCTTAGGTTGGCATAAGATTTGCTGCAGCCCTTGGGGACCCTCTTTAGTACCCATGCACTAGGTACCAGGGGTACCATTTACTAGAAACTGACAGGGGTGCTAAAGTCCTGGTCCAATGGTAAACAATTAGACATACCTTGTTTTAAGGATGGAGCACTAGCACTGAGTTCTGATTAACAGGCCTCAGTGCACTGTCAGAGCTGAAAACCAGCATCTAGTATTTCTAAAAGGGGGCAAAACATGGGTGGTGGCATCTGCAAAGAAGCTCAGTTTCCCACACAATGGAATAAAGCACAGAGGGTAGACAAAAAGGCAATGGATAACGGATCTAAGAGGGGTGGAGTTAGGACTGGATAACAGCAAGAATTTGCAATGCAATGGGTCTTGTGTTTGCTCAGGGTAGAGCTATTAGCGTTTTTCATTCCTAACTGGACTTTTCTTGCCACACAAACTGAAAATAAAAAGTAAAACGGTTGACATAAGTGAGCCGATTCAAAGTGCTGCCGTGAGGGCGAAGGGAGAGACAAAAGGAAAAAGAAGTTCGTTCGCAGTCAAAGTTATCGGCAAAAGTGCAATTATCCATGTAACAGGGTTGATGGCCAAGGTGGTAATGAACCACCCTATGGCGGGACAAACGTAAAGCGGTTGCCAACGAAAACAAAGTATTTTTGAAAGGCAAGGCCATGAACGAGTGATAGTGATGGGCGTTGTTAAAAGTCCAGATACATACTAACATGTCGGAAAAGCAGTCCTTCCACGCTGCTATGCTCGACCTAAAAACTAGGTTTATGCAGCACAATTATCTCCCACATAGGACTGGCACCGCTTCCTGTAAAAAAAATGCCCTTTTTGCAGGATCACCCCCACTTTTTGATGCTGGTTTAATGACTCTGCACAATGGGGCGCAGATGTCCACTGCCCAGTGTATGTGCTCTCTGACCTAAAAGCGTGTACAGTTGGCAAGTCATTGACAGGTATATTTAGCTTACTTATTAGTCCCTAGTCTATGGTACCCTGTGTACCCCAGGCCTGCAAGTTAAACGTCAATAGTGAACTGCAGCCCCTATTCTGCCACCACTAAAGTGAGAAGGCAAAGCAGGTCTTCAGGCCGGCCTATTCAGCATGAATGTGAACTTTTAAAGCTGCGAATTCGACCTGGCAAAACCGACCTCTTGCCAGGCATAAACCTTCCTTTTTATTGCGTATAAGTCCCCCTAAGGGTAGGCCTTAAATGCCCATAAGGCAGGAGTCATGGGATTTAAAAAGTATGTGTATTTAACTTTCACATGTCCTGGCAGTGAAAAATCTCCAAAGTCGTTTTGCACTGTGGGAAGACTGGCTCATCAGAGGAAAGCATTAGGTTACAATATGACACTTTATAATGTATAACGCCAGCTTGGGAATAGCAAAGGCTATAGGAGAAGGACTCAAATTAATAATAATTTAAAATCCAGCTGGTCGCAAAGTTGGATTTGAAATTACTATTTTGAAAATGTACTTTTCAAAAGTTGGCATTTCTCTGCCTAAATTCTCTGGCAGTCCTTTCAGATGCCTGGCAGACTGCTGATGCTGTGAATTGCTCACAGGAAAAGGAACAAAAGAGCCCTGGCTGGGAGGAGTGTGACCTCCTCCAGACAGGGTGGCCAGGGTGATGTGGCCGCCAATTGCATCAGCTTTGAAAGGGCAGCCCCGGCCATAGGCAGATACAACTGCAATTCTCTAACTAGTCAGAGTAGCCCCAATGCTGGGGAGGGGAGACCCTGCCCAGAACTAGTTTTGCAGGAGGAGTTCCTCATTTCCCTAGACTCACCTCAGAGGAGTGCCCCTAACTCTGACTCAGGGATTGAAAATTCTTACATCTTAGATTTTAGCAGATAAATGCTGTGGGATTGTTTGGTGCCAAATCCCCAGGAAGTGTTGCAAAAGTGGGTAGAGTTAGAGTTGCCCATGGGAATTTTATTTCAGTGGCTCAGGAAGTCTTCCCCACCCACAAGCTAGTGTCAGGCGTAAAAGTGCCACCCGTGGCTACCTTCTTCAGATCACCCTCGGGACTTTGGAAAACAAAAGAACTGAATCTGCTGAACCAAAGGACTGCAGCTCTTTAGAAGGACTTAGCCTGTTGTTTTACATGAGGAGAGAAGCCTCAAAGGCTGCACATTCTCCTACTTGAACCCAGGACAGAAGAGTGAACGTCAAGCACTATTTGGTTAGCATCCTGTTAAGCTCCATCAACACTAAAGAAGCAAGAAGCCTGCAACAAAGAAGAGCCCAGCTGAGAAATTCCAATTGGTTTTGCCCTGGATCCCTGCTGGTGGCTTCTGGGAGATTCAGTTCTAACTTACGAAGTGGTGCCCAAAAGAATCAGAACCCATGGCTGGTGCAAGAATGTACTCTCTATCCCTCAAGATTGCAAATGTGGACACCTAGAAACTTTTTTCTTAACTTTTTCATAAAAGAACCATAGGCTGCCATGGGGCCACCACCGAACCGCAGCCGTCATTGTCGCATCGCCAGTCGGATTCAACTTTCTGGTTTGCTCTGCTGAAAGCAGCTTGGCTTCCAGAAAAGTTTGTAAGTCCCATGTAGAGGATTTCACTGGGACCAATACTGAGCAGCACCCCACCATCGCCAGGCCTTCTGTCGAATTCAGCTGCCATCCCAACCCACCGACAAGAAAAATCTTTCTGAAAAAAACTAAGTCAGAAGGTAAACTTTTCACTGCTCAAAGCTGGTCCCTGTTGCCACCCCACGCTCCATCGCTGCTCAATTTGAAGCCTGGTTCAACTGATTTGCACACAATTTCTCTTTGAGAGTGCAGCGCCCTTGTGCCCCTCTTCAGGAGTTTGTTTTCCTTTTCTGGCATTTGTAGTCAGTGGATATTCATAGGAAAGTGGCACATTTGTCTCTGCACCCACAGATGGCTGTCTGATCTAAAAATTTAAAACATATGCACTTGTTATGTCTCGGTGTTTCGTTTGCTTGAAGCTCCTCCCACCATCCAATAGTGCCCCCCACTCACCAGGTTATTATTCAGTTTAACTGAGTCTCCATGTTTGCAATCTATTGTCTCTTTGCAGTGAGTCTTACCCATTATAAGGTAGCATTATAATATGAATTATGTTTTTTTTTATTTCAGGTTGCCCAGTTATCTCATCTGTTTTTACACTAACCATAAAACCAGAAGAGGAGAAACGAGAGGAAGAGAAGCGTTTACAGAAGACATGGACCTCAGGTGGGTGGGAACCGGGTGATGTTGATGCAACGATGGCAGCCAGTGAGTCAGTGGGACACAAAGACAGACAGAATAGGGATAAACCATAACCTCTCCAAGATTACCTCTGGTGACCATTACCTTAGCAAAATAGCATCTTTAATACCATTATTTCATTCGCCACTAGTCTGTGCACCATCACCTTGTGAAAAGGTAAATACATATTTAACATTATTTATTATAATTAAATTAATTTAAAGGGCTCCTGTAAGAAAGTACCCTCTTTCTTGTCATGTTTACCACCATGTTCTGCCTTTTGTCAGTGTGTTTGACTGTGTTCACTGGGATCCTGCTAACCAGGACCCCAGAGATTATGCTCTATCCCTTCAAACTTGGTTACTTGAACCACATACACCCCACATTTGGCATACTGGTGCCCCTGGTACCCGTGTACCCAGGGCATTGGGGCACCAGGGGATCCCCATGGGCTGCAGCAGTTATTCTGTCACCCATGGGAGCCCATGCAAAATGTAACTGCAGGCCTGCCATTGCAGCCTGCGTGAAAAGGTGCATGCACCCTTTGACTGCTGGTCACTGCACCAGGTCACTGTAAGTCGCCCCTGTAGCAGGCCCTCCTAGCCCAGAGGACAGGGTGCAGGTATCTGTGTATGAGGGTACCCCTGCACTAGCAGAGGTGCCCCCATGAACTCTAGTTCCTTTTCCTGGATTTCGTGAGTGTTGGGACGCCATTTTATGGGTGTACTGGACATAGGTCACTACGCATGACCAGCAACATAATAATAACTCTGAACCTGGGCATGTTCCTTAACAAACATGCCGGAATCATACCCCAATACTGTTGTTATTATTGGAAGCATGATTCCGTGCACTCTGGGGGCTCCTCAGAAGACCCCAGCATTGCTCCGACCAGCCTACTGGGGTTTTCCGGGCAGCCCAAGCTGCTTCTACCCCTCAGACAGGTTTCTGCCCTCCTGCTGCTTGACCAGTTTACATTGATTTAATTCATACAAAAACAATTACACATTTTCATTACAAATTAATAACGTAGAAGTTACAAATTGTAATTAACTACAAATAATTACATACTTTTCACACTTTAGCTGTAGAGTTAGTGTTAGGGCAAAGAACACTCCATAACTGAATTTAAAATGGTTTAATAAAAAACTGAATATCTAATGTGAATACGGAGTGGGATCAGTGTTGGCCATTACTGATGAGAAATTGAGACAAGGTAGAAGTGGGAAGAGAATGGACGATGGGGCAATGCGGGATGATTAGTGTGAGGGAGACAGAGAGGGGTGGAGAAGGATACAGAGGGATACAGGCAAAGTGAGAAAGAGAGAGGCAAGGAGAGAGAAAAGGGGTTTTAAAAAGAAAGGTGAGAAAAGAAGAGAGGAAGAGGGAGCGAGGCAGAGAGGGGTTAGCAAAGTGATATTAATTCATGATAAAAGCATAGTTTTATTGTTCTAATCATAATAAATGCATCAGTACCATTTCTCTTAAAGGTGAGCGACATGTGACGGCTCCTGTATCAATGACTCTGAGAGATGAAGGAGACTCCCACCTGCAGGAGCTGCAAGAGCCTTTGGGGGAAAGCTCAGGTAGGAGTAACGAGACATTATTGAGAGGATCTTGAGTATATGAATCCCCTTAAAGGCTTACCAGTTCAACGTATTCTGCTTTTCTCCCATAAAAATGACATGCTTTCTGGTTGATAGATATTTCTGCAGATTCCCCACCTTAAACATATCCTCTCAGGTATCAAACTGCTCTCAGAAACGCCCAGTAGTAGCTCCTAAGTGCTGCAAGGTGGTGTCATACTGCTCTCATTTCATGTTTTTTTGTGTTTCATTAGCAACATCCGGAGCGCCTTCTCTGTGCTTGACGGTCAAAACTTTCCTTGACTTCAACGGTGACTGAGTCAAATTTGTTCTCTGAAAGTTTCAGGGTTGAAATTGGGTCTAAGATTCTGCAAGTGAATGTCTTTATCGAATCCATATACCATGCGCGTGTGATATCTGGGACACACTAGTGTCCTGTGATTTGTGTTTCCTGATGCATCAAACAGCCACCAGGAAGTGGGTCAAGGTGTAAAGGGTCATCCTAAAGCTGCAGGTAAGTTTCCTGAGAAGGAATCAATTCTCAAACATTTTCCCACAAAAAACACTGTGTGAAGCAGAAATCTTCCTCTTCTTCCAGGACACACTCACGTTCCCAGAACTGTCCGGTGTTACAGTGCTACTTACTACACTAGGCTCCTCAGCAGAGTTGAGTTTGAAGCAGCAGATGATCGAGCTCGTATTTCCCGATCCATCTGCTGACCCTACTAAGGTTGAGACCAAGTGCCAGAACATGTTGGACATCTTTGGGATGGTGCTCTGTTCCCTCTGGGCCACTCCCCAAGGGATGACCTACTCCCAGCCTGGTGACACTGGCAGCTCCAGGACTTTCCTTCTAACCACCTCCATGGGCCTCGGCCTTGATGCCGGGGAAGAAGTCACAGGTGGCATCATCAGCCCTCTTCTGGTGCTCTCTCCTTAGCTGACCATGCTTAAAGCTTACCCATAAATTCTCCTTTCTCAGACGTGTTTGCCCTACTATAGCAGCGTTCACAACTACCACATCATAACAGGCGCAATCTTCACTTCTTCCCATTCTCTGTTCTCCATTGTGTGGGAGTCGATGCAAGTGATTTCCACAAGAGTGACCTTAGTTTCATAAGTGATGACTATTTTGCGCTTTCGTTTAGATTGGGCAGTGTAGTAAGAAATCCTCCTGCCATGTAGGGTTGCCTTAAATACATCACAAACTACAGAATACTATAATATAAATTCTCTAATTTCTGTAATCCACACTTCATCTTGAAGAAGCTTTTCATCAAATCGCGTCTGTCAGAGGAGCTGAGGAGCATCTGGCTTGAGATCCAACTAAATTGGTGGGTGGTTCAAGAGGCTGTTAGACAGCCGCCTTACAGGGAATTTGGTAGTTGAAGAGGACATTAAAAATCGTTTCTGGTCACAATTTAAATCTAGATGCTATATGTGTTTTTCTCATAAACTAGGATTATTGATTCTCTGGTATGGATCAGCTCAGTCATTAGTGGCCCTCAACAGTTTTAGTTTATTTTGTGTTCTATCCTCCGACGATGAGTCCAGAGTAACAGACTGCGAGCGCTTTAAATCGTTCCCATTCATTAATTCACTAGTCAGTGCAATACAGAAACTAGTGGACTATCCAGAGGCCCTGGATCCTCTTTTATCAGGCCGTGAAAGCTAGCAAGGGTGAGGCCATGGAGGCGAGTGAGTAACACAAACCTATTGACCTGTTTTCAGAATGTTCATTGTGGGAAAGTACCCTCTCTCTTGGCATGGTTACCCCATTTTCTGCCTGTTATCAGTGTGTTTGGCTGTGTCTACTGGGAACCTGCTAACAAGGACCCCAATAGTTTTGCTCTCTCCTGTAAAGTGTACCTATTTCTCCCCACAATTGGCATACTGGTCCCCCCATGTAAGTCCCTAGTATATGGTACCTAGGTACCCAGGGCATTGGGGTTCCAGGGCATCCCTATGGGCTGCAACAGTTATTCTGCCACCCATAGGGAGCCCATGCAAAGTGTTCTGCAGGCCTGCCATTGCAGCCTACGTGAAAGGGTGCATGCACCCCTTCACCACCAGGTCACTGCACCAGGTCTCTATAAGTCACCCCTATGGAAGGCCCTCTCAGCCCAGAGGGCAGGGTGCAGGTACCTGTGTGTGAGGGCACCACTGCACTAGCAGAGGCGCTCCCACAAACTCCAGATCCATTTTCCTGGACTTTGGGAGTGAGGTGGACACCATTTTATGCGTGTACTGGACATAGGTCACTACCTATATCCAGCTACATAATGGTAACTCCGAAGCTGGGCACGTTTGGTGTCAAACATGTCAGAATCATACATCAATACTGTTGCAAGTATTGGAAGTATGATTCCATGCACTCTGGGGGCTCCTTAGAGGATCCCCAGCATTGCTACCACCAGTCTTACAGGGTTTCCGGGCAGCCTAGCTGCTGCCACCCCTCAGACATGTTTCTGCCCTCCTGCTGCTTGATCTGATCAACCCCAGGAAGGCAGAACAAACGATTTCCTTTGGGAGAGGGAGGTAACACCCTCTCCCTTTGGAAATAGGTGTGACTGGCTTGGGAGGGGTAGCCTCCCCAAGCCACTTGTTTGCTTTGAAGGGCACATTTGGTGCCCTCCGTGCATAAACCAGTCCACACCGGTTCAGGGACCCCCAGTCCCTGCTCTGGCACGAAACTGGACAATGGAAAGGGGAGTGACCACTTCCCTGTCCATCACCACCCCAGGGCTGGTGCCCAGAGCTCCTCCAGAGGGTCCCTGGGTTCTGCCATTTTGTTTCCAAGGTTGGCAGGGAACTCTGGGAGCATCTGAGTGGCCAGGCCAGGTAGGTGATGTCAGAGCCACCTCCTGATAGGTGCTTAACTGGTTAGGTGACCAATCCCCCTTTCAGGGCTATTTAGGGTCTCTCTCTTGGGTGGGTCCTCAGATTCGGCTTGCAAGATTCCAGCAGGACTCCTCTGCATCCTCTGCTTTGACTTCTAGCCTCAGAACTGTGACTGGAACCTCCAGGACCCGACAAGCTGCCTCCAAGAAGAAAGAACTCTTCTGCAACAGGGCTCCTGCCAGCTTTGAAACATTTTCCCCACCGTGCATCCCCTGAAGACAGCAACTCTTCAGCCTGCACAAGAAGAAAGAAGGAATATCCCTTGGAGTGAAGGAGTCACTCCCCTGCATCCGCAGGCACCTGCTGCAACGACAACCGGCTGCATGGATCTCCCCTCATCTTGAGCTGCGTGGATCCTGCATCACGGATTGTGGTCCGGAGTAGTCCTCTTGGTCCTCTCTGACAGCAGTCCAACTTTGGTAGAGGTAAGCCCTTGCTGTCCCACGCAGGACAGTACCCCCATGCACTGTGTCTCTTGCAGCTGCCAAGGCTTGTTTGCATCTCCTCCAAGGGATCTTCAGGCGACGTGCAGCTCCAGTCCACAGCACTCCTTCCTGCAACGCTCAGCCCTGTGCGTGGATCTCCTGCGGCGTGGGACCCCTTTCTGTAGTGCTGCGTTGGGTCCTTCTGTGACTTCTGTGTCTCCATCCTGTGGGACTCCTGTGGGTGCTGCCTCTGCTCTTGTGCACTCTCTGTGACACTGAGGATCCCCTGTGACTCCCCCCTCCTGGGTTGAGTCCTCTTGGGCCTTGCTGGTCCCCGGAAGCACCACTCTTCCACTAACTGTGAGTTTGCCTTTGCCAAGAGTTGTTGGTGGAATTCCTGCACCGACACCTGTCTGCAACCTTCACTCCAGCGGGGGACATCTTCTGCATCCATCAGGGACTCTTCTCCGGCACCAGGGCTGCAATGCTGATCTGTTCTTCATCACCGTTGACCAACTCCTGCAGGTACAGCTGGGTGGGTAGTAGCTCCTACTCCTCCTGCACTCCACTGTGACTCTTGGACTTGGTCCCCTCTCCACAGGTCCTCTGTCTTCAGGATTCCACGGCTGGTTTTCTTGCAGTCTTCTCTGGGTGTCTTCTTTTCATCCTTTTGGGTGGTTTGGGGAAAATCCAGTGATCTACTCCTGCTTTCCTGGTCGCTGGGGGGTGTTGTGTTACTTACCTCTGTAGTTTTCTAGTACCCACAGTTCCCCTCTACACATTCCACTTACCTAGTTGAGGGTCCCCTATTTGTATTCCATTTTTTTTAGTATATGGTTTGTGGTCCCCCTAGGGACACTATTAGTTATTGCTATTTGCACTGTTTTCTAACCCGTTCTATGCCTATTTCTGATTGCTAGTGTATATATTTAGTGTATTACTTACCTCCTAGTGGAGGATTGCCCTTCTAGTATTTTGTGGTGATTTGTTCCAAAAATAAAGTACCTTTACTGGGTGTTTCTTTCATGTGTGTAAGTGCTGTGTGACTGTAGTGGTATTGCATGACCTTTGCATGTCTCCAAGATAAGTTTTGGCTGCTAATCCACGGCTACCTCTAGAGACCCTGGCTTCTAGACAGTGCCTACACTTCACTAAGAGGGGATACTTGGACCTGGTATAAGGTGTAAGTACCTTAGGTACTCACCACACACCAGGACAGCTTCCTACATTCATCTTTAACCCTTTTCTAAAACAGACAACCACTCCTGTATGAGCTACTTTTACAGAGGCATACGCAGTCTGTTCCATCCATTCAACAAGAGGTTTTAACTGTATGCTTAGAGCTCTGACAGAATGTATCTCTCATAGTATGACCACAGCTCCGTCTTGGCTTCTAGTAACCTCATAATCCTATTCTGCTTTCAGACATTGTTCAAACCTCTCACGTTAAGATATATTACTTTCGGATGATTCATATTATATGCTATGCAAAAGTAAACCAATACTCCTCTATGTGTTTGTACCTTTGATACTACCTTATTGCCATTTAATTTCTTTGTCTTTTGAAATTCCTCTGGATTTTTCGACGTTCCTACCTCTCCTTCTCCCTGCAAATGGGGGATAGATTTGCTGCTGTACAAACATTAAATCAACAAATTCAGACTTTAGGCCTGATTTAGAGTTTGGCAGAGGGGTCACTTCATCAAAAATGTGACGGACAGCCCATCAGCTGTATTACAAGTTCCATCACCTATAACGGAATTGTAACATGACGGACCTTTGTGACAGAGTAACCCTCTCTGCCAAACTCTAAATTAGGCTCTTTGTCTAAGAATGCCGTCTTGCGATAAGCAGTGGCCTGTGGGGCTCCTGGTAACTGATAACCTCCTTTAGCAGGCTTAGGGGAGCTGGCAATGAGCCGTGCCCTCAGTGTCTAAAAGAATTTGTGAACGGTTTTCCCATTCAGTTGCCCTTTCACCTACATCGATTTAACAGTGATAGATCTAAGGTGGAATATATAAAAAATAAAGTTACCATTCTGACAATGCCTTGGCCTGGCCTCTCTGTAGCGGGAAGTGATCCCACTTTGGATAATTATGCAGCCTTTATACAGAGTTTGACTGTGTTTGATCATCGAGGCACCGTCTTTACCTCGGAGGAAGCCTTACATCGGGGTCACTAGACATGGTTCCTCATGTAACCTGCTTTAAGCATGTGGCTTTAGAATTGGTTGGTCAAAAAAGTCGCAATATCCTTCATTTGGCCGAGATTTAACAGAGGAGATAAAGGTTGAGTTGGCCAGACTACTAAAATCTGAGACTTTACAACACCCTATGGATATTTCTCTACAAATTGAGCATCATTTACAAGAATGAAAAGGTGAGAAGAAAATAGGACAGCCTTTGCGGCTTCCGATGGTAAGTCCTCCAAGTCCTAACCGTTCTTAAGCCAAACAATACCCAATGCAATAATGAGACCCTTGTTCTGAAGAGAAAGATAAAGAGAAGAGGAGATCAAGGGCTTTGTATGTATGGTGATCAGAAGGGCTCCATGGTTCACTCCTATGCAGTTTGCGTTAAAAGACAAGGAAACTCCAGCAGCACCGCTAACAAGGGAGCTCAGTAACACATCCTATTCGAACAATCGAAGTAACTCATCCGCAGTCGTCTACCTACCTGGTGCTGCTTCATGGACACCCTTTCTGCTCTTTGAAGAGGAACATCACGGTCCTGATGAGGGTGGTTCTGGGAATGCCGGGTTGTTAAAGACAAGAGCTGGGCCATAAAGAACGATATACGTACGGTTTCAACGCAGCATGCTGATATGGTCCATGCGGTTCATGGGTCTGTTTTAAATTCAGGACTTGCTACTGAAAGAACAGCTTCACTCCAAGTATCCAGTGAAAGGCATGTTGAATGTTGTTCTTTTGATCTGCTTGCTTCGCCTAATTGACCAGTGCTCTTTTGAGTTCCATTGTTCTGTAGATACAATCATACATCAACTGGGCCACTGAGACCTTAGTTTTGTTATCAGAGTTCCATGCTCTGCCCGGCTTGCAGTCTGCTCACTCAGCGTGTAGCCTTGATGGCACACCTTTCTACCAGATACCATATATTTTCTGATAGTTTTGAAAAAGCTGTAGTACATTAATTACCTCCCTTTCAGGAGTATGACTGTCATATTGATGTTATTCCTGGTAAGAAAAGTTCATTTTGGTAGAAAGCACTTGTTGTTACAACTGGGGTAGAAGTCCTTGAAGGGAGAATTTGAAAAACAGCTTTACCACTCTGCCTCTCTCCAGCTGGGCTTCTCACTTTTATGTAGCCAAGACCTAGATGTCCGAACTACAACCTTGAATTAATCACGAGGACCGAAGAGTGTCACAAACAAGAACCGTTATCCTCTACCCTTAATTAGAGATACTTTACAGTCACTACAAGGTGCTAAGATCTTTACAAAACTCGAGCTTCTGGGCACCTATCACTTGTTAAGAAATGCTGACTAACGAAAGATTGCTTTCACGACACACTTTGGACATTATGAGTACAGAGTAATGACCTTTAGACTGGACACAGGTTTCTCTCATATGCTTAATCAACCAGCCTTTTTCATGTGGATGCCCTCTTGATTTTCAACCTTAGCTCACAATATTCAACATGTCACTGAGGCTTCACAATGATTACGTGCCCACAAGCTTGGATGTAAGCCAGAGATCTGTACCTGTGAGGTGACTAAGGTTGGATATCTTGGTTACCTTCTTTCAGAGGAAGGCCTTTCCATGGACCCATGTAAGATTTCAGCCGTCGCAAACTGTCCGGTTCCCACGACTCTTAAGGAAGTCGGATGTTTCCTTCGCTTTGCCAGTTTTTATAGGCAGGTCATTAAGAAATGTTTACAGTGGCCTGTGCTTATTACTATCTTGTTAAAAAAGAGGGATGTATTTTCTTGTTATTCAAGTGCTAGTCAAGCTTTTTGAAGGTTAAGAGGTGCTTTTGTTACAGCCCTGGTTTTGCATCATCCTGCTCCCACTTTTCCTTTCATCCGTCACTTCCAAAAGAGATACTGGGCAGTTCTTTTACAAAAACAGAAATGATGACCAAACACTACCTCGAGGGCCACACGTACAGACCTTTGAATCAATGAGTCCCTAATTGAGCTTTAATGGGAATCTAATTAGGATATTGCTAATTCAAATGTATGAAACCCTTTAGAGTTTCATGTGCGATTTGTAGTGGGTCGCAATTACACCTACCTCAATAATATTACTGAGATAGGTCGCAATTTGCGACCCATTAGGAATCGTAGCCATCACGGGGCTGGTTCACTGCAGGGCTCAGCAAACCACCATGTATGTAATGGCTTTTTAAATAAAGCAATCTATTTTTTTTTTTTAAACTTAGCCCGTTTTCCTTAAAAGAAAACGAGATTCTTTCAAAAATAAAAAAAATAAAACGTTTAAGTTTCATTTTTAGGTTGAGCCTACGCACTGCATGCACTGTTTCTGCGAGATGTGCTGTGTTCAGTATATGGGCTTTAATCACGCCCACTCTTGCCATTCGTTCTTTGTTGTGCTTGTTTTAAATGGTTTGTTTTTTATTGGTGCATTCTTTCTCAATGTCCCTTCTCTGTGTACTTAGTTCCCTCCCAGGTGATTCCACTAAGAGGACTTTTTTTGTGCCATCACACTATGTCACGCTTCCTCCTGTCACAGTGTGTGATGGCCCCTCCTCCCATCCGGTTTCACTTTAATCCCAGCCCCAATCCTTTCTCCACAGGGTGATCTCAAGAACACTTCCTAACTTCGACTCCCCTTTCATCGTAGCTTCTGTTGAGTTGTATATTTTTTGATGTGGCAATTTTATTGTTTTTATTTTGTTGCGTGTGTCCAATACATCTTGCCGGTTTGTACTTGTCTCCTTGCTTTCTATTCACACTATTGCTCTCTGCTCCTGCTTGCCGGCGGAGTTTCAGATCTTTGGTCTGTTCGCCGTAGTCCTTCTCAGCTTGGTGCTGTGCTGTTTCTGCCTGTTCTCACTGTCTCTGGACCTAAGCCCGGCTCTCCTGCAAGAGGCGGTGCTGATGGTACGGCATTCTCCCAGGGAGGAGCCAGGGAGCCCATGCGGCACCCAACGGCAGCAACAACAACAACAACCAACAGAGCAAGCGGGTAACCAACGAGCCCTCCACTTTTCGTGTGTGTTCCGTAAAGAATGTAACTAGTGATACCCTGTCAAGTTGCGTTTTTGTAAACGTACGGTGAGCTTTGGGTGAAAGAATGAGGTGAATACAGGTAATAGGTGATGTTCACACTGATTTCTTTTGTATATGAAGATGTAGCCGATGCAAGCAGTGCTTAATGTGGGTAGGTTGTGATGTGCTGCATGGCTAAATACTTATAAGGTCCCAAAGGCGAGACCTATTGGCTACGCCATTGCTTGTTTAAGAGTAGGCAGTGGTCTGTTGGACCACTGCCTGCTCTTAAAAATATTTTCCCAACCATTCTCAAAGGGAAAGGGGTCCATTAGGGACCCCTTCCCATTTGCGAATGGGTTACCACCAACTTTCAATTGGTGGTAAAACTGCAAATGTTTTACAACTGCATTTTGGTCGCAAAACATTTGTACATACCTTTCAGATTCGGTATTAAGAAGGGACGCCTTCAACACACTCCTTGCTAATAACAAATCGCAACACCCAAATTGCGATTTGGTAACAAGTTACCGACTCTCAATTTGGGCTTTGTACATTCCAAAAGGCATTTTTCTAGTCACAGACGGGCCGATTCTGCGAATTGGCCTGTTTGTGACTGGAAAAATGATTTGTACAAGTGGCCCCTAGTTCTTTCTACTCTTATTCTTTGACTAAATAGTAGGTAAATATTCTGTTTTAGATAAAGAGTTACTTGCTTTGAAGGAAGCCTTTACTGAGTGGAAACATTTGTTACGGGGGTTTAAGTACATACAGATCATAGATATCTGCAAGTTCTACAGAATATGCAATGTTGTAATAGCAGGCACAGTAAATGGACTTACTGTAGGAGGCTGGCCTGGCTTGTAGTGGGTACAAAGGGGTACGTACACTCTGTACCAGGTCCAGTTATCCCTTATTAGTGTAGAAGAGGTGTTTCTAGCAGCTCAGGCTGATAGAAAGTAGCTGTGAAGAGCAGCTTAGGCTGAACTAGGAGACATGCAAAGCTCCTACTATACCACTGGTGTCATATGCACAATATCATAAGAAAACACAATACACAGATATACTAAAAATAAAGGTACTTTATTTTTATGACAATATGCCAAAAGTATCTCAGTGAGTACCCTCAGTATGAGGATGCCAAATATACACAAGATATATGTACACAATACCAAAAATATGCAGTAATAGCAAAAGGAAGTAATGCAAGCAATGTAAAGTTACAGTAGATTGCAATAGGAACACATAGGTATAGGGGCAACACAAACCATATACTCCAAAAGTGGAATGCGAACCACGAATAGACCCCAAACCTATGTGAGCTTGTAGAGGGTCGCTGGGACTGTAAGAAAACAGTGAGGGTTAGAAAAATAGCCCACCCCAAGACCCTGAAAAGTAGGTGTAAAGTGCACCTATAACCCCCAGAGAGCACAGAAGTCGTGATAGGGGGTTTCTGCAAGGAAGACTAACACCAGCAAAGCAACCAAAGTGGATTTCTGGACCTGAGTACCTGTGGAACAAGGGGACCAAGTCCAAGAGTCGCAACAATGTCGAGAGTGGGCAGATGCCCAGGAAATGCCAGCTGAGGGTGCAAAGAAGCTGCCACCGGATAGTAGAAGCTATGGATTCTGTAAGAACGAAGAGGGCTAGAAACTTCCCCTTTGGAGGATGGATGTCCCATGTCGTGAAGAAGCTTGCAGAGGTGTTCCCACGCAGAAAGACCGCAAACAAGCCTTGCTAGCTGCAAGGGTCGTGGTTAGAGTTTTTGGATGCTGCTGTGGCCCAGGAGGGACCAGGATGTTGCCACTTGAATGAGGAGATAGAGGGGGCGCCCAGCAAGTCAGGGAGCCCTCACAGGAGCAGGCAGCACCCGCAGAAGTACCAGAACAGGCACTTAGAAGAGGAGTGAACCGGAGTCCGTGCGAAGTCACAAAAGGGAGTCCCACGACGCCAGAGGACAACTCAGAAGGTTGTGCACTGCAGGTTAGAGTGTCGGGGACCCAGGCTTGGCTGTGCACGAAGGAAATCCTAGAAGAGTGCACAGGAGCCGGAGCAGCTGCAAATCACACGGTACCCAGCAATGCAGTCTAGCGTGGGGAGGCAAGGACTTACCTCCACCAAACTTGGACTGAAGAGTCACTGGACTGTGGGAGTCACTTGGACAGAGTTGCTGAGTTCCAGGGACCACGCTCGTCGTGCTGAGAGGGGACCCAGAGGACCGGTGATGCAGTATTTTGTTGCCTGCGGTGGCAGGGGGAAGATTCCGTCGTCCCACTGGAGATTTCTTCAGAGCTCCTGGTGCAGAAAGGAGGCAGGCTACCCCCAGAGCATGCACCACCAGGAAACACTCGAGAAGGCGGCAGGAGAAGCGATACAAGGTTGCAGTAGTCGTCTTTGCTACATTGTTGCGGTTTTGCAGCCATCCTGAGCAGTCAGCGGTCGATTCTTTGGCAGAAGGTGAAGAGAGAGATGCAGAGGTACTCTGGTGAACACTTGCATTCGTTATCTGAAGAATTCCCCAAAGCAGAGACCCTAAATAGCCAGAAAAGGAGGTTTGGCTACCTAGGAAGGAGGATAGGCTAGCAACACAGGTAAGAGCCTATCAGAAGGAGTCTCTGACGTCACCTGATGGCACTGGCCAGTCAGAGCAGTCCAGTGTGCCAGCAACACCTCTGTTTCCAAGATGGCAGAGGTCTGGAGCACACTGGAGGAACTCTGGGCACCTCCCCTGGGAGGTGCAGGTCAGGGGAGTGGTCACTCCCCTTTCCTTTGTCCAGTTTCGCGCCAGAGCAGGGCTGGGGGATCCCTGAACCGGTGTAGACTGGCTTATGCAGAGATGTGCACCATCTGTGCCCATCAAAGCATTTACAGAGGATGGGGAGGCTACTCCTCCCCAGCCCTGACACCTTTTTCCAAAGGGAGAGGGTGTAACACCCTCTCTCTGAGGAAGTCCTTTGTTCTGCCTTCCTGGTCCAGGCCTGGCTGGACCCCAGGAGGGCAGAAACCTGTCTGAGGGGTTGGCAGCAGCTGCAGTGAAACCCCGGGAAAGGCAGTTTGGCAGTACCCAGGTCTGTGCTAGAGACTCGGGGGATCATGGAATTGTCTCCCCAATGCCATTGGCATTGGGGTGACAATTCCATGATCTTAGAAATGTTACATGGCCATGTTCGGAGTTACCATTGTGACGCTATACATAGGTAGTGACCTATGTATAGTGCACGCGTGAAATTGTGTCCCCGCACTCACAAAGTCCGGGGAATTTTCCCTGAACGATGTGGGGGCACCTTAGCTAGTGCCAGGGTGCCCACACACTAAGGGGGTCATTCCGAGGGACCGCGGATGCACCGGCAACAGGCTGGCGGTGCATCCAGGCCAATTCTTTCCCGCCGGTTTTCCCCTGGCCTGAGGAATCCTCCATGGCGGCGCTGCAGTCAGCGCCGCCATGGGGATTCCGACCCCCTTCCCGCCAGCCTGGTTCTGGCGGTTTTGACCGCCAGAACCTTGCTGGCGGGAACGGGTGTCGTGGGGCCCCTGAGAGCCCCTGCAGTGCCCATGCCAATGGCATGGGCACTGCAGGGGCCCCCTAACAGGGCCCCACAAAGATTTTTGCGACGGGTGCAACTGCACCCGTCGTACCCTTTCCACTCCGCCGGCTCCATTCGGAGCCGGCATCCTCGTGGAAGGGGGTTTCCCGCTGGGCGGGCGGTCGGCCTTCCGGCGGTCGCCCGCCAGCCCAGCAGGAAACTCAGAATGACCGCCGCGGTCATTTGACCGCGGTTCGGTCATTCGGCGGCTCCCGCCAGGCGTGCGGTTACCGCCGCCGGCGGGAGTCAGAATGACCCCCTAAGTAACTTAGCACCCAACCTTCACCAGGTGAAGGTTAGACATATAGATGACTTATAAGTTACTTAAGTGCAGTGTAAAATGGCTGTGAAATAACGTGGACGTTATTTCACTCAAGCTGCAGTGGCAGGCCTGTGTAAGAATTGTCAGAGCTCCCTATGGGTGGCAAAAGAAATGTTGCAGCCCATAGGGATCTCCTGGAACCCCAATACCCTGGGTACCTCAGTACCATTATACTAGGGAATTATAAGGGTGTTCCAGTATGCCAATGTGAATTGGTGAAATTGGTCACTAGCCTGTTAGTGACAATTTAGAAAGCAGAGAGAGCATAACCACTGAGGTTCTGGTTAGCAAAGCCTCAGTGAGACAGTTAGTCATCACACAGGGAACACATACAGGGCACACTTATGAGCACTGGGGCCCTGGCTGGCAGGGTCCCAGTGACACATACACTAAAACAACATATATACATTGAAATATGGGGGTAACATGCCAGGCAAGATGGTACTTTCCTACACAGCCCCCGACCCCAAACGAAGGACAATAAGACTAGCCATGACCTGATGAGTCTTCATTGTCTAAGTGGAAATATCTGGAGAGTCCATCTGCATTGGAGTGGGTAGTCCCAGGTCTATGTTCAACTGTATAGTCCATTCCCTGTAGAGATATGGACCACCTCAACAATTTAGGGTTTTCACCTTTCATTTGTTTTAACCAAAGTAGAGGTTTGTGGTCTGTCTGAACAATGAAGTGAGTGCCAAACAGGTATGGCCTCAACTTCTTCAGTGCCCAGACCACAGCAAAGGCCTCCCTCTCTATGGCAGACCAACGCTTTTCTCTAGGGGTCAACCTCCTGCTGATAAAAGCAACAGGTTGATCCTGGCCCTCAGAATTGAGTTGTGATAAGACTGCCCCTACCCCTAATTCAGATGCATCAGTTTGAACAATTAATTTTTTGGAGTAACATGGGCTTTTTAGGACAGGTGCAGTGCACATGGCCTGTTTCAGCTCCTCAAAAGCTTTCTGACAGCTAGCTGTCCACAATACCTTTTTAGGCATTTTCTTGGAAGCGAGGTCATTAAGTGGGGTTGCAATGGAGCCATAGTTCTTAATGAACCTCCTTTAATACCCAGTGAGGCCTAAGAAGGCTCTCACCTGGGTCTGAGTTGTAGGGGGAACCCAATCTATGATAGTTTGGATTTTCCCCTGAAGTGGTGCAATCTGTTCTCCACCTACCAGGTGTCCCAGATAAACCACTTTCCCCTGCCCTATCTGGTACTTTGAAGCCTTGATAGTGAGGCCTGCCTTTTGCAGGGCCTCCAAAACTTTCCACAGGTGGACCAGGTGATCATCCCAGGTGGAGCTAAAGACAGCTATATCGTCCAGATATGCTGCACTAAAAGCCTCCAACCCCTGCAGGACTGTATTCACCAACCTCTGAAAAGTGGCAGGTGAATTTTTCAAACCAAAGGGCATTACTGTGAATTGGTAGTGCCCTCCAATAGTCGAAAATGCAGTTTTTGCTTTAGCATCCTCTGATAACTTGATCTGCCAATACCCTGCAGTCAAATCAAAGGTGCTTAGATACTTGGCAGATGCCAGTGTATCTATTAGCTCATCTGCCCTGGGTATAGGGTGAGCATCAGTTTTTGTTACCTGGTTGAGACCTCTGTAATCTACACAAAACCTAATTTCCCTTTTCCCATGTTTGGAATGAGGCTTTGGTACAAGCACCACAGGAGAGGCCCATGGGCTTTCAGAATGTTCAACCACTCCTAGTTCAAGCATTTTCTGTACTACTTGTTTTATGCAGTCCCTGACATGGTCAGGCTGCCTATAGATCTTACTTTTGACAGGCATGCTGACTCCAGTATCTATAGTGTGCTCACACCAAGAAGTGGTGCCTGGCACAGTAGAAAAGAGTTCAGAAAACTGACCTAGGAGATTTATGCAGTTGTCTTTCTGCTCAGCAGTAAGACAGTCTGCCAAAACTACACCTTCCACTAGAGCATCTTGTTGTGTGGAAGAGAAGAGATCAGGGAGAGGGTCACCCTCTTCTTCCTGTCCTTCATCTGTTGCCATGAGCAGGGTGAGATCAGCCCTGTCATAGTAGGGTTTTAGGCGGTTGACATGAATCACCCTAAGGGGACTCCTGGTAGTGCCCAGGTCAACCAAGTAGGTGACCTCGCCCTTCTTAACAACAATTAGATGGGATCCACTCCATTTGTCCTGGAGTGCTCTTGGGGCCACAGGCTCCAATACCCACACCTTCTGTCCTGGTTGGTACTGAATCAGAACAGCCTTCTGGTCATGCCATTGCTTTTGGAGCTCTTGGCTGGCCTGAAGGTTTTTACTGGCCTTTTTCATGTACTCAGCCATTCTGGATCTTAGGCCGAGTACATAGTCCGCTATGTCTTGCTTGGGAGCTTTTAAGGGTTGTTCCCAACCCTCCTTCACAAGTGTTAGAGGACCTCTTACAGGGTGTCCAAATAGGAGTTCAAAGGGGCTGAAGCCCACTCCTTTTTGGGGTACCTCCCTGTAAGCAAAAAGGAGGCAAGGTAACAGGACATCCCATCTCCTCCTGAGTTTTTCAGGGAGTCCCATTATCATTCCTTTGAGAGTTTTATTAAACCTCTCTACCAGTCCATTTGTTTGTGGATGATAAGGTGTGGTGAATTTGTATGTTACACCACATTCCTTCCACATGGCCTTCAAGTATGCAGACATAAAGTTGCTACCCCTGTCTGATACAACCTCTTTTGGGAAACCCACCCTGGAAAAGATTCCCAGGAGGGATTTTGACACTGCAGGTGCTGTTGTGGTCCTTAGAGGAATTGCTTCAGGATATCTTGTGGCATGGTCCACTACCACCAAAATAAACCTATTGCCTGAAGCAGTAGGAGGGTCGAGGGGGCCAACTATGTCATCCCCTACCCTTTCAAAGGGAACCCCAACCACAGGCAGTGGAATAAGGGGAGCCTTTAGGGTGCCACCAGTCTTGCCACTGGCTTGGCAGGTCACGCAGGACTTACAAAAATCCTTTGTGTCCTCTGACATCCTAGGCCAGTGAAACAGGGGGACAAGCCTTTCCCATGTTTTAATCTGACCCAAATGTCCAGCCAAGGGAATGTTGTGTGCTAGAGTTAGGAGGAACTCTCTGTACTGCAGGGGAATGACCAATCTCCTGGCTGCTCCAGGTTTTGGGTCCCTTGCCTCTGTGTACAAGAGGTTGTCGTCCCAGTAAACTCTATGTGAGTCACTGACATCCCCATTTTGCTGTTTGACAGCTTGCTGTCTTAGACCCTCTAATGTGGGACAGGATTGCTGTGCCACACTCAGCTCTTCCCTGGCAGGCCCCCCTCCACCCAAAAGCTCAGCAGTGTCTGCTGCTAGGTCCTCTGGTGAAGGTTCTGCACAGGGGGGGAATTCTTCTTCCTCAGAAGTTGAATCATCTGTAGAGGAATGGATAGTGGGTAGGGATTTACCCTTACTACCCCTAGCTTTAGGGAGCACTTGGTCCATTGTTCCAGGATCGAAGTCACCCTGTCCTTTTTGCTTTTTGGCCTGAGCCCTTGTCAAAGCAAAAATATGCCCAGGAATGCCCAGCATTGCTGCATGAGCCTCCAACTCCACTTCTGCCCAAGCTGATGTCTCTAAATCATTCCCTAGTAGACAGTCTACAGGTAAATCTGAGGCAACCACAACTTTCTTTGGACCAGTAACCCCCCCCCCCCAGTTGAGATTCACAACAGCCACGGGGTGGCTAAGAGTGTTGTTATGAGCGTCTGTCACTTGGTACTGGTGACCAAGTAGGTGTTGTTCAGGGTGTACCAGTTTCTCTATTACCATGGTAACACTGGCACCTGTGTCCCTGTATGCCTGATCCTCAACACCATTGATTAGGGGAAGTTGCTTGTACTTATCCATATTAAGGGGACAAGCAACCAAGGTGGCCAAATCAATGGCACCTTCAGAGACTAGCACAGCCTCTGTGGTCTCCCTAACAAGACCAACCCCAACTAAATTACCAAAAGTGAGCCCAGCTACTCCCTTGGATTGGCTATTAGTAGGTTTGCTCCCACCACCACTGCTATTACTAGGGGCACTAGAGGTTGCAGTAGGGATTGTTGTAGTGGGAGGCTTGGTGCTTTTCTTTGGAGAACTGGCATCAGTAGTCCAAGGGCCTTTTACTTTAATAAATAGCACCATGGTTTCTTTACTTGATTAGAAGAGGATTTGGACCCACCACCCCCACCAGAGTGTTTTTGTGGGCCTGATGAAGACTCATTTTTATATTTGTCCCCACCCTTGTCTGAAGACTTACCATCCTTCTTCTTGCCATCCTTGTCACCCCCTGTATGAACTTTTCTGTTTACTCTTGTTCTGACCCATTTGTCTGCCTTCTTTCACAATTCTTGGGCAGAGGTCAGATCTGAGTCCACTAGATATTGGTGTAATAAATCAGACACACAGTTATTCAGAATATGCTCTCTCAAGATTAGATTGTACAGGCTTTCATAGTCAGAAACTTTACTGCCATTTAACCACCCCTCCAAGGCCTTCACTGAATAGTCAACAAAGTCTACCCAGTCTTGTGAGGACTCTTTTCTGGTTTCTCTGAACTTAATCCTGTATTGTTCAGTGGTTAAGCCAAATCCACCCAAGAGTGCATTCTTCAAAACTGTAAAATTATTGGCATCACTTTCCTTCACAGTAAGGAGCCTATCCCTACCCTTTCCACTGAAAGATAGCCATAGGATAGCAGCCCACTGCCTTCGAGGGACCCCATGTACCATACAGGCCCTCTCAAGTGCAGCAAACCACTTGTTAATGTCATCCCCCTCCTTGTAAGGGGGAACTATCTTGTGCAGATTCCTAGAATCATGCTCTCTCATAGGATTAGTATCAGGAATACTGCTGCTGCCACCATGGGGTCTTAACCCCAATCTCTGTCTCTCTTTTTCTAAGTCTAGGGATTCCCTGTCTAGAGCCAGCTGTTGCTGTTTAAGCTTCAGCCTGGACTCTTCCACTCTCAACTTATTGAGTTCCCTTTCTAACATCTTGTCATCAGGGTGGGTGGGTTGGGAATGTTTTGACACAGAAGAAATATTTGAATGAGCAGAGGGAGACCTGTCCCTAACAGTTGGCACCCTAACAACCTGGCCTCCAGGAACAAAAACATCCCTACTGTGATGGGAGCTTCTATTACTACCAGCATTGCTAGGTGGTCTGCTAAGGGGCAGATTAAGAAGAGAACCCTGTAACACTCTCTCAAGGGGCTCCCCTGAATCAGAGTGTGAACTATCTATCAACTTTTCAGATGAGGTGCCACCCTGGGCCTTATCATTCTCAATAAGCATATTAGACAGTAACTCTCTAGAAGGGTTCTTACCTACAACTAAACCTCTATCAATGCAGAGACTCCTTAGGCTCTTAAAGTTAAGGTGGTCATAAGTAGCACTGACCAAATTAAGAGGGATTCCTACACCAGACATGATAGAAAAAGGTTTAGAGACAGATAAAGGATATAAAAAGTTTCAGGACTTTTTAAGGAAAAGGAAGAAAAAAAAAATTAAACTTTTTGAAAGTTTTTGAAAGTTTTAGGAGTTTATTTCAGCACTTAGCAGATAGTGTAAGGGAAGAAAAGCAAAACCTTTTGGTTAGGTGTACATACACTGAACTTGTTTTGTATATTATTCTCTTATGAAAAGTACAAAATGACAAAGTGGTAAGTGGTTGCAAGTACTTATCCCACCGCTGCCCAACCAATGTAGGAGGCTGGCCTGGCTTGTAGTGGGTACCAAGGGGTACTTACACTCTGTACCAGGTCCAGTTATCCCTTATTAGTGTAGAAGAGGTGTTTCTAGCAGCTTAGGCTGATAGAAGGTAGCTATAGCAGAGCAGCTTAGGCTGAACTAGGAGACATGCAAAGCTCCTACTATACCACTGGTGTCATATGCACAATATCATAAGAAAACACAATACACAGATATACTAAAAATAAAGGTACTTTATTTTTATGACAATATGCCAAAAGTATCTCAGTGAGTACCCTCAGTATGAGGATGCCAAATATACACAAGATATATGTACACAATACCAAAAATATGCAGTAATAGCAAAAGGAAGTAATGCAAGCAATGTAAAGTTACAGTAGAGTGCAATAGGAACACATAGGTATAGGGGCAACACAAACCATATACTCCAAAAGTGGAATGCGAACCACGAATGGACCCCAAACCTATGTGAGCTTGTAGAGGGTCGCTGGGACTGTAAGAAAACAGTGAGGGTTAGAAAAATAGCCCACCCCAAGACCCTGAAAAGTAGGTGTAAAGTGCACCTATAACCCCCAGAGAGCACAGAAGTCGTGATAGGGGGTTTCTGCAAGGAAGACCAACACCAGCAAAGCAACCAAAGTGGATTTCTGGACCTGAGTACCTGTGGAACAAGGGGACCAAGTCCAAGAGTCGCGACAATGTCGAGAGTGGGCAGATGCCCAGGGAATGCCAGCTGAGGGTGCAAAGAAGCTGCCACCGGATGGTAGAAGCTGTGGATTCTGCAAGAACGAAGAGGGCTAGAAACTTCCCCTTTGGAGGATGGATGTCCCACGTCATTAAGAAGCTTGCAGAGGTGTTCGCACGCAGAAAGACCGCAAACAAGCCTTGCTAGCTGCAAGGGTCGCGGTTAGGGTTTTTGGATGCTGCTGTGGCCCCGGAGGGACCAGGATGTCGCCACTTGGATGAGGAGACAGAGAGGGCACCCAGCAAGTCAGGGAGACCTCACAGGAGCAGGCAGCACCTGCAGAAGTACTGGAACAGGCACTTAGAAGAGGAGTGAACCGGAGTCCATGCGAAGTCACAAAAGGGAGTCCCACGACGCCAGAGGACAACTCAGAAGGTTGTGCACTGCAGGTTAGAGTGTCGGGGACCCAGGCTTGGCTGTGCACGAAGGAAATCCTGGAAGAGTGCACAGGAGCCGGAGCAGCTGCAAATCACGCGGTACCCAGCAATGCAGTCTAGCGTGGGGAGGCAACGACTTACCTCCACCAAACTTGGACTGAAGAGTCACTGGACTGTGGGAGTCACTTGGACAGAGTTGCTGAGTTCCAGGGACCACGTTCGTTGTGCTGAGAGGGGACCCAGAGGACCGGTGATGCAGTCTTTTGTTGCCTGCGGTTGCAGTGGGAAGATTCCGTCGTCCCACTGGAGATTTCTTCAGAGCTCCTGGTGCAGAAAGGAGGCAGGCTACCCCCAGAGCCTGCACCACCAGGAAACAGTCGAGAAGGCGGCAGGATCAGCGATACAAGGTTGCAGTAGTCGTCTTTGCTACTTTGTTGCGGTTTTGCAGGCGTCCTGAGCAGTCAGCGGTCGATCCTTTGGCAGAAGGTAAAGAGAGAGATGCAGAGGAACTCTGGTGAGCTCTTGCATTCGTTATCTGAAGAATTCCCCAAAGCAGAGACCCTAAATAGCCAGAAAAGGAGGTTTGGCTACCTAGGAAGGAGGATAGGCTAGCAACACAGGTAAGAGCCTATCAGAAGGAGTCTCTGACGTCACCTGATGGCACTGGCCACTCAGAGCAGTCCAGTGTGCCAGCAACACCTCTGTTTCCAAGATGGCAGAGGTCTGGAGCACACTGGAGGAGCTCTGGGCACCTCCCCTGGGAGGTGCAGGTCAGGGGAGTGGTCACTCCCCTTTCCTTTGTCCAGTTTCGCACCAGAGCAGGGCTGGGGGATCCCTGAACCGGTGTAGACTGGCTTATGCAGAGATGGGCACCATCTGTGCCCATCAAAGCATTTCCAGAGGCTGGGGGAGGCTACTCCTCCCCAGCCCTGACACCTTTTTCCAAAGGGAGAGGGTGTAACACCCTCTCTCTGAGGAAGTCCTTTGTTCGGCCTTCCTGGGCGAGGCCTGGCTGGACCCCAGGAGGGCAGAAACCTGTCTGAGGGGTTGGCAGCAGCAGCAGCTGCAGTGAAACCCCGGGAAAGGCAGTTTGGCAGTACCCGGGTCTGTGCTAGAGACTCGGGGGATCATGGAATTGTCTCCCCAATGCCAGAATGGCATTCTGGCATTGGGGAGACAATTCCATGATCTTAGACATGTTACATGGCCATGTTCGGAGTTACGATTGTGACGCTATACATAGGTAGTAACCTATCAATCAATCAGTCATTAACATTTATAAAGCGCCCTACTCACCCGTGCGGGTCTCAAGGCGCTAGGGGAAAGGGGGGGTTACTGCTGCTCGAATAGCCAGGTTTTTAGGAGTCTCCGGAAAGCGGGGTGGTCCTGGGTGGTCCTGAGGCTGGTGGGGAGGGAGTTCCAGGTCTTGGCCGCCAGGAAGGAAAAAGATCTCCCACCCGCCGTGGAGCGGCGGATGCGAGGGACGGCAGCGAGTGAGAGACCAGAGGAACGGAGGAGGCGGGTGGGGACGTAGAAGCTGAGGCGTCGGTTGAGGTATTACGGTCCCTTGTTGTGGAGGGCTTTGTGTGCGTGGGTGAGAAGTCGAAAGGTGATCCTTTTGCTGACTGGGAGCCAATGCAGGTGTCTCAGGTGTGCGTAGATGTGGCTGTTGCGGGGTACGTCGAGGATGAGGCGTCCCGATGCGTTTTGAATTCGTTGCAGGCGATTTTGGAGTTTGGCTGTGGTCCCGGCGTATAGTGCACGCGTATAGTGCACGCGTATAGTGCACGCGTGAAATGGTGTCCCCGCACTCACAAAGTCCGGGGAATTTGCCCTGAACGATGTGGGGGCACCTTGGCTAGTGCCAGGGTGCCCACACAGTAAGTAACTTAGCACCCAACCTTCACCAGGTGAAGGTTAGACATATAGGTGACTTATAAGTTACTTAAGTGCAGTGGTAAATGGCTGTGAAATAACGTGGACGTTATTTCACTCAGGCTGCAGTGGCAGGCCTGTGTAAGAATTGTCAGAGCTCCCTATGGGTGGCAAAAGAAATGCTGCAGCCCATAGGGATCTCCTGGAACCCCAATACCCTGGGTACCTCAGTACCATATACTAGGGAATTATAAGGGTGTTCCACTATGCCAATGTGAATTGGTGAAATTGGTCACTAGCCTGTTAGTGACAATTTAGAAAGCAGAGAGAGCATAACCACTGAGATTCTGGTTAGCAGAGCCTCAGTGAGACAGTTAGTCATCACACAGGGAACACATACAGGGCACACTTATGAGCACTGGGGCCCTGGCTGGCAGGGTCCCAGTGACACATACACTAAAACAACATATATACAATGAAATATGGGGGTAACATGCCAGGCACGATGGTACTTTCCTACACTTACATATTTTCCTAATTTGAAATTCATCTTACATTCCTGACTTTCAAAATATTTTCTCTGATTCATTAGCTAGGTAGTATCCTGAAATGAATGATCAAAAGGAAAGGCCAACAGCCATTCTTTTGCCCCAGTGTTTTTGATTGAGGTTCAGTCTTCTCCTGCTAAAGTAAGAGAAGCGTATCTTGCATTACAGAGTCAACCATCCCAGAAGAAGTTGTAGTTAAGGATGGTCTACTTTTGGGGAGCGGGGTGAGCCAGGCTGTAAGATGGTCCCCTAACTGAGAGGCTCTGCCGTTCTGGTGCTAAATCCGACATAATCCTAGTGTGTGAGAGCGCTCAACAGTTACCCGCCATGGTTCCTGTGCTGCAGGTACGGTGTGTGACAAATGCTGTCCAAAAACCATCTGTCTATAAAGTCTACAGAGCCAAAGAACGAAGGTGGATTGCTGCTAGGAGAGGAATGGGTGGAGGGGATCCGACCCTTTGCCAAGCAGGCTTTCTAGTGGCGCGAAGGAGCACTCTATGGTAAAGCAAAGAAGCACAGTGGCGGCTGGTGACATTTGAATGTGGTGGGGTGTAAAATTTGGGTATGACTTTTATGTAGCGATTGAAGTGAGCAAGCTTAATGGACAAACGTGGGGTCCAAGGTAAGCCCTCCTCCCAAGAAAAAATGAAAAAGGATTGACAAATGGTGCATTTGAAAGCAAATTAATTTAGTGAGAAAGCAAGGTTTATAAAGCAGTGGGAATGTATAGTCTTAAAATACTAAACACATTAAAACCTGCCCCATATCGTACTGCATTAATAGGTTCAACAGTTATATAATAACACAACAACTGACATACACATAAAACCTGTCAGTACTATTGGCTTTGCCAATGGTTGTTACCATTAGTTATAAATAATTAACATTGGAAATGATTAGATTCTGAAATTGTGAGACTGTGAAGGCCTGTGGAAGGAGTAGGGCAGTAATGTGTGCTTTACGTTAGAGATCTTTCCCTTTTTCTCTTCACATCTCATCCATCTGCACATTTTCAACCTCCTCTCTTTCCTCTTCAGCACCCTCTTTTCCCTCTCCCCTGAATGCACTCGCTAGCATCTCTCTCATTTTACCACCCCAAACGTACATTGAACTCATTCACATTTAAGCACTTTATTTCCTTTTCCCTTCTAAATATTTTGACCTCTCCTCACCACTTCACACACATTTACACTGAATTTCATTTGCTACTGGAATATATGACCATTGTTCTGTGTGCTCTGCAGAGAGACCAACCCACTGTCAGGCACTTTGCTTTGCCTTCAGCCTCATCACCAGCACTCTCAATCGAAGCCCCTCATAAACATCTGGCACGAGTGAAAGTACGCACTATGCAAGAGTAATACAATGCACAGAAGTATGGTGAAACTGCTAACTCTTGGGTAATGCAACATTAAGTAAAATGTGAAAGAGGAACTAAACAGATGCACACATTTTAACATTCATTGTTTACATATCAATCCATGTTTGTGCCATTTATGTTACGGGCTTGAAGATAGGTCCAGTTTTAACGCCACACAGCTGATAAATGCCTTTACTGTAAGCACGTATTTCTCCCCTGGCGCTTGACTTGGATATTTGGATTAATTTTGCAAAGGAACAAGAATTCTGCTTGTCTTTTGGAACAATTTCACAAGGAACAAATACAGCAGCTTCACTTCTAAAGGAGCCAGCGATCTGCAGCCGGGGCCTGAGGTGTCACATGGGGAGGCTAGCATGTCAAGGGGTCTCATCACATCAAAAATAATACAAGATTAGCATTATAACACTTACCGTTACCGAAGACAAGGCACTAAATCACGCATGCTTGCATCCACTCCCACTGCGTGACGAATGGGGAAAAGGTGGGATCTATGCCTGTGACTGACAGACGGCTGCCCTCACGCAGGGACGAAGACTACAACGGCCAAAATCATGACGCTAAAAGATTCACTGGCCTATAGTGGATACTGCCATAGACCACAAGAGAAATAAAGGGCTTTAGAGCAGTCAGACCTGCGTTGTGCGGCACAGTGTAGAAAGTTGATTTACTGCCTGGCTTCTGTCTCGTACTTCAAAGTGAGGCGGGGCATGCAGCCTGGGACAGACAGCCCAGAATTAAATGCATCGATTTGTTTAGAGATACAATTGTATTGCTAAACAAATCGATCTATTTAATATTTTATTTATATGAATGTGTAGGAATTTCAGAGGGGCAGCCCTAAAAGAGAAATGTCCCCTGCAGAAGCAGGACGCCCACACCTCTCACCTTGCTTAGTGATAACTGAGATAGGGTGGCGGTCTCTGCGTGGACTGCGGTGCTGAGCTCCACCCGTACGTGAACTCCAGGTGGGACCTGGACCTGGAGGGCCCAGCGTTGACTACGACATGCATCAGCCCCGGTGCAGGTGGCAGGCGCAACCTTGAAAAAGAGTGGAGTAGAGGTCTATGACACCTCTCGCTTACAGCACCCAGAAAACAAGTCCGCCTGCGAGATTGAGGTGCCGGCAGAGTTAGGGAGACAGACAGGCTCATAATGAACTGCCAGTTCTAGGACCCCCAACCCCCATGTTCAACATTACAGCGCAAGGGGGGCTCAGACGGGACAAGGTGGGTTTCCAACAACTGGACATAGGCCTCCTGGCATTCACAAAAGGGAATGGGTCACTCGGGGACACCTTCCACATTTGTGAATGGGTTACCACCTACTTGAAGTAGGTGGTAAAATCTGCATTTCAGTCACAAAACATTCTTGTATACCGCTGCAATCCGGTATTAGGAAGGGACACCTTGAAAACACCCCTTCCTAATACCAAATCAGTATGTATTCGCAGTTCCAAGTTGCTATTTGGTAAGTTACCAAATCACAAATTGGAATTCATACATACTAAAATGCATTTTTCACATTGCAAGTTGCCTGAATCTCCGAATCGGGACGTTTGTGACCGGTAAAATGCATGATACATATGGCCCCAAGTCTGTTATTTTCACTTTGACTCAGGCTATGGGGCCTTTCAAATGGAATATCCGTTGGAGAGAGCTAAGACATCTGTCAAATAAGCTGGACTTCTGGGTTAGCAACAACATAACTTGGCTTTGCCACGAGAACTATGGGTGGCAGTGACGTGACTGAAGGAAAAGGTTCCTGTCCAGGCTGCCCCTGTTGGTGGCAGGCAGGGTAGCCACTGCCAAAATGGTGGTCCTACCCAGACTTCTCTGTTTATTTGTTAACATTCCTATTTCTCTCACAAGAGCCTTTTTCAAACGTGTCAGATCACTGCTGACCAGACTTGTACAGGCAGGCAAACACCTAAGATTAGCATGGGAGGTACTTACGCTACCGTTTGAACAGGCGGAATGTGTGCTCAGGTATATTGAGGTGTACTATTACTGCGCACAAGCACAATATGAATACCACTGGATCCACTCCACACCATACTTATCCCATAGCACAGTAGAAGCTGCAATTGCACATTCATGCTCACTAGCTACAGCAATATGTGCAAAACTGAAGCACCCCAGAGCACAATGGATACCGTGGGATTCACCTCGTGGGCATAGGACTGGCTCCGACAAAGAGCTCGGCTGGACTGCCTCTAAGCTGCCAAGCAACAACGAGAGCATAATCCAGTGCTCCCTTCCATGGAGGACAGCTGGGCTCAGAAGCAGATGGCCTCTCATAGATAAACCTGTCAGGCACTTTTATCGACCTACAAGATGTGTGGTGTTGCCCTGGATGCAGATCGCTGGATATCTTGCTCTGCCATTGCCTTGAGAATGTACTGGTTTCTCCTCCCCCCAAAAACTGATTACAAGATTTACATGACCATGTAGGACGAGGCACCTGTGGTAGCCGCACCTGAGATTTGGCGGCAAGACTTAGGACAAACATTGACGGTCGAAAGCTGGAGGTACTGAAGTGCCCAGTTAGGCAGGCTCTTTCCCCTAATTATAGATTACTAGCGGTGGATCCTTCAGCCAGCAGCATGTGAAGGGAGGGGCGGGGCTGGGCCACGGGGGGGGGTAGGAGAGAGTGCACCTAAGAGCACATGTGTGCTTGGCCGGCCGGCTTAGGCCGGCCAAACACACTTGCTCACTTAGATTCCTCCTGTGTTGAACAGCCGGGCTGGAGAAACTGAGAAACTGCAGAGACCCCAGGGTTATGTCTGAGCGGCAGTCCAAGCCACTCAGACCAATCCTGATGCTGCTTTCATGCTAGCTTTAGCATGAAAACAATGCCAGGATTGGTAAGGAGCCTGTGCTGGTGTCCCAGTGAATGCTGGGACACAACATCGAGGGAAGAGGAGCGACGAGCGAGGAGGCAAGAGATGGCGGCGTCCGAGAAGGTAAGTTTATTTTTATTTATTTTAATTTTATTTTTACCCCCCCCCCCCTTGCCTTTCTCCCACCCTATCCCTTTGCCGCAGCCGCCGCTGTGCATTACGCTTTATCCACGCCAATTTTCTATGTAAAATATATCACACCCAGTAGGGCTTTGTAAAATTGGACCGCAGGCTGATTCTTACTGCATCTGATGTGGGAGGACTGATGCTGACTTCCTGCTCCTACTCCTTGTTTTTTGATGCCCTAAGTATGACAGGTATGTGAAGATGAGGGTCCCGTGCTCACTGTGTGTAGGAAAGTACCATCTTGCCTGGCATGTTACCCCCATATTTCACTGTATATGTGTTGTTTTAGTTGTATGTGTCACTGGGACCCTGCCAGCCAAGGCCCCAGTGCTCATAAGTATGTGCCCTGTATGTGTTCCCTGTGTGATGACTAACTGTCTCACTGAGGCTCTGCTAATCAGAACCTCAGTGGTTATGCTCTCTCTGCTTTCCAAATTGTCACTAACAGGCTAGTGACCAATTTCACCAATTCACATTGGCATACTGGAACACCCTTATAATTCCCTAGCATATGGTACTGAGGTACCCAGGGTATTGGGGTTCCAGGAGATCCCTATGGGCTGCAGCATTTCTTTTGCCACCCATAGGAAGATCTGACAATTCTTACACAGGCCTGCCAGTGCAGCCTGAGTGAAATAACGTCCAATTCCATGATCCCCGGGTATCTAGCACAGAACCCGGGTACTGCCAAACTGCCTTTCCGGGGTCTCCACTGCAGCTGCTGCTGCTGCCAACCCCTCAGACAGGTTTCTGCCCTCCTGGGGTCCAGGCAGCCCTGGCCCAGGAAGGCAGAACAAAGGATTTCCTCTGAGAGAGGGTGTGACACCCTCTCCCTTTGGAAATAGGTGTGATGGCTGGGGAGGAGTAGCCTCCACCAGCCTCTGGAAATGCTTTGATGGGCACAGATGCTGCCCATCTCTGCATAAGCCAGTCTAGACTGGTTTAGGGATCCCCCAGCCCTGCTCTGGCGCGAAACTGTTCAAAGGAAAGGGGAGTGACCACTCCCCTGACCTGCACCTCCCAGGGGAGGTGCCCAGAGCTCCTCCAGTGTGCCCCAGACCTCTGCCATCTTGGAAACAGAGGTGTTGCTGGCACACTGGACTGCTCTGAGTAGCCAGTGCCATCAGGTGACGTCAGAGACTCCTTCTGATAGGCTCTTACCTTTCTTACTAGCCTATCCTCCTTCCTAGATAGCCAAACCTCCTTTTCTGGCTATTTAGGGTCTCTGCTTTGGGCAATTCTTCAGATACCGAATGCAAGAGCTCACCAGAGTTCCTCTGTATCTCCCTCTTCACCTTCTGCCAAAGGATCGACTGCTGACTGCTCAGGACACCTGCAAAACTGCAACAAAGTAGCAAAGACGACTACTGCAACCTTGTATCGCTTCATCCTGCCGGGTTTCTCGCCTGTTTCCTGGTGGTGCATGCTCTGGGGGTAGCCTGCCTCCTTCTTGCACCCGGAGCTCTGAAGAAATCTCCTGTGGGTCGATGGAATCTTCCCCCTGCAACCGCAGGCAACAAAAAACTGCATCACCGGTCCTCTGGGTCCCCTCTCTGCCCGACGAGTGTGGTCCCTGGAACTCAGCAACTCTGTCAAAGTGACTCCCGCAGTCCAGTGACTCTTCAGTTCCAGTTTGGTGGAGGTAAGTCCTTGCCTCCCCATGCTAGACTGCATTGCTGGGTACCGCGTGATTTGCAGCTGCTCCGGCTCCTGTGCACTCTTCCAGGATTTCCTTAGTGCACAGCCAAGCCTGGGTCCCCGAGACTCTAACCTGCAGTGCACAACCTTCTGAGTTGTCCTCTGGCGTCGTGGGACTCACTTTTGTGACTTTGCGTGGGCTCCGGTTCACTCCTCTTCCAAGTGCCTGATCCGGTACTTCTGCGGGTGCTGCCTGCTTCTGTGAGGGCTCCCTGACTTGCTGGGTGCCCCCTCTGTCTCCTCATCCAAGTGGCGACATCCTGGTCCCTCCTGGGCCACAGCAGCATCCAAAAACTCTAACCGCGACCCTTGCAGCTAGCAAGGCTTGTTTGCGGTGTTTCTGCGTGGGAATACCTCTGCAAGCTTCTTCACGACGTGGGACATCCATCCTCCAAAGGGGAAGTCCCTAGTCCTCTTAGTTCTTGCAAAACACCAAGCTTCTTCCATCCGGTGGTAGCTTCCTTGCACCCTCAGCTGGCATTTCCTGGGCTCCTGCCCACTCTCGACACTGTCGCGACTCTTGGACCTGGTCCCCTTATCTTACAGGTACTCAGGTCCGGAAATCCACTGTTGTTGCATTGCTGGTGTTGGTTTTCCTTGCAGAATCCCCCAATCATGACTTCTGTGCTCTCTGGGGGTTGTAGGTGCACTTTACACCTACCTTACAGGGTCTTGGGGTGGGCTATTTTTCTAACCCTCACTGTTTTCTTACAGTCCAGCGACCCTCTACAAGCTCACATAGGTTTGGGGTCCATTTGTTGTTCGCTTTCCACTTTTGGAGTATATGGTTTGTGTTGCCCCTATACCTATGTGCTCCTATTGCAATCTATTGTAACTTTACACTGCTTGCATTACTTCCTTTTGCTATTACTGCATAATTTTGGTATTGTGTACATATATCTTGTGTATATTTGGCATCCTCATACTGAGGGTACTCACTGAGATACTTTTGGCATATTGTCATAAAAATAAAGTACCTTTATTTTTAGTATATCTGTGTATTGTGTTTTCTTATGATATTGTGCATATGACACCAGTGGTATAGTAGGAGCTTTGCATGTCTCCTAGTTCAGCCTAAGCTGCTCTGCTATAGCTACCTTCTATCAGCCTAAGCTGCTAGAAACACTTCTTCTACACTAATAAGGGATAACTGGACCTGGCACAAGGTGTAAGTACCTTTGGTACCCACTACAAGCCAGGCCAGCCTCCTACACTGTGTCACTGGAATCAAGCAATACCTGGCGATGAGCCCATAATAAAGGCAAAACGGGTCCTGGTTTGCTTGTTTTCTGGTTCCGGTAGGAGCCTGACCTTGCAGTTCGGGCTGGATTGTTCCCACGGGAGCAGTTCAGTGGTGATTTGCATACGGCTGGGTCCAAACTGAGGTGGAAAGGTGGATGAAAAATGATGGATTGGGATGCAGCCTGAGTGATTGCCAGTGGATGAGAATAATTCAAGCATTCCATCCATCACTTTATTTTTTGGCCTCCTTCAGCTGGCACGGAGTTGTGGCCGAGTTTGTGAACAAAGAGTTTATATAGATGATGTGATGAATTGGAAGACTGGAAGATTCCTAGAGGGCAGCTGGCTGGTCTGATGGGGTGTGTTAATGATGTCCTGGGTGCCTCCTACAAGCTATTTGCTGTGAAGCTGCTCCTAGCCAAGAGGAGAGTGGAGATACAGTAGCGGAGACACCTCACCCCCATGTGAGAAGGACTGGGTGAATTACATGAACCACTGCCAGGAGAGGCTGGAGGAGTACTGGAAACTTCTGCTGGTCACATCCTGGCCTCTGGGTATATGGATCCCCCTCCGCACCTACGTGGCTTTACAAGACTGGCACAAACACGAAGTGACCAACCTTGTAGCAGGGAAGGTTGGAGACGACTCCCCCAAGACTGGTGTTTGCCCACTGCCTACTTGAACACTACAGCAAGTCCATGTAAAGTGGTGCCAACAACAGGGCCCAAACAAATGAGCACAACACGTCACTGCAAGTGCTTAAACAATTGTCATGTATTCACCCTATGCTGTGTAACTTTTATGAATCTCCACCATCATTGCTTAAATCTTGCTGTCTTCTTTTTCCATTGCTTTTTGATCTGTATACTATCCCAAACCAATAAAACAAGCATTTGCAAAACTCCAAACCGGACTTTTCTTGCCACATGAATTCAAAATGAGCCGATTTAACACAACACGTCATGAGCATGAAGGAGACACACAGAAAGAAAAATAAGTTTGCCTGCAGTCAAACGTATCGGCAGAAGTGCAATTAGCCATGTAACACGGTCGATGCCAAGGCGGTAACCAAACCACCCCAAGGAGGGACAAAGGTAAATCATTTACCAATAACAAATGATTTTTGAAGGGCAAGCCTATGAACGAGCAATAGCGATGGGCGTGAGATGGGCGTGGGTTAAAGCCCAAATAGATACCAACTGTTAGACTGGCATCCTTAGCATGGTCTCCCCTACCTTTTTGCCTCTGGTTCCCAGGTTGTTGCTGTGTGCTGGACTCTGTTTTTGCGGTTTTTGTTGCTCTGGGCACTTTACCACTGCTGACCAGAGATAAAGTGCAAGTGCTCCCTATGTGTAAATTATATGTTTAATTGGCTTTTCCATGATTGCCATATTTCATTTAGTATTGATTCCCTAGTAAAGTGCACCAGAGGTGCCAAGGGCCTGTAAATCGAATGCTACTAGTGGGCCTGCAGCACTGATTGTGCCACCCACATGAGTATCCCTGTAAACATGACTCAGACCTGCCACTGCAGTGTCTGTGTGTGTGCGCAGTTTTAAACTGCCAATTCGACCTGACAAGTGTACCCACTTCCAGGCCCAAACCTTCCCTTTTTATACATGTAAGGCACCCCTAAGGTAGGCCCTAGGTAGCTCCGTGGGCAGGGTGCAGTGTATGTTAAAGCTGGGACATGTACTGATGTGTTTTACATGTCCCAACAGTGAAATACTGCCAAATTTGGTTTTCATTGCTGCAAGGCCTATCACTCTCATAGGTTAACATTGGGGCTGCCTTTAAATATCTTTTAAGTGCAGTTTCCTTTTGGGAGCAGATGGAGATATGAAGTTTGGGGTCTCTGAACTCACAATTTATAAATAAATTTTTTGGTAAAGTTGGTTTTTAAATTGTCTGTTTGAAACTTCCACTTTTAGAAAGTGGGAATTTTCTTGCTTAAATCATTCTGTGACTCTGCCTGTGCGTGTATTCCCTGTCTGGGTCAGACTGACAGTTGGGCTGTTTGTGAATCCCCTCTAGACAGTGACACAAAGGGAGCTGAGGTGTAGCCTGTATATCCTGATGAGCCATCCGGGCTAGAGTGGAGAGAGGAGGGGTCACTTACACCTGACTTGGCTGTGCCTGCCCTCACACAATGCAGTCTCCAACCCCCTGGTCTGAGTCTGGAGCCAGGCCTGGGCAAGGCAGGATCTTGTGAACAAGAAAGACTTTCCTTTGAAGTTTGCCTACTTCAAAGGCAGAAAGGGGTATAAGTAGTGGACCCAAAACCCCAGATCTTGAGATCACTTCTGGATTTAAGAGGAACATCTGCCAAGGAGAAGAGCTGACAAGGTGAGGAGAAGTGCTGCCCCTGTCTGTGACTGTGCTTTGTTGGGCTATCCTGCAGTTGCTGCTTCTGCCTGTGAAAGGGGACAAAGGCTGGACTTTGTTGTGCATTTCTGCTTGAGAAGCATCTTCAAGGGCTTGGATTGAGTTTGCCTCCTGTTTTGAAGTCCCAGGGCCATCAAAGACTTCCCTTCCAGCATCTGGACTCTCTGCTGAGACTCCTGCCCTACCAAGTGGTGCTCCATCCAGTCCCTGGGCCCTTGAAAGGTGAAGTTGGCAGAACGAGGACTGACATCCATACAGGGAACTTTTTGACCCACCACCTGCAACGCGGCTGAAAAGCTATGCGCCACCCGCATTGCAGCTAAAATCAGTGCCCCGCCAGCATCGCGGCGGGAGATCGACGCATCGCAGTTGGAGAAACGACGCAAACCCCACACAGCGCGGTCTTCCAACACTGTGCGACTGGATTTCTCATGCATCATCGCTGGGTGTCAAAGTCATCGTGAACCTGCGAGGATCCCAGGTGCCCTGTCCGGAAATCGACGCATCGCTGTCTTGCGAGGGAGGAAAATGACACATTGCTTACCCGACCGAAGAAGAAACAATGCACAGCCTCACTTGCGAGTAAGGAATCGACGCATCGCTTATTTTTCTGATGCACACTTGCCCGTGCGGCTTTATTTTTTACACAAACCAGGTACTTTATGTAACAACGTTTTCATTGTTTCCTATGGAGTAAGACTCTTACTCTTTTGAAAATTCATATCTTGACTTGTGTATGTTGGAATTTTGTCGTTTTTGTCTTGTTTGATTTAGGTAAATATGACCTATTTTTCTTAACTGATGTGGTGTCCATTTTGTAGTGTTTTCACTGTATTACTGTGTGTGTTGGTAGAAATACTTTACACATTGCCTCTAAGACAAGCCTGACTGCTTGTGCCAAGCTACCAAGGGGGTGAGCAGGGGTTATCTTGAGTGTGCATCTCTATTACCCTGGCTAGAGCGAGGGTACTTGCTTGGACAGGGGTCAACCTGACTGCCAACCAAAGACCCCATTTTTAACAACAACACTTCAGCAAAACAGCGCTTGCGCGCTGCTATGCTCAACCTAAAAAGGATGGATACATTTTGTGTCCAAGAAATTGTGGTGACCAAAACTGGGATCACAATTACAGTTCAGGAGGAAGTATCTTGACACACCTATGTTAGGACAACAAGGTGTGAAGACCATCACTGAATGGGTACCTCGTCATTTCTAGTGCCAGTCATTAAAGCGCAACATTAAGACCTTATTTAGATTCCTGTTTAATTTGTGCAAAAGAGATTAAGAAAGTCACCAGCAGGTTTTCTAAGACCTTTAGTAATCTATTCTGAACCTTGTTCTGTTATTTCCACTGACTTCATTGTGAATCTTCCTGTCTCTGGAGGTTGTTCAGTCATCAGGGTAACTGTTGACATGTATAGTAGGATAGCTCTTTCAGTAGATTACAGTTGCCTTCTGTCCTGGAAAGGATTCAAGTGCCTCTACAAGATGTTTTCTGCCTCTTTGGGTTACTACAGAAAATCGTGTTAAATTGGGGATCTCAGTATATATATCTGTGTTTTGAAAACCCTTGGAATCCAACCAGCTATGTCTCAATGTACCTCCAACAGACTATGGACACATAGAGAGCTTGAATCAAATATTGGAGAAGTATCCACTCAATATCTACCATCTGTGGAGTCTGCTTACAATGATGTGGCAACAGGGTTTTCTGTCTTCTTCGCTTGTATGGCTTGCAACCTATATCCAGGTAAAGCTCCAGCTGCTATAGTACACGAGGATTTGAGATCTTCTACACAGTGCAATGCTTGGAGGATTCTGTCATCATCATATCAACCCCCCTTGCACACCAGTCCCTTGTTTCTTCTTCCCAGGGCTTCTTAGGTTTCTTTTTGTGCTCTGTTTTTCATCGTTTTGATCAGATGGGTATTTTTCTCTTGTCTAATTGTTCTTTTAGAGAGGTTATTTTTGCCTTGTGCTTTTTCTCTCTTACTTACCATTTTTACATCTTTGCTCTTTTCTTCTGGGGTTGTTTTGGGTACCATTTCATAGCTTCTTACTTGTGTCCTTTAGTCACTCTGGAGAACAGAGTGGTGAGGGGGGGAGGTTGCCCCTGTCATCCCTGCTCCAGGTGAAAAAGGTAAAAGAGGTTTGAGCTGCAATTAACGTGGTGGAGAAAACACGATTGAGTGCACTCAAGTAATATTGACATCTTCTGCAAATACTAGAAGAATTACTTCTTCCCCCCTCACTAGAACTAGTACCACTTTGGCATGCTTCCGCTTTATGAGCAAATCCAAGATTTGGTCTACGGAATCTGTTTTCAAGGTTGCTTCCTCTTTACCGATAACAATTTGTTATGTAGATTGGTCTCTGTCGTTGGGATATCCATTGGTTGATGCTCTAAACATGAGACTCGTGATCAGTTTCTTCGAATCAGCTCATAAAGTTCTTCAGTTTTGAGTCAATCCTCTTTTTCTTGGTCTCAAGTAGCATCCACCTCTGTGCCTGTGATTGTTTAATTTCCATAACTATTTCTAAGATGTGACAAGCTTTTGAAACAGCGAATCAGTGTTCTGAAGGTGATCCTGTGAGGAGTCCTCCTGTGAGTTGGAGTGTCCTGTTGACTGATCTTCTCACAGGTCTGTAGGGCTGGGACCCCTCCTTCAGACTTATTTCTCTCAGAGTCCACTTCTAGAGGTTGAGAAACCGGCAGCCAAGTGACTGAATTCGAATGCGGAGCCACTGAGTGCTCCATTTTCTAACACTCAAAGGGCAGACGTAAAAGATTTGCCCTGACTTCATATTCCTAGATTTTGAAGATTTCAATACTTCCTTGCGGATACCTTGTTGTCCACCTTTTTATTTGCACTGAGATGCATTCACAGAGTAGTCCGGGAGGGCCCAAGAATGAACTAACTATGGAAGTATGCTGAAGAACCAATGCATGAAGACCTTCACTGGCACAAAACCTTGCAGCAGATCCTGACCAATGCCACCAGCTCTCCACTCACACTCCAAAGCACTTCTCGGTTGATTTTCAATGTCCATGATCCCTTACCTGATCTCACACCGCAGTAACCACAGATTCGCTTCTTTCAGTTGCATGACATTTATTGTAGGTAAATACAAAATGGAAAACTCTACATAAGATACACATTGGAAAACCCCTCCTTCTTCCATGCTCCCCACCCCCTCCAACACCCATCCTGCAGGTCTCCCCTCCACCCTGGACAAGATACAGGAACTAGTGATGTCTCATTGGAGTAGCTGGACGTGCAGAGAACGTAGGACTCTCTCTTCAAACCCTCTCCGGCTTGGTCTGATGTCCTCTTACAGCACACCCTGGCGTGTAAGCATAGGTAAGAGAGGTGGGTGGAAACTTGCAACTACAAAGATCAAACCTGTGGGAGAACCTAAAAGCTTTCCTCACTCACCTGTAACCAAGGAAGCTGAAGGGACTTGAGCTGCTGCGTGCTTCAGCAAGGGGCCTCTTGATGTTAAGGCTGACTTGCTACAGGTCTCTGTGAGGCCAGAGTCCTCCCAGGATTTACATATGGGGCTGCCCTGGATGCCCCTACCCACCCAGGGGGGTGGTAGCCCTTTGTGGTGTTGTGACCTACTGCTCACGTGCTGTCTTCATTGTAGAACCATTGCTCCATGCTACATCCAGATTCAGACCCCACAGTCCTGTGAGGACGGGAGTGGCCAGGCTTTAGGGCTAGTGAATCCTGCTGGAGTGACGAAGGGCTAGGCCTTCCCAGGGCCACACTGTTCTATGGCATGGAGTGCCTCCCGCTCTCCGTAGGACTAACCTATCAGAAAGTCTATCCGTTCAACTCAAGGATGCCCAGGAGCATGTGTCTGCATTAGAAGGACCACTTCCAGGTGTGCACCAGACCCTCACTTTCCCCTTGGTGGAACACTCCTGGGGTTGAGCTGCTGCAACACCTCTCCTTAGTCCCTAGAACATTATAACACTCTCTCCAGGGAGACTTCAATTACAAACGATACACAAGTGGGCTTATGTAATACTTAATGTCATAGTTTTGCATTTTGCAGGTGCAATAAATAACTGATATTTCTATTATGTATTTTAAGGCACTCAATTTACCACTTTGGAAGGTTGGAATGCTGAGTTGATCTTGCTGGGATTAATACACATGAGCTGCAAATCTCCTTTCAATTCGGCAGCAAGCACTAAACTCACTGAGCCATCCTGCCCCTCCCTGCAGCTGACCAGTCATACATACTTCATACATGCTGACAACTAGACCCACCCTGGCAGTCCCCTAGTAGTTTATCATTCAAAACTCCCTTCTACCGAAGGATGCACGCCGCAGCCTGCGAGGAACATATCAGGAATAGCTCCTTCACACTAATGAGCTGCTATAAACATCACCACAAATAGTACATGATTTTTCTGAGAAATTACAGTACATATTGTTTTAAAATAATGAGGTCCAGGCACCATTCCTAACATTTGTATTACATTTTGTGGCCGCCACATTTTACGATTTGATTGTTTTTTCAGGGGCACTTAAATTCTACATTCGGATGCACTTGTTCGTCTTGCTTAAGAGTCGACGAGGTCACTTCATGTGTGATATTGTTGCTTTTCTTTCTTCCAAATAAATACCAGGCGTAGTCCCTTTGCATGGTGGATACAAGTATTTGTACATGGATCTAAGGTGGTGGATACAAGTATTTGTACATGGATCTATTATGATGGTTATAAGTATCTGTACATGGTTCCATGGTGGTGGATACAAGTATTTGTCCATAGATCCATGGTGGTGGATGCAAGTATTTGTACATGGATCCATGGTGGTGGATACAAGTATTCGTAAATGGATTAATGGTTGTGGTTACAAGAATTCGAACATGGTTCCATTGTGGTGGATACATATATAGACACCTTCTGTGAATGCCTCTGTGGTTCAGTTGCCATATTTAGAGATCTCTGACTACCTGGTGGATTACTGCATTTGATATTTAGAGATCTCTGACTACCTGGTGGATTACTTCATGCCATATTTAGAGATCTCAAAGTACATGGTGGATTACTGCATGGCACATTTGGAGATCTCAGACAACAGGGTGGATTACTGCATGTCATATTTTGTGATCTCTGACTTTCAGGTGGATTACTGCATGCCATATTTAGAGATCTCTAACTGCTGGGTGGACTGCTGCATGCTATATTTAGAGATCTCTGACTACTGCGTGGATTACTGTATGCCATATGTAGAGATCTCTGACTACCTGGTGGATTACTGCATGCCACACTTAGAGATCTCTGACTACATGGTGGGTTACTGCATGCCACATTTAGAGATCTCTGACTACCTGGTGGATTACTGCATGCTATATTTAGGGATCTCTGAATACCTGGTGGATTTCTGAATGCCATATTTAGAGATCTCCAACTACTGGGTGGATTACTGCATACCAAATTTAGAGATCTCTGGCTACCTGGTGGATTACTGCATGCCATATTTACAGCTCTCCGACTACATGGTGGATTTCCTTATGCCACATTTAGAGATTTAGACTACCTTGTGGATTGCTGTGTTCCACATTTAGAGATCTCTGGTTTCCTGGTGGATTACTGCATGCTATATTTAGGGATCTCGGACTACCCGGTGGTTTACTGCATGCCACGTTTAGAGATCTCTGGCTACCTAGTGGATTACTGCATACTATATTTAGGGATCTCTGACTACCCAGTGGATTACTGCATGCCATATTTAGAGATCGCTGACTACCTGTTGGGTTACAGTGTGCCACATTTAGAGACCTCTGACTACTTGTTGGGTTACTGCGTGCCAAATTTAGAGATCTCCTACTACCTGGGTGGATTACTGCATGCACACTTAGAGATCTCGGACTACTGGGTGGTTTGTTGCATGCCATATTTAGAGATCTATGAATGCCAAGTGGATTACTGCATACTATATTTAGGGATCTCTGACTACCCAGTAATTTACTGCATGCTATATTTAGGGATCTCTGACTACCCAGTGGATTACTGCTTGCCACACTTAGAGATCTCTGACTACTGGGTGGATTACTGCTTGTCATATTTAGAGATCTATGACTACTGGGTGGATTACTGCATGCCATATTTAGAGATCTCTGACTACTGGGTGGATTAATGCATGCCATACTTAGATATTTCTGAATACCTGGTGAATTACTGCTTGCCATATTTAGAGATCTCTGACTCCCCAGTGGATTACTACATGCCATATTTATAGATCTCTGACTACCGGGTGGATTACTGCATGCCATACTTAGAGATCTCTGACTACTGGGTGGATTACTGCATGCCACACTTAGAGATCTCTGACTACTGGATGGATTACTGCATACTATATTTAGAAATCTCTGACTACTGGGTGGATTACTGCATGCCATACTTAGAGATCTCTGACTACTGGGTGGATTATTGCATGCTATATTTAGAAATCTCTGACTACTGGGTAGGTTACTGATTGCCATATACAGAGATCTCTAACTCCCCAGTGTATTACTGCATGCCATATTTAGAGATCTCTGACTACTGGGTGGATTTCTGCTTGCCATAGTTAGAGATCTCTGACTACTGGGTGGATTACTGCACGCCACACTTAGAGATCTCTGACTCCTGGGTGGATTACTGCATTTCACACTTAGAGATCTCTGACTACTGAGTGGATTACTGCATGCAATATTTAGAGATCGCTGACTACCTGGTGGAATACTGCATGCCACATTTAGATATCTCTGACTACTGGGTGGATTACTGCATGCCATATTTAGAGATCTGTGAACACCTGGTGGATTACTGCTTGCCATATTTAGGGATCTCTGACTACTGGGTGGATTACTGCATGCCACACTTAGAGATCTCTGACTCCTGGGTGGATTACTGCATGCCACACTTAGAGATCTCTGACTACTGAGTGGATTACTCCATGCAATATTTAGAGATCGCTGACTACCTGGTGGAATACTGCATGCCACATTTAGATATCTCTGACTACTGGGTGGATTACTGCATGCCATATTTAGAGATCTGTGAACACCTGGTGGATTACTGCTTGCCATATTTAGGGATCTCTGACTACTGGGTGGATTTCTGCATGTCATACTTAGAGATCTCTGACTACTGGATGGATAACTGCATGCCACACTTAGAGATCTCTGACTACTGGGTGGATTACTGCTTGCCATATTTAGGGATCTCTGACTACTGGGTGGATTACTGCATGTCATACTTAGAGATCTCTGACTACTGGGTGGATTAATGCATGCCATACTTAGATATTTCTGAATACCTGGTGAATTACTGCTTGCCATATTTAGAGATCTCTGACTCCCCAGTGGATTACTACATGCCATATTTATAGATCTCTGACTACCGGGTGGATTACTGCATGCCATACTTAGAGATCTCTGACTACTGGGTGGATTACTGCATGCCATATTTAGAGATCTCTGACCGCTGGGTGGATTACTGCATGCCACACTTAGAGATCTCTGACTACTGGATTGATTACTGCATACTATATTTAGAAATCTCTGACTACTGGGTGGATTACTGCATGCCATACTTAGAGATCTCTGACTACTGGGTGGATTATTGCATGCTATATTTAGAAATCTCTGACTACTGGGTAGGTTACTGATTGCCATATACAGAGATCTCTAACTCCCCAGTGGATTACTGCATGCCATATTTAGAGATCTCTGACTACTGGGTGGATTTCTGCTTGCCATAGTTAGAGATCTCTGACTACTGGGTGGATTACTGCATGCCACACTTAGAGATCTCTGACTCCTGGGTGGATTACTGCATTCCACACTTAGAGATCTCTGACTACTGAGTGGATTACTGCATGCAATATTTAGAGATCGCTGACTACCTGGTGGAATTCTGCATGCCACATTTAGATATCTCTGACTACTGTGTGGATTACTGCATGCCATATTTAGAGATCTGTGAACACCTGGTGGATTACTGCTTGCCATATTTAGGGATCTCTGACTACTGGGTGGATTACTGCACGCCACACTTAGAGATCTCTGACTCCTGGGTGGATTACTGCATGCCACACTTAGAGATCTCTGACTACTGAGTGGATTACTGCATGCAATATTTAGAGATCGCTGACTACCTGGTGGAATACTGCATGCCACATTTAGATATCTCTGACTACTGGGTGGATTACTGCATGCCATATTTAGAGATCTGTGAACACCTGGTGGATTACTGCTTGCCATATTTAGGGATCTCTGACTACTGCGTGGATTTCTGCATGTCATACTTAGAGATCTCTGACTACTGGATGGATAACTGCATGCCACACTTAGAGATCTCTGACTACTGGGTGGATTACTGCTTGCCATATTTAGGGATCTCTGACTACTGGGTGGATTACTGCATGTCATACTTGGAGATCTCTGACTACTGGATGGATAACTGCATGCCACACTTAGAGATCTCTGACTACTGGGTGGATTACTGCTTGCCATATTTAGAGGGATCTCTGACTACTGGGTGGATTACTGCATGTCATACTTACAGATCTCTGACTACTGGATGGATAACTGCATGCCACACTTAGAGATCTCTAACTACTGGGTGGATTACTGCATGCCACACTTAGAGATCTCTGGCTACTGGGTGGATTACTGCATGCCACACTTAGACATTTCTGACTACTGGGTGGATTACTGCATGCCATACTAAGAGATCTCTGACTACTGGGTGGATTAGTGCATGCCACACTTAGCAATCTCTGACTACTGGGTGGATTACTGCTTGCTATATTCAGAGATCTCTAACTCACCAGTGGATTACTGCATGCCATATTTAGAGATCTCTGACTACTGGGTGGATTACTGCATGCCACACTTAGAGATCTCTGACTACTGGGTGGATTACTGCATGCCACACTTAGAAATCCCTGACTACTGGGTGGATTACTGCATGCCACTCTTAGAGATCTCTGACTAATGGGTGGATTACTGCATGCCATATTTAGAGATCTCTGACTACCGGGTGAATTACTGCATGCCATACTTAGAGATCTCTGACTACTGGGTGGATTACTGCATGCCATATTTAGAGATCTCTGACCGCTGGGTGGATTACTGCATACCATACTTAGAGATCTCTGACTACTGGATGGATTACTGCATGCTATATTTAGAAATCTCTGACTACTGGGTGGATTACAGCATGCCACACTTAGAGATCTCTGACTACTGGGTGGATTATTGCATGCTATATTTAGAAATCTCTGACTACTGGGTAGATTACTGCTTGCCATATATAGAGCTCTCTAACTCCCCAGTGGATTACTGCATGTCATATTTAGAGATCTCTGACTACTGGTTGGATTACTGCTTGCCATAGTTAGAGATCTCTGACTACTGGGTGGATTACTGCATGCCACACTTAGAGATCTCTGACTACTGAGTGGATTACTGCATGCAATATTTAGAGATCGCTGACTACCTGGTGGATTACTGCATGCCACATTTCGATATTTCTGACTACTGGGTGGATTACTGCATGCCATATTTAGAGATCTGTGAATACCTGGTGGATTACTGCTTGCCATATTTAGGGATCTCTGACTACTGGGTGAATTACTGCATGCCATACTTAGAGATCTCTGACTACTGGATGGATAACTGCATGCCACACTTAAAGATCTCTGACTACTGGGTGAATTACTGCATGCCACACTTAGAGATCTCTGACTACAGGGTGGATTAGTGCATGCCATACTTAGAGATCTCTGACTACTGGGTGGATTACTGCATGCCATACTTAGAAATCTCGGACTACTGGATGGATAACTGCATGCCACACTTGGAGATCTCTGACTACTGGGTGGATTACTGCATGCCACACTTAGAGATCTCTGACTACAGGGTGGATTAGTGCATGCCATACTTTGAGATCTCTGACTACTTGGTGGATTACTGCATGCCATACTTAGAGATCTCTGACTACCTGGTGGATTAGTGCATGCCACACTTAGAGATCTCTAACTACTGGGTGGTTTACTGCATTCAACACTTAGAGATCTTTGGCAACTGGGTGGATTACTGCATGCCACACTTAGACATTTCTGACTACTGGGTGGATTACTGCATGCCATACTTAGAGATCTCTGACTACTGGGTGGATTAGTGCATGCCACACTTAGCGATCTCTGACTACTGGGTGGATTACTGCTTGCCATATTTAGAGATATCTAACTCCCCAGTGGATTATTGCATGCCATATTTAGAGATCTCTGACTACTGGGTGGATTACTGCATGCCACACTTAGAGATCTCTGACACCTGGGTGGATTACTGCTTGCCATAGTTAGAGATCTCTGACTACTGGGTGGATTACTGCATGGCACACTTAGAGATCTCTGACTACTGGGTGGATTACTGCTTGCCACACTTAGAGATCTCTGGCTACTGGGTGGATTACTGCATGCCACACTTAGAAATCCCTGACTACTGGGTGGATTACTGCATGCCACACTTAGAGATCTCTGACTACTGGGTGGATTACTGCTTGCCACACTTAGAGATGTCTGGCTACTGGGTGGCTTACTGCATGCCACACTTAGAGATCTCTGACTACTGGGTGAATTACTGCATGCCACACTTAGAGATCTCTGACTACAGGGTGGATTAGTGCATGCCATACTTAGAGATCTCTGACTACTGGGTGGATTACTGCATGCCATACTTAGAAATCTCGGACTACTGGATGGATAACTGCATGCCACACTTGGAGATCTCTGACTACTGGGTGGATTACTGCATGCCACACTTAGAGATCTCTGACTACAGGGTGGATTAGTGCATGCCATACTTTGAGATCTCTGACTACTTGGTGGATTACTGCATGCCATACTTAGAGATCTCTGACTACCTGGTGGATTAGTGCATGCCACACTTAGAGATCTCTAACTACTGGGTGGTTTACTGCATGCCACACTTAGAGATCTCTGGCTACTGGGTGGATTACTGCATGCCACACTTAGACATTTCTGACTACTGGGTGGATTACTGCATGCCATACTTAGAGATCTCTGACTACTGGGTGGATTAGTGCATGCCACACTTAGCGATCTCTGACTACTGGGTGGATTACTGCTTGCCATATTTAGAGATATCTAACTCCCCAGTGGATTACTGCATGCCATATTTAGAGATCTCTGACTACTGGGTGGATTACTGCATGCCACACTTAGAGATCTCTGACACCTGGGTGGATTACTGCTTGCCATAGTTAGAGATCTCTGACTACTGGGTGGATTACTGCATGGCACACTTAGAGATCTCTGACTACTGGGTGGATTACTGCTTGCCACACTTAGAGATCTCTGGCTACTGGGTGGATTACTGCATGCCACACTTAGAAATCCCTGACTACTGGGTGGATTACTGCATGCCACACTTAGAGATCTCTGACTACTGGGTGGATTACTGCTTGCCACACTTAGAGATGTCTGGCTACTGGGTGGCTTACTGCATGGCACACTTAGAGATCCCTGACTACTGGGTGGATTACTGCTTGCCACACTTAGAGATCTCTGGCTACTCAGTAGACATTTCTATGTCCCCAGGGGCTCTTCTGAAGGCACAGAAAGATTTCTGATTTGCTTCCATGGTTCATGCGGCCGGTCAGCAGACTGTTTTTGTTTTTAAAAAACAAACGACAAAGGAGGAGTTGTTCTTAAAAAATAAATTACTAATGACCCTAGGAGTTGCCCCACAGACTTTTAGGCTTACTTTTCTTTTTTTCTGTTCGAGACTGCCAGGATTTTCATTGTGTGCAGAAAGTCCACTAACGGAAACGTTGGTCTGCCCGACTTTAAATGGAGCAGGTGGTGTTCTGCTTTCCTGCTCTTATCTCATGACCGAGCTTACAGAACCTCTCTGGAATGCACTTCTGAGTTTAAAGAAGACATTTATTATTATTATTACTTCACCACGAGGTTCCTGAAAGACAAAATTTGTAGATTGGCAGCACACGTTGAAAAGTAGTTGCAGCAATGAAAGCAAAATATATCAAAGTACTTCTCAGTTGCAATCTACACAGCAAATACATGTGATTATATTATAGCATAACTTCAAAGCAAAGCATAAAAGTCAAAATTGCATCACCGTAGGGCAAGGCTGTAGGGCCTATAACAGCTTCATCTTTCTGAGGTCTGCAAGTTGATGACTCCGGTTCAACTGCGAGAAAGAGATTTTCTACCCCAACGGGAGACAGGCAACTGACGTCTGGTTCCTGTCTGAAGTCAAGATAGTTTCAATCTAACTCTGCTGTAGTCCAGAGCCATCCTGAAAAGCTAACTCAGTGTGAGAACCGAAGAAACTTGGAGAGTGGCCAATTCTCCGAGCCTCACTCGTTCTCAGACTGGATTGAGAGGTAAACACAAAATCTACATGCTCTTATCAGCTAGGGTCTGGTGTGAAAAACACAGCTTGGTCTATCATGTGGAAAAACACAGTTTGGAAAAACACAGCTCATCTGCAATGTCTCAACTACAATGTCTAACTCCACGTTAAAGACAATAGGCAGCTAACCTAAATACCAAATGTAATGTCTAATGCCATGTCAAAGCCAATAGGCAGCTAAACTGAATACAGAATAGAGGTGGTCATTCCAACCCTTGCGGTCCATGACCGCCGGGTTGGAGGACCGCGGGAGCACCGCCGACAGGCCGGCGGTGCTCCAATGGGCATTCCGACCGCGGCGGTAAAGCCGCGGTCGGACCGGCAACACTGGCGGTCACCCGCCAGTGTACCGCCGCCCATTGGAATCCTCCAAGGCGGCGCAGCTAGCTGCGCCGCCGAGGGGATTCCGACCCCCCCTACCGCCATCCAGTTCCCGGCGGTCCGCCCGCCGGGAACCGGATGGCGGTAGGGGGGGTTGCGGGGCCCCTGGAGGCCCCTGCAGTGCCCATGCCATTGGCATGGGCACTGCAGGGGCCCCCGTAAGAGGGCCCCTAAATGTATTTCACTGTCTGCTGGGCAGACAGTGAAATACGCGACGGGTGCAACTGCACCCGTCGCACAGCTTTCACTCCGCCGGCTCGATTCCGAGCCGGCTTCATCGTGGAAGCCTCTTTCCCGCTGGGCTGGCGGGCGGCCTGAAGGCGGCCGCCCGCCAGCCCAGCGGGAATGTCAGAATTACCGCCGCGGTCTTTCGACCGCGGAACGGTAACCTGACGGCGGGACTTTGGCGGGCGGCCTCCGCCGCCCGCCAAGGTCAGAATGAGGGCCATAATGTCTAATGCCATGTCAAAGCCAATAGGCAGCTATACTGAATACAGAATGTAATGGCTAATGCCATGTTAAAGCCAATAGTCAGCTGACCTGGATACAGAATGTAATGGCTAACTCCATGTTAAAGCCAATAGGCAGCTAAACTGAACACAACATGTAATGTGCTACTGGTGAACATTGAGCACCTAATATGCGCAGTGGTGAAACACAAAGTCATTGGTCAAACACAATTAATAGCATCACAGGTGGGGTGTCAGTTTGGTGGACAGGAGAGTCTTGTTGTGGATTACTGTCTTTCAAATTCAAAACGAGTCTACATTTTCACAAATACTGGGGAACATAGCATTGTGTGTGGTGTGGGAAAGGTGCAATATCTGCTTTACACAGAAGTAGAAACCCTAATTTGATCTTTGTCGCCACATGGGCCACCTCCACAGTATTTAGTAGTCTTGGGCTGGGGGCCGCAGGTCCGTCATCAGCTCATAGCAGAGAAGGATATGACACGTATAGGTTTTGAGAGAAGCCAGCTGTTTTTTAATCACAAACACGTGTCAAGAATTGATTTAGGAGTGTACAGATCCCCTTTTTAAGGTGCGGCACTGCAGGACTGGATTGATGTTATTAAGGAATGAATTATATTCCTCCTCTCAAACAGGCTTCCACCTCCAGGGGATGACCAAGGCTCGAGAGAAGCCTCTTCACTTGTATCACACAGGAGGATCTTTCACTCCTCATGGATGCTGAATTTGTAGGTTTCTAGTTGATTGCTTTGTCTCTCACTGGACATCCTGGTCACCGCCATCGAAGGAGACCTGGATCGCTGCGGTTGTCGCCACAGCCATGTGGCGTGTATTGAAAGGCAGAGCGGTGCTATATAAAAATGTGAACTGAATGACTGTGAATAGCTGTATTTCAAGTCATGGCTTAAACCAGGGGTAAAACGTTCTTTGTTTGAGGGTTTCCTGTGAATAATTGAACTTATATATGTCTTACTTCAACAGATAATGAAGATTTAAGCACAGAAAGGAGTGAAGGCGAATACTTAAACTGCGGTGACACAACAGCACCATTGAAAGCTCCACCCAAAAAAGGCAAACAGAGAGTTACCAGGAACACTGAACCGAGGACGACCTCTGGAAGGCAGCCCTGGTCTGGAGTCACCTGGGGTCTTGAACAGTTAAGCAGGGTTCATTGTGAAAGGGCTGTCGGCAGTCAGGCGTACCTTGGTTTATACTCAGCACCAATATCTGGAGAAGGCACTAAAAGTGATATTCCCACTAGAAATGAAATGCTTTGGACAGGTCAGCAAAGCAATCCTCCGAACAAGGCATGGTATACGTGCACCGAATGTGGGAAAGGCTTCAACAAGAGCACAAATCTTAAAACTCACATGAGGACACACACCGGCGAGAAACCATACCAGTGCCTCGAATGCATGAAGTGCTTCAGTATGAAGAGCTCTCTCGATCGGCATCAGAGAACACACACGGGTGATCGACCATATCAGTGCAGCAAATGTGATAAAACCTTCAAAGTAAAGTCCAATCTAACAATGCACTACAGGCTCCACAGTGGAGAGAGGCCTTACCGCTGCATGGACTGCGACCAAACCTTCCATCGGAAAGACCATCTTCTTCTGCACCGCAAAACGCACATGAGAGACGGCATGCTTGTGGGAAATGCCTCAGTGTGAAAAGAAACTCTGTCAACACCAAACTACGTGTCTATTTAAGGACGCTTGAAAGGAAATGGTATTTTGCTTCTTGAAATTCAGAGAACTACACCCCTTGATAAGATTACCTGTCCCACTTCTGATGGAACTTTATTGACTCCCTTTGGTAGCTGACACTATCTTTAAAACCAGCTGCATCATTTACACACCAATCACCACCAGCATCCCCGCTACATGCTCACCATCAATGGTGGTTGTCAGCCTACCGCAGCCAGGACACCATCGGACTGCAGACCAAGAAGTGTAAAATATGGCCCTTTCCATCTATGCACTCAGAATATGGAACATGATCCCTGTGTCCATCAGGACCCCTCCAACCCTGATCCGCTTTAGGAAAGAGCAGAAGACACGCTTCTATGAAGAACAGTACATCACGGTGCAAAGAGTCCAAACTGTTCCCAAAATCCAGCTACCCCTCCTGTCAATTGTTGACTGTATCCAAGTCTTCGGCGCGGCTGCCGTTTGGCTGGTAAATACTGCAAACATGCATGCATACATACATGCTTTCATGCATACATACATACATGCATAAGTACGTACATAAATGCACACCTACATACAAGCATACTGTAGGAAGTTGGCTCTGTATGTACTATTTCAAAGTAAGAAATAGTGTGCACAGAGTCGAAGGGTTCCCCTTAGAGGTAAGATAGTGGCAAAAATAGATAATACTAATGCTCTATTTGTGATAGTGTGGTCGAGCAGTAGGCTTATCAGAGGGTAGTGTTAAGCATTTGTTGTATACACACACTCAAAGACTTACTCCAGGCCAATAGGTTTTTTATATAGAAAAATATATTTTCTTAGTTTATTTTAAGAACCACAGGTTCAAGATTTACAAGTAATACTTCAAATGAAAGGTATTTCACTCAGGTATTCTGGGAACTTTGAATAATCACAATAGCATGTACAGTTTTGGCAAAAATGGCAATAAGCTATTTTAAAAGTAGACACAGTGGAAAAATCAACCGTTCCTGGGGGAGGTAAGTAATTGTTAAGTTCACAGGTAAGTCAAACACTTACAGGGTTCAAAGTTGAGTCCAAGGTAGCCCACCGTTGGCGGTTCAGAGCAACCCCAAAGTTACCACACCAGCAGCTCAGGGCAGGTCAGGTGCAGAGGTCAAAGTGGTGCCCAAAACACATAGGCTTCAATGGAAACAGGGGTGCCCTGGTTCCAGTCTTCCAGAAGGTAAGTACCCGCGTCCTCGGAGGGCAGACCGGGGGGGTTTGTAGGGCACTGGGGGGGACACAAGCAGGCACAGAAAGTACACCCTCAGCGGCACAGGGGAGGCCGGGTGCAGAGTGCAAACAGGCATTGGGTTTTGTATTGAAAGCAATGGGGAGACCCGGGGGTCTCTTCAACGATGCAGGCAGGCACAGGGGGGGGGGGAGGCTCCTCGGGGTAGCTACCACCTCGGCTAGGCAGAGGGTCGTCTGGGGGTCACTCCTGCACTGGAGATCGGTTCCTTCAGGTCTTGGGGGCTGCGGGTGCAGTGTTGGTTCCAGGCGTCAGGTCTCTTGTTACAGGCAGTCGCGGTCAGGGGGAGCCTCTGGATTTCCTCTGCAGGCGTCAGTGTGGGGGCTCAGCGGGGTCGTCTCTGGTTACTCACGGGCTCGCAGTCGCCGGGGAGTCCTCCCTGAGGTGTTGGTTTTACGCAGGTCGAGCTGGGGGTGTCGGGTGCTGAGTGGAAAGTCTCACGCTTCCGGCGGGAAACGTGAAGTCTTTAAAGTTGCTTCTTTGTTGCAGAAAGTTGCAGTTTGTTGAACAGGGCCACTGTTCTCGGGAGCTTATTGGTCCTTTTAGATGCAGGGCAGTCCTATGAGGCTTCAGAGGTCGCTGGTCCCTGTTGGATGCGTCGCTGTTGCAGTTTTTCTCGAAGTTGGGAGACAGGCCAGTAGAGCTGGGGCCAAAGCAGTTGTCGTCTCCGTCTTCTCTGCAGGGCGTCAGGTCAGCAGTCCTCCTTCTTCTTCAGGTTGCAGGAATCTAGTTTCCTAGGTTCTGGGGTGCCCTTAAATACTAAATTTAAGGGTGTGTTTAGGTCTGGGAGGGCAGTAGCCAATGGCTACTGTCCTTGAGGGTGGCTACACCCTCCTTGTGCCACCTCCCTGTGGGGAGGGGGGCACATCCCTAATCCTATTGGGGGAATCCTTCTTCTACAAGATGGAGGATTACTAAAAGTAAGGGTCACCTCAGCTCAGGACACCTTAGGGGCTGTCCTGACTGGTGGGTGACTCCTCCTTGTTTTTCTAATTATGTCCTCCAGCCTTGCCGCCAAAAGTGGGGGCAGTGGCCGGAGGGGCAGGCATCTCCACTAGCTAGGATGCCCTGGGGCGCTGTAACAAAAGGGGTGAGCCTTTGAAGCTCACTGCCAGGTGTTACAGTTCCTGCAGGGGGAGGCGAGAAGCACCTCCACCCAGTACAGGCTTTGTTCCTGGCCACAGAGTGACAAAGGCACTCTCCCCATGTGGCCAGCAACATGTCTGGTGTGTGTCAGGCTGGCAAAAACTAGTCAGCCTACACTGGAAGTCGGGTATGTTTTCAGGGGGCACCTCTAAGGTGCCCTCTGGGTGTATTTTACAATAAAGTGCCCACTGGCATTAGTGTGCATTTATTGTGCTGAGAAGTTTGATAGCAAACTTCCCAGCTTTCGGTGTAGCCATTATGGAACTGTGGAGTTCGTGTTTGACAGACTCCCAGACCATATACTCTTATGGCTACCCTGCACTTACAATGTCTAAGGTTTTGCTTAGGCACTGTAGGGGCATAGTGCTCATGCACCTATGCCCTCACCTGTGGTATAGTGCACCCTGCCTTAGGGCTGTAAGGCCTGCTAGAGGGGTGACTTACCTATGCCACAGCCAGCGTGAGGTGGGCATGGCACTCTGAGGGGAGTGCCATGTCGACTTAGTCTTTTTCTACCCACCAGCACACACAAGCTGTGGGGCAGTGTGCATATGCTGAGTGAGGGGTCCCCAGGGTGGCATAAGACATGCTGCATCCCTGTGAGACCTTCCCTGGCATCAGGGCCCTTGGTACCAGGGGTAACAGTTACAAGGGACTTATCTGAGTGCCAGGGTTGTGCCAATTGTGGAGACAAAGGTACAGTTTAGGGAAAGAACACTGGTGCTGGGGCCTGGTTAGCAGGGTCCCAGCACACTTTCAAATCATAACTTGGCATCAGCAAAGGCAAAAAGTCAGGGGGTAACCATGCCAAGGAGGCATTTCCTTACACATACATACAAACATACATACACACAGGCATACATACATGCACACCTACATACTCAGATACATACATACATACAAACTTCCCTTTTCTGCTCTGGCTAGCCATGGGACTCATTTTGTCACTGCATGTTTACCTCCATAGGCTGATTTGTGTTTCTTGCCCTTTATCATGGCATCAACATCCCGACAAGGTCTTGTCTTCCAGGTGATAAGTCAAGCTTATGTTTAGCTGGCTTCGTGTGCTCAGTCGATTAGTTCCTGTAATATTGCTATTTCTGCCCTGGTTGCGATGGTTCAGGGCAATCAGAGGTAGCGGGGTCCACCTGTGAGTGTTTGAGTTGGTTACTACTGCTGTCCAAGTCCCCCAAACTATTGGACCCCAAAAGCAGTTACCAAGTGCTCCCCTACAGCACGTGACTCTCTGTGGTAACAAGGCAATGCAGTTCAAGGCTTAATGGAGAGCTGATGAGGGTTAGTCATGCAGTAAGAAACCACAGTACCGGGTAGTAACTCAGGCCTGATTCATAAACTGCGCTTTGTAGGTCGTAAAATCATTCTGTAGTAACACTACTCACATACTGCAAAATGCTATTCACAAACCTTCGCTCCGCTGCCTGTCTGCGTGGCATTCTGTGCCACGGTGGCCGAGATCTCTGCACACCCGCGTAGACATTTCAGAAGTATATGGGGCGGGACTAGCTGGGCATATTGGGAATGATTATCAGGAAATAGGAGGGGGTCAGAGAAATATAAGGAGAATCCACGAATACAAACACCCCCCACCAAAGAGCAAGACCACTGCAATTCACAAAATACACCTTTAATGTTACTACAGCTCTAAAAGTGTCAAACCAGACTCAAAAGTACTCAAGCCAGTTTTGGAGTAAGTCAAGCACCGCTCGTGGCCACCCTGTGACATTGCAACACATTCCAGCTGAAATCAGTAGAGGCTGGAAAGTATTAAAGTAATTACATTTGTTTCTCATTTAAAAACACACACACACACAAACACACACATACCATACATATAGATGTATTTAGTGCCATTTTATGTATAATTATTTTATTTCATAATTGAATACACTTAATTAAAACTATTAAACGTCTAAACTTTTATTTAAACAGATTTAAATGAATTAAAGACAATTTTTTACCAAATGTAAAAATACCAAGGTTAGAGAAAGTGGGAAATTTTATTCTTAAATTATTTTAAATTTTTTAAGTTTCATGAATTAAATAAATATATTTAAATTATTTTAGAATTTAATTTGAAGAGGTAATTTGCTGAAACTTTTTATTTTATTAGCTTCAGACTAACATTAACAAATATTTGTAATAATTTTACATTTATATTTTGCATAAAAAAAATAAAAAAAATATTTAAAAACAATAAATGTCATTACATTTTTCTGGATTTTCCCGTCGAGAGATCTCTGCCTCGGTGGTAGAGAGCTCCACTGGCAGGTGTAAAGTCACTTCACACTTATAAATTCAGTTGCAGACTCTCCGCCCCCTCATTTGAGGCGGTGGGGACATGTACGTCTGCACCTAGGTGTAAAAATCCAATCGCAAATGGTGAATAGCAAAAATGGGAAGTTGGTGGTGGTGACAAAAACGTGTCGAGTTACAGCTAGGTGTTAGTAAGCATACATGCAAATACATATATATTTATATACACTTGTGTATTTAGCTTTGGGAAAGAGCGTTGCGCTATTTCGGCTGCTCACTCTCTAGCAGCGGCCAGTACGCGATAGCTACAAACAGATGTCAGGGCACTCATGAATAAAAGTTCAGTCCTCCATGTGTGTCAGATCTTGGTATTTTGTTCAAAATCATCAAATATAAGTCGGACCGGGATTAGTAGGCAAAGGTTCAATTTAATCTTGAAATGCAATGTCCATTAGGGCAACAAAAGCCGTCCTTGGAAAACAATATCCATAATGCAACAACAGCCAACACGTGTTTCGTCCTATGAGACAAATATTCTCAAAGACTTCATCAGGGCTGTAAGAAATATAAATGGTAACTATGATTATACTAGAACTCGTCCCACTGCACATCTAATTACCCTGTGACTTTTGTGATGAGAAACCTATCTCAAGAAGAAAAATACGAAAAATCAATGACATTATGATAGTCATGACACCCGCGTGCATGTCCTCACACGATATAAATGAAAAACAAGAGAAAGTGCGTCCCAAGTCATCAAAAAAGAGAAGTGAAAGAAATCATAACGTTGCAACTACCCCGAGTGCCAAAAGTAATGCGGTGCCGCCAGCAATAACCTAAAGATCCACAGGGCGTACCTTCTGCAATAGTTGAAGGGACTTGAATCCCCATAACAATCGAACTATATCTAGGTATCTAAAATAAAAATGATAACCCAAATTAAGCCTTACTTAGTACCAAATCTAACATGCGAATGTCAACATTACCGAGAATAATCTCTAAAATATGCAGCCAAAAGCCTACATACCCCGTAGTGTGCCGAGCCAAAGTTATGCCGTACTGCTCAATCTGTTATGTGTAAATCCCACTGAAAATAAGTACTTAAAGTACTACAGTTATTCCAGCACCAAGCTAAACGTTCTGCTAGATTATATTTACAATAACATAACCCAGCCCACTCACTCACCTATAATTAAAAAATATTGGAAAACCGCGTTCCTATCCTCCCGCGGCGCTCCTGTATACAATAAGAAGATGAGCACCGGCACCCGGGGAGACCATTATTTATAGCGTCCTCCCAGACACTCCAATGCTCAAAAGTGAAAGAGGGCTGAAGCCCCCAGCGCGGGCGCCATCTTAGAAGTATAAAGTCTGGAAATCTTAACGAATACTCACGACTGTGCCCAATCATGGGCTACAGCATCATTGCAGAATCAATAACCACGTCGTAGAAAGACTACAATTACTACCTTGAAACCCTCGGGGTATCAATCTAACAGGAAACCGTAACAGAACATATTTGAAATACCATGATAGCACTGCACAAATGCCTGCCAATAATTATGGGCGCCATATTGAAAGTATAACAAATTGACACATAATATGGTTGAAAAAGTGAGTGCCTGGACCAAAACAAAATATTGACAAAACATAATATTTGAGTCAGAAAAGGCAAGACAGGGGGAGGAAGAATAGGGAAAATTAATACACTATGAGGTAGCTAAAAGGAGGATATTTCACCCATGTGTCATGACTATCATTATATCCTACATAACAATAAATCTCAATCTACGTGTAATACTAATAGTTGAATTTTACAGTCAGCAAAACACACAGTATATACATATGAAATATCGAAGGAATTAGTAATCTATCCACTTCTAGTCAATGTCTGTAGGCAAATCCCATATATCACAGTCATAGTAAACAATTGGTATATATGATTCCCCTATTCATAGACTCTGTCCAAAACATTTAGTCAATGACCCTTTGATAATCATTCAATGATCATCTCCGTAAACCTAAATGTATCATGGTAACTGAATAATGTAGATGTCACATTAATCCCCTAGGTAGTATTCCATTTCAAAGTTTGTGTTGAGACCCTCCTCAACCGCTCTAAGTTTTAGGATCCAATAGCACTCACGTTTCCTAAGGGCCAGCTCTCTATTCCCTCCTCTGGGATCCTTAGTTACATGGTCAAAACCGAAAAATTCAAACCCTCGTGTCTGACCCTGCTTGGAACAATGTCTCATGTGACTCACTATGGGGTATCGATCATCATCTTGTCTTAGGGCCCTAAAGTGTTCACTCGCTCTTATCCTGAGTGACCTAATGGTGCTGCCTACATAGTAAAGACCGCATTTACAGGTGATCATGTAAATGACAAAATTACTGTCACATGTGATTTTATGTCTGATATCAAACTGGACGGCAGTAGAACTCGTAAACGTAGAAATGCCTGATTTAGCCCATTTGCACATACCGCAGTGTCCACATTTGTAAAAACCTTTATTACAACACCTGTTGGTGTCTAATGCAATAGCTGGGGCACAACATGTTCTTGAGGGTCCTACCCCTACGAAATGTAAAGTACATGCCAGTGTCTATTCATACATTTACGCAGTAGTGCATCTGTTCTCGTGTAATTTACTATGCAACGGATATTATTGTCTCCTGGTCTAGATTTCTGATTTAATGTGTCAGTCCTTTTCAGGCGCATTACCCTATCACGTGCTTTGTCAATGACATGAGGAGGATAACCTCGTGATTTAAATCTAGTTCCCATATCCTCTATGCATTGTACAAAGTCCCTCTCTAGACTGCAGTTCCTTCTCTCCCATACCATTTCCCCATATTGTATTGAGTATATCTGATGTATTGGATGTGCACTCCGCGCATGTAGAATGGAATTACATGCCGTGCTTTTTCTATAGAGACGGCTCTCCACTTTATTGTCATGGATAAAAAGTTCCACATCTAAAAATGCAATGCTGGTTGTGCTGTGTTCAGAGGTGAATCGAATATTAAAATCATTGGTGTTCAAATAGGTTATGAAATCATTAAGTTTCTGTGTGTCACCCGTCCAGATCATTAAACAATCATCTATGTATCTGCCCCAAAAAAGTATATCAGTGTTCCATGTGTTTCCCTCCGTGCTCCAAATAACATTCTGTTCAAAGAATCCCATAAAGAGGTTAGCATAAGCTGGTGAAAATCTGGATCCCATGGCCACGCCCTGTCTCTGGCGGTACCAATCATTCTTGAATAAAAAAACATTGTTATTCAAAATGAACTCCACCATTTTCAGTAGCATGTCAGTATGACCATACAGACTCGCTGGTCTCTTATGAAGGAAATGACGCAAGGCTATCCTTCCTAAATCATGATTTATGCTCGTATAGAGGGAAGTAACATCCAATGTCACTAAAGTCATCCCTGATTCCCAAGTAATGTCTGCCAATATACTTAATATGTGCTTGGTGTCCTTAATATAGGAAGGCAGATTAGCTACAAATGGCTGAAAAAAGATATCCACATATTCCGAAAGTCTCTCTGTGGGGCCACCCATACCTGAGACAATAGGCCTACCCGGTGGAGGAATAGGGTTTTTGTGAATTTTTGGTAATGTATAAATGCAAGGGTTTCTAGGCCTGAGGACACAAAGGTAGATGTACTCATCCTCTCTTAATAATGATTGATCCAAGCATTCCTGCAAAAATGTGTTGATCCTATTTGCAAGTGCAGGAATAGGGTCAACAAAAATCTTCTCATAGCATGTGGCATCATCAAGTTGTCTATAAATCTCTTGTTCATAGTCTGGGGTATTCATGATCACGATATTGCCACCTTTATCAGCCTCCCTGATCATTATGTCTGTCCGTGTTTGCAATTGCCTTAAATTAGTACGCTCCTCGTAGCTCAAATTGTGATACCTAATGTATTGCTGAGTACTTTTCTTAGACTCTAATATATTCAAGTCACGCCAGACTAATTTAAAGAATGTATCAATACAATTACCACTAACGAGAGTAGGTGTCCACCTCGATTTAGTCCTTAAGCCACTATACAGTCTGAGATATAGTAGTAGGATCTTGCTCGCAGTCTGTGATCGACAATAAGGTAGCTGTATCATAAATATCCTTAATGGACAGAGAGTGGTAATCCTTACTGCTGTCAGAGAGGATATTGATTTCCCTATTATCAGTATGATGAGCAAAATGCTTTTTCAGTTTTAAGCGTCTGATAAATTTAAAGAAATCAATCTTTGTCTTTTGGAAATCACCTGGACAGAATCCAAGACCTCTGCTTAATAATGTAAAGTCATGAGTTGTAAGTTCCATACTAGAAAGGTTGATAATGTCAATCAAACCATTACTAATATTACCTATTTCTCCTTGTTCCATGACCTGGTCTTCATTCCCTTTCTTCCCTCTGTGTGTTCCTCCTCTCCTGCCCTTCCTTGTTTTCCGGGGTCTACCTTGCGTCGATTTGTTTCCCATTGTCCCTGTCTTATCCTTTGAACCTCCGCTAAAAAAGAAGGAGTACCCTGTTGTGTTGTGACATCCTGTCTGGATATGTTAGATATCCCACTCATTTCACTATTACTAGTCAAAACGCTATTTAAAGAGGATGAGGAACCAACATCCTGGGTTTGTACATGCTCACTACTTTTAACTAGGTGATCATATTTGTGAGAAAATGTGAATATCCTGCCGTTCTTGTAGTCTAATTCATCACGTCTGAGCTTACGCGTTTTTCTTTGTGTGCTATCATTCTGATGTTGGTCAATAATCTCATTTAGGATCTTATAGTTCTTGGCAGTTGACTCTTCTAAATTCATACTCTTAATTTCTGTCTCTAAAGCAGATATTTCCGTTTACAATCTAGTAACTTTTCTCTCTGAATTCTCTATCAGGATATTCATTAGTCTTAACAAACTTGAAATTAGTTCTTGTTCCCAGCTATCCAATAAATCCGGATCCAGATCATCAAAAGTAGGGAAAATATGCAATCTTAGTCCCCTAGGTATCCTGTTCAATTTCACATATTGTTTTAACGTGGCTCCATCCCACCACTTGGAGACCTCCTGTTTTTTCAATTTCTCCAATCTAAAGAATTTATCTCGTAAGCCCACTGTGGCTTGTTGAGCGCCAGACACATGGGGTTTCAGTACACACCCTGTGCGCTCCAGGTTGCCAAAAATATCTGCTGCCAATTTGTCCCGGTCCATGTTTAGGAAAGAGACTATAGAAAATGCTTTACAATAAAGGTGTACTGGAGCAGCCCTCCTATACATACTCGATAGCTACATTCCAGATTCAGGAAGTATATCTGTGCTTACGTTGCTGCCATTGATGCACATTTTCTGAGGTATTTGTGTTTTATGAGGTTAAGGAGGGGTACTGCTCAGGACCAAGATGACGCTCACCTCCTGACGTACAGAAGTCTATGCACATCTTGGCAAAGTAAATGTTCTGAGGGGAGCGTTACGTGGGCGACGAGCAGTGCATGGCGCCCAGTGTTGGGCTATGGGTGACCACTAGCCCTCAGAGCTGTGGGAGGGGGAGGGCTGCAGATGGTTTCAGAACTCCTAAAACAGAATCTCAGCGCTTGGCAGAAAGCTGACTCCAAACCACTGCATCTTCCTAGCTGCCAGTTGTGTTTCCTTTTTATGGTGCCAGGGTACGCACTGAATTGGCACTGGCCATATGTGAAGTCTAAGGCAGGCCGCCTGTCCTTTCAGTCAGTGGGTTAACAAAACTTGAGGGGGATCCCTGCAAAGTACATGGAGAGCCCCTCCAGATTCTGTCAGGACTCAGGCCAGGGTACTAGGCTGAGGGGGCTCCCTGGAGCTTGGGAGCTCTTTGGCACCACGGGAGCTACGGGTGTGAATGTTACGCCAGTCCTTGCAGTATGAGCCGTAGTTCAGGGGTCAGTGTCCCTGCAACTGATGTGTATCCTGTTTATGGCAGTGGACCCAGTGTCCTATGCTTCAGCTGCCTTTAATACCCCTGGCCAGCAGGGGAAGTGTGGTCCACTAGGGTCTGTGAGGTCAATCTGAGGGTGCACCAAAGTTACGCTGTAACATGTGAGGGTCTCACTCAGCTCGCTTGCTCCCTAAGGCTGGGGGCCCGGAGAGGTGCAAGCAGCCTGAGAACCTCATGTCCAGGATGGCACGGGCCTCACAACAGCACCCAAAGGTCTACACGTGGCTGTGAACCCCCTCTCTCAGGTAGATGTGAACCCCCAATGCTGAAGGCCCTGAGTGATGCAAACAGATATTGTATCTTCTTCTCTTGCACAGCAGCCTGGTGACCTCACGTCCAGGACAGCGCAGACCTCATAAAAGCACCCAAAGGTCCACACAGTGTCTTGACTGTTAAATCCATCTCCCAGGTAGATTTGCCCCTTCCCCACCCCGAAGGCTGAAGGCCCTGAGTGATGCAGGCAGATATTGTATCTTCTCCTCTTGCACAGCAGCCTGGTGACCTCATGTCCAGGACAGCACAGACCTCATAAAAGCAATCAAAGCTCCACAAAGTGTCTTGGCTGTTGAACACCCTCTCCCAGGTAGACACGCCCCCCCAAGGCTGAAGGCCCTGATTGATGCAAGCAGATGTTGTATCTTCTCCTTTTGTACAGCAGCCTGGTGACCTCATGTCCAGGACAGCGCAGACCTCATAAAAGCACCCAAAGGACCACACAGTGTCTTGGCTGTTGAACCCCTCTCCCAGGTAGATTCGCCCCCCCCCCAAGACTGAAGGCCCTGAGTGATGCAAGCAAATGTTGTATCTTCTCCTTTTGCACAGCAGCCTGGTGACCTCATGTCCAGGACAGCGCAGACCTCATAAAAGCAATCAAAGCTCCACAAAGTGTCTTGACCCAAAGGTCTACATGTGGCTGTGAACCCCCTCTCCCAGGTAGACCTGCCCGTCCTCCCACCCAAGGCTGAAGGCCTGAGTGATGCAAGAAGATGTTGTATCTTCTCCATTAACACTGCTTGCACAGCAGTGTGGTGACCTCATGTCCAGGACGGCGCAGACCTCACAACTGCACTCAAAGATCCACACAGTGGGTGGACTGTGAACTCTCTCTCCCAGGTAGACGCCACTGCAGAGTGTGCAGACTAGCATCCCGCTCCACGGAGCATTAGTGTTATTGCCCCAGACCTAGTCCTAGTCTGTCAAGAGGACATTGTGCAGGCAGACTCTGTCCCTCGAGCTCTGTACGTCTCAGCTGTCCTAGACTAGTTCACTTCCCCGTCTTGGTTCTTAAGTCATTCAGATCTGCAGCAGAGTACTGGTCAAGCTGTCCACTATCTATCGTCAGAGCTGACCAATCACCTCTCTCTGGCCGGTCCCTGCCAGAGTCATGGTAAACAGGCACCCCTCCTGGACCGGTTCCACCTGAACCACATGGAAATGTGTATTAGACCCGGAGAGCAGGTCACATCTTGTGTACTCTGACCCCCACAGCCCTTCAGCCTCTCCCTGTGTTACACTGTCACAGACACCACATGCCATTCCTGTATTTACGTGGACAGTCATTGACATAATATAGCATCCTTGTATATGTACTATTCCAAGTCCATGCATGCCCATATACTAGGGTAGGTTATAAAGTGAACCAAAGCAAATATAACTGCACTTTTAGGTTTTTGATGCACTTGATTGAAAATACCTAAAAGCCCTACCAGGACCGGTCCTCATGAAGTGCTGGTCCTCACAGAGAGGGTGTTTGCCAATACTATGAGGACTGATCAGTTCCTCACAGTGTGAGTTAAAAACACACACATGCACACATTCACACACAGACACACACAGACACATCCTCTAATGCACTCTGACAGACATGCACACAGGCCCCACACTCAACATTTTCCTTACACTGCATGTACATGCCCTATACACATAGTCCACAAACACACACACACACACACACATATCCTCTAATGCACTCTGACAGACATGCACACAGGCCCCACAATCAACCTGTGACTTACACTACATATACATGCCCTATACACATAGTCCACACACACACACCCTCTAATGCACTCTGACAGACACACACACAGGCCCCACACTCAACCTGTGACTTACACTGCACGTACATGCCCTATACACATAGTCCACACACCTCCATGCTAATGCACTCTGACAGACATGCACATAGGCCCCACACTCAACCTGTGACTTACACTATATATACATGCCCTATACACATAGTCCACACACACACACCCTCTAATGCACTCTGACAGACACACACACAGGCCCCACACTCAACCTGTGACTTACACTGCACGTACATGCCCTATACACATAGTCCACACACCTCCATGCTAATGCACTCTGACAGACATGCACACAGGCCCCACATTCAACCTGTGACTTACACTGCATGTACATGCCCTATACACATGGTCCACACACACACACCCTCTAATGCACTCAGACAGACATGCACACAGGCCCCACACTCAACCTGTGACCTACCCTGCATGTACATGCCCTATACACATAGGGGGTCATTCCGACCCTGGCGGTCCAAGACCGCCAGGGCCGGGGACCACGGAAGCACCGCCAACAGGCTGGCAGTGCTTCCCAGCCCATTCTGACGCCGCGGTCAGAAAATGGGATCCGGCGGTTTCCCGCCGGATTTCCCCTGCATGGGCTGAATCTCCATGGCGGCGCTGCAAGCAGCGCCGCCATGGAGATTCCGACCCCCTTCCCGCCATCCCGCCATCCTGGCATGGACAGTGCAGGGGCCCCCTAACAGGGCCCCATAAAGATTTTCACTGTCTGCTTAGCAGACAGTGAAAATCGCGACGGGTGCAACTGCACCCGTCGCACCCCTGCAACTCCTCTGGCTCCATTCGGAGCCGGCTTCCTTGTTGCAGGGCCTTTCCCGCTGGGCCGGCGGGTGCTCTTTTGGCGGTCGCCCGCCGGCCCAGCGGGAAAGCCAGAATGGCATCCGCGGTCTTCTGACCGCGGAGCGGCCATTTGGCAGTTCCCGCCAGGCGGGCAGCTCCCGCCGCCCGCCAGGGTCAGAATGACCCTCATAGTCCACACACACACACACAATCTCTAATGCACTCTGACAGACAAGGACACAGGCATCACTCTCAACCTATGCCTTAAACTGCATGTACATGTCCTATACACATAGTCCACACACACACACATATCCTCTAATACACTCTGACAGACATGCACACAGGCCCCACACTCAACCTGTGACTTACACTGCATGTACATGCCCTATACACATATTCCACACACACCCTCTAATGCACTCTGACAGACATGCACACAGGCTGCACACTCAACCTGTGTCTTACATTGCATGTACATGCCCTATACACATCGTCCAAACACACACACCCTCTAATGCACTCTGACAGACATGCACACAGGCCCCACACTCAACCTGTGACTTACACTACATGTGCATTCCCTATACACATAGTCCACACACACACAAACGCACACACATATCCTCTAATGCACTCTGACAGACATGCACGCAGGCCCCACACTCAACCTGTGACTTACACTGCATGTACATGCCCTATACACATAGTCCACAAACACACACACATATCCTCTAATGCACTCTGACAGACAAGGACACAGGCCCCACACTCAACCTATTCCTTACACTGCACGTACTTGCCCTATACACATAGTCCACAAACACACACACACACATATCCTCTAATGCACTCTGACAGACAAGGACACAGGCACCACACTCAACCTATTCCTTACACTGCAAGTACTTGCCCTATACACATAGTCCACAAACACACACACACACATATCCTCTAATGCACTCTGACAGACAAGGACACAGGCCCCACACTCAACCTGTGACTTACACTGCACGTACATGCCCTATACACATGGTCCACACACACACACCCTCTAATGCACTCTGACAGACATGCACACAGGCACCACACTCAACCTGTGGCTTACACTGCATGTGCATGCCCTATACACATAGTCCAGACACAGATATCCTCTAATGCACTCTGACAGACATGCACACAGGGCCCACACTCAACCCGTGACTTACACTGCAAGTACATGCCCTATACACATAATCCACACACTCAGGGGGTGATTATAACCTTGGCGGACGGCGGAGGCTGTCCGCCAAGGTACCGCCGCCAAATGACCGCACCGCGGTCAAAAGACCGCGACGGCCATTCAAACATTTCCTCTGGGCCGGCGGGCGCTTTCCAAAAGAGCGCCCGCCGGCCCAGAGGAAATGCCCCTGCAACGAGGACGCCGGCTCAGAATTGAGCCGGCGTAGTTGCAGGGGTGCGACGGGTGCAGTTTGCACCCATCGCGTATTTCAGTGTCTGCATTGCAGACACTGAAATACACAGTGGGGCCCTCTTACGGGGGCCCCTGCAGTGCCCATGCCATTGGCATGGGCACTGCAGGGGCCCCCAGGGGCCCCGCGGCACCCCCTACCGCCATCCTGTCTCCCGCCAGGAACAGGATGGCGGTAGGGGGTGTCAGAATCCCCATGGCGGCAGAGCGCGCTCCGCCGCCATGGAGGATTCCCCCGAGCAGCGGGAAGTCGGCGGGAGACCGCCGACTTTCCGCTTCTGACCGCGGCTGAACCGCCGTGGTCAGAATGCTCGTGGGAGCACCGCCAGCCTGTTGGCGGTGCTCCCGTGGTCGGTGGCCCTGGCGGCCACCGGCCGCCAGGGTCAGAATGACCCCCTCAATCTCTAATGCACTCTGACAGACAAGGACACAGGCATCACACTCAACCTATGCCTTACACTGCATGTACATGCCCTATACACATAGTCCACACACACACAAACACACACACACATATCCTCTAATGCACTCTGACAGACACGCACACAGGCCCCACACTCAACCTGTGACTTACACTGCGTGTACAGGCCCTATACACATAGTGCACACACACAGGGGCTCATTCTGAGCCCGGCGGGCGGCGGGAGCCGCCAAATGGCCGCTCCGCGGTCGAAAGACCGCGGAGGCCATTCTGGCTTTCCCGCTGGGCTGGCGGGCGACCGCCAGAGGGCTGCCCGCCAGCCCAGCGGGAAACCCCTCCCCACGAGGAAGCCGGCTCAGAATGGAGCCGGCGGAGTGGGTATGTGCGACGGGTGCAGTGGCACCCGTCGCGTATTTCAGTGTCTGCAAAGCAGACACTGAAATACAAAGTGGGGCCCTCTTACGGGGGCCCCTGCAGTGCCCATGCCATTGGCATGGGCACTGCAGGGGCCTCCAGGGGCCCCACGACACCCCTCACCGCCATCCTGTTCCTGGCGGTCGGAGCCGCCAGGAGCAGGATGGCGGTGAGGGGGTCGGAATCCCCCATGGAGGCGCAGCAAGCTGCGCCGCCATGGGGGATTCCCAGGGCAGCGGAAAACCGGCGGGAGACCGCCGCTTTTCCTTGTCTGACCGCGGCCAAACCGCCGCGGTCAGAATGCCCTGCGGGGCACCGCCAGCCTGTTGGGGGTGCTCCCGCATCCCCGGCCCCGGCGGTACTTGACCGCCGGGGTCGGAATTACCCCCACAATCTCTAATGCACTCTGACAGACAAGGACACAGGCATCACTCTCAACCTGTGCCTTACACTGCATGTACATGCCCTATACACATAGTCCACAAACACACACACACATATCCTCTAATGCACTCTGACAGACATGCACACAGGCCCCACACTCAACCTGTGACTTACACTGCATGTACATGCCCTGTACTAATAGTCCAAACACACACACCCTCTAATGCACTCTGACAGACATGCACACAGGCCCCACCCTCAACCTGTGACTTAAACTGCATGTACATTCCCTATACACATGGTCCACACAAACACACACACACACATATCCTCTAATGCACTCTGACAGGCTCGCACACATGCCCCACAATCAATCTGTGACTTACACTGCTTGTACATGCCCTATACATATAGTCCACACACACACACATACACACACACCCTCTAATGCACTCTGACAGACATGCACACAGGCCCCACACTCAACCTGTGACTTACAATGTATGTACATGCCCTATACACCTAGTCCATACACACACACACACACACACACACACACAATCTCTTATGCACTCTGACAGGCAAGGACACAGGCATCACACTCAACCTATGCCTTACACTGCATGTACATATCCTATACACATAGTCCACAAACAGACACACACATATCCTCTAATGCACTCTGACAGACATGCACACAGGCCCCACACTCAACCTGTGGCTTACAGTATATGTACATGCCCTATACACATAGTCCACACACACACACAATCTCTTATGCACTCTAACAGACAAGAACACGGGCATCACAATCAACCTATGCCTTACACTGCACGTACATGCCCTATACACATAGTCCACACACCTCCATGCTAATGCACTCTGACAGACATGCACACAGGCCCCACACTCAACCTGTGACTTACCCTGCATGTACATGCCCTATACACATGGTCCACACACACACACCCTCTAATGCACTCAGACAGACATGCACACAGGCCCCACACTCAACCTGTGACCTACCCTGCATGTACATGCCCTACACACATAGTCCACACACACAATCTCTAATGCACTCTGACAGACAAGGACACAGGCATCACTCTCAACCTATGCCTTAAACTGCATGTACATGTCCTATACACATAGTCCACACACACACACACATATCCTCTAATGCACTCTGACAGACATGCACACAGGCCCCACACTCAACCTGTGACTTACACTGCATGTACATGCCCTATACACATATTCCACACACACCCTCTAATGCACTCTGACAGACATGCACACAGGCCGCACACTCAACCTGTGTCTTACATTGCATGTACATGCCCTATACACATAGTCCAAACACACACACCCTCTAATGCACTCTGACAGACATGCACACAGGCCCCACACTCAACCTGTGACTTACACTACATGTGCATTCCCTATACACATAGTCCACACACACACAAACGCACACACATATCCTCTAATGCACTCTGACAGACACGCACGCAGGCCCCACACTCAACCTGTGACTTACACTGCATGTACATGCCCTATACACATAGTCCACAAACACATACACACATATCCTCTAATGCACTCTGACAGACAAGGACACAGGCCCCAGACTCAACCTATTCCTTACCCTCATGTACCTGCCCTATACACATAGTCCACAAACACACACACACATATCCTCTAATGCACTCTGACAGACAAGGACACAGGCATCACTCTCAACCTATTCCTTACACTGCACGTACTTGCCCTATACACATAGTCCACAAACACACACACTTATATCCTCTAATGCACTCTGATAGACAAGGCCACAGGCCTCACACTCAACTTATTCCTTACACTGCATGTACATGCCCTATACACAGTCGACACACACACACATATCCTCTAATGCACTCTGACAGACAAGGACACAGGCATCACTCTCAACCTATGCCTTACACTGCATGTACATGTCCTATACACATAGTCCACACACACACACACACACACACACACACACATCCTCTAATGCACTCTGACAGACATGCACACAGGCCCCACACTCAACCTGTGACTTCGACTGCATGTACATTCCCTATACACATGGTACACACACACACACACCCTCAGGGGCCCCACGACACCCGTTCCCGCCATCCTGTTCCTGGCAGTAAAAACCGCCAGAAACAGGGTGGCGGGAAGGGGGTCGGAATCTCCATGGCGGCACTGCTTGCAGCGCCGCCATGGAGATTCAGCCCAGACAGGGGAAATCCGGCAGGAAACCGCTGGATCCCCTTTTCTGACCGCGGCTTTACCGCCACGGTCAGAATGGGCAGGGAAGCACCGCCAGCCTGTTGGCGGTGCTTCCGTCATTTTAGCCCTGGCGGTCGCGGACCGCCAGGGTTAGAATGACCCCCATAGTCCAAACACACACACACACATATCCTCTAATGCACTCTGAGAGACATGCACACAGGCCCCACACTCAACCTGTGACTTACACTGCATGTACATGACCTATACACATAGTCCAAACACATACACCATCTAATGCACTCTGACAGACATGCACACAGGCCCCACACTCAACCTGTGACTTACACTACATGTACATGCCCTATACACATAGTCCACACACACACAAACACACACATATATCCTCTAATGAACTCTGACAGACACGCACACAGGCCCCACACTCGACCTGTGACCTACCCTGCATGTACATGACCTATACACATAGTCCACACACACACACACATATCCTCTAATGCACTCTGACAGACATGCACACAGGCCCCACACTCAACCTGTGACTTAGACTGCATGTACATTCCCTATACACATAGGCCCTCATTCTGACCCTGGCGGTTCTCTACCGCCAGGGCCAACGGGGGCGGGAGCACCGCCGACAGGCCGGCGGTGCTCCTTTGGTCATTCTGACCGCGGCGCTTTGGCCGCGGTCAGAACGGGAAAACCGGCGGTCTCCCGCCGGTTTTCCACTGCCCCTTAGAATCCTCCAAGGCGGCGCAGCTCGCTGCGCCGCCGAGGGGATTCTGACCCCCCTACCGCCATCCTGTTCATGGCGGGAAAGCCGCCATGAACAGGATGGCGGTAGGGGGGGTCGCGGGGCCCCTGGGGGCCCCTGCCGTGCCCATGCCCATGGCATGGGCACGGCAGGGGCCCCCTAACAGGGCCCAACTAGGCTTTTCAGTGTCTGCGATGCAGACACTGAAAAGCGCGACGGGTGCTGCTGCACCCGTCGCACGCCTTCCACTCCGCCGGCTCGATTCCGAGCCGGCTTCCTTGTGGAAGGCGCTTTCCCGCTGGGCCGGCGGGCGATCTGAATCAGATCGCCCGCCGGCCCAGCGGGAAAGTCAGAATACCCCTCGCGGTCTATTGACCGCGGGGCGGTATTCAGGCGGCTTCCGACGGGCGGGCGGCAACCGCCGCCCGCCTAGGTCGGAATGACCACCATAGTCTACACACTCAATCTCTAATGCACTCTGACAGACAAGGACACAGGCATCACACTCAACCCATGCCTTACTCTGCATGTACATGTCCTAAACACATAGTCCAAACACACACAAACACACACACACATATCCTCTAATGCATTCTGAGAGACAGTCACACAGGCCCCACACTCAACCTGTGACTTACACTGCATGTACATGACCTATACACATAGGCCAAACACATACACCATCTAATGCACTCTGACAGACATGCACACAGGCCCCACACTCAACCTGTGACTTACTCTACATGTACATGCCCTATACACATAGTCCACACACACATATATCCTCTAATGAACTCTGACAGACACGCACATAGGCCCCACACTCGACCTGTGACCTACCCTGCATGTACATGACCTATACACATAGTCCACACACACACACACACACACATATCCTCTAATGCACTCTGCCAGACATGCACACAGGCCCCACACTCAACCTGTGACTTAGACTGCATGTACATTCCCTATACACATGGTCCACACACACACACACACACCCTCTAATGCATTCTGACAGACATGTACACAGGTCCCACACTCAACCCGTGACTTACACTGCATGTACATCTGTAGGAAAGTACCATCTTGCCTGGCATGTTACCCCCTTTCTCACTGTATATATGTTGTTTTAGTTGTATGTGTCACTGGGACCCTGTTCACCAGGGCCCCAGTGCTCATAAGTGTGCCTGAATGTGTTACCTGTGTAGTGACTAACTGTCTCACTGAGGCTCTGCTAATCAGAACCTCAGTGGTTATGCTCTCTCATCTCTTTCAAATTGTCACTGACAGGCTAGTGACCAATTTTACCAATTTACATTGGCTTACTGGAACACCCTTATAATTCCCTAGTATATGGTACTGAGGTACCCAGGGTATTGGGGTTCCAGGAGATCCCTATGGGCTGCAGCATTTCTTTTGCCACCCATAGGGAGCTCAGACAATTCTTACACAGGCCTGCCACTGCAGCCTGAGTGAAATAACGTCCACGTTATTTCACAGCCATTTTACACTGCACTTAAGTAACTTATAAGTCACCTATATGTCTAACCTTTACCTGGTAAAGGTTAGGTGCAAAGTTACTTAGTGTGAGGGCACCCTGGCACTAGCCAAGGTGCCCCCACATTGTTCAGAGCCAATTCCCTGAACTTTGTGAGTGCGGGGACACCATTACACGCGTGCACTACATATAGGTCACTACCTATATGTAGCTTCACAATGGTAACTCCGAATATGGCCATGTAACATGTCTATGATCATGGAATTGCCCCCTCTATACCATCCTGGCATAGTTGGCACAATCCCATGATCCCAGTGGTCTGTAGCACAGACCCGGGTACTGCCAAACTGCCCTTCCTGGGGTTTCACTGCAGCTGCTGCTGCTGCCAACCCCTCAGACAGGCATCTGCCCTCCTGGGGTCCAGCCAGGCCTGGCGGAGGATGGCAGAACAAAGGACTTCCTCTGAGAGAGGGTGTTACACCCTCTCCTTTTGGAAAATGGTTTGAAGGCAGGGGAGGAGTAGCCTCCCCCAGCCTCTGGAAATGCTTTCTTGGGCACAGATGTGCCCAATTCTGCATAAGCCAGTCTACACCGGTTCAGGGGACCCCTTAGCCCTGCTCTGGCGCGAAACTGGACAAAGGAAAGGGGAGTGACCACTCCCCTGACCTGCACCTCCCCTGGGAGGTGTCCAGAGCTCCTCCAGTGTGCTCCAGACCTCTGCCATCTTGGAAACAGAGGTGCTGCTGGCACACTGGACTGCTCTGAGTGGCCAGTGCCACCAGGTGACGTCAGAGACTCCTTCTGATAGGCTCCTTCAGGTGTTAGTAGCCTATCCTCTCTCCTAGGTAGCCAAACCCTCTTTTCTGGCTATTTAGGGTCTCTGTCTCTGGGGAAACTTTAGATAACAAATGCAAGAGCTCATCCGAGTTCCTCTGCATCTCTCTCTTCACCTTCTGCCAAGGAATCGACTGCTGACCGCGCTGGAAGCCTGCAAACCTGCAACATAGTAGCAAAGACGACTACTGCAACTCTGTAACGCTGATCCTGCCGCCTTCTCGACTGTTTTCCTGCTTGTGCATGCTGTGGGGGTAGTCTGCCTCCTCTCTGCACCAGAAGCTCCGAAGAAATCTCCCGTGGGTCGACGGAATCTTCCCCCTGCAACCGCAGGCACCAAAAAGCTGCATTACCGGTCCCTTGGGTCTCCTCTCAGCACGACGAGCGAGGTCCCTCGAATCCAGCGACTCTGTCCAAGTGACCCCCACAGTCCAGTGACTCTTCAGTCCAAGTTTGGTGGAGGTAAGTCCTTGCCTCACCTCGCTGGGCTGCATTGCTGGGAACCGCGACTTTTGCAGCTACTCCGGCCCCTGTGCACTTCCGGCAGAAATCCTTTGTGCACAGCCAAGCCTGGGTCCACGGCACTCTAACCTGCATTGCACGACGTTCTAAGTTGGTCTCCAGCGACGTGGGACTCCTTTGTGCGACTTCGGGTGAGCACCGTTTCACGCATCCTCGTAGTGCCTGTTTCTAGCACTTCTCCGGGTGCTACCTGCTGCTGAGAGGGCTCCTTGTCTTGCTTGACGTCCCCTCTCTCCCCTGGTCCAATTTGCGACCTCCTGGTCCCTTCAGGGCCACAGCAGTGTCCAAAAACGCTAACCGCACGATTTGCAGCTAGCAAGGCTTGTTGGCGTTCTTTCGGCGGGAAAACACTTCTGCACGACTCTCCACGGCGAGAGGGATCCGTCCACCAAAGGGGAAGTCTCTAGCCCTTTTCGTTCCTGCAGAAACCTCAGCTTCTTCTGTCCAGTAGAAGCTTCTTTGCATCCACAGCTGGCATTTCCTGGGCATATGCCCATCTCCGACTTGCTTGTGACTTTTGGACTTGGTCCCCTTGTTCCACAGGTACCCTAGATTGGAAATCCACAGTTGTTGCATTGTTGGTTTGTGTCTTTCCTGCATTATTCCTCTAACACGACTTCTTTGTCCTTAGGGGAACTTTAGTGCACTTTGCACTCACTTTTCAGGGTCTTGGGGAGGGTTATTTTTCTAACTCTCACTATTTTCTAATAGTCCCAGCGACCCTCTACAAGGTCACATAGGTTTGGGGTCCATTCGTGGTTCGCATTCCACTTTTGGAGTATATGGTTTGTGTTGCCCCTATCCCTATGTTTCCCCATTGCATCCTATTGTAACTATACATTGTTTGCACTGTTTTCTAAGACTATACTGCATATTTTTGCTATTGTGTATATATATCTTGTGTATATTTCCTATCCTCTCACTGAGGGCACACTCTAAGATACTTCGGCATATTGTCATAAAAATAAAGTACCTTTATTTTTAGTATAACTGTGTATTGTGTTTTCTTATGATATTGTGCATATGACACTAAGTGGTACTGTAGTAGCTTCACCCGTCTCCTAGTTCAGCCTAAGCTGCTCTGCTAAGCTACCATTATCTATCAGCCTAAGCTGCTAGACACCCTATACACTAATAAGGGATAACTGGGCCTGGTGCAAGGTGCAAGTACCCCTTGGTACTCACTACAAGCCAGTCCAGCCTCCTACAACATCCCCCATACACATAGTCCACACACTCAATCTCTAATGCACTCTGACAGACAAGGACACAGGCATCACTCTCAACCTATGCCTTACACTGCATGTACATGCCCTATACACAGTCCACAAACACATCCGCTAATGCACTCTGACAGACATGCACACAGGCCCCACACTCAACCTGTGACTTAGACTGCATGTACATTCCCTATACACATGGTCCACACACACACACACACACCCTCTAATGCACTCTGACAGACATGCACATAGGCCCCACACTCAACCTGTGGCTTACACTGCATGTTCATGCCCTATACACATACTCCACACAAGGACACAGGCATCACACTCAACCTATGCCTTACACTGCATGTACATGTCCTAAATACATAGTCCAAACACACACACACCCTCTAATGCACTCTGACAGACATGCACACAGGCCCCACACTCAACCTGTGGCTTACACTGCATGTTCATGCCCTATACACATACTCCACACACACATATCCTCTAATGCACTCTGAGAGACATGCACACAGGCCCCACACTCAACCTGTGACTTACACTGCATGTACGTGCCCTATACACATAGTCCAAACATATACACCATCTAATTCACTCTGACAGACATGCACACAGGCCCCACATTCAACCTGTGACTTACACTACATGCACATGCCCTATACACATAGTCCACACAAACACACACACATATGCTCTAATGCACTCTGACAGACACGCACACAGACCCCACACTCAACCTGTGACCTACCCTGCATGTACATGCCCTATACACATAGTCCACACACACACACACACAATCTCTAATGCACTCTGACAGACAAGGAAACAGGCATCACTCTCAACCTATGCCTTACACTGCATGTACATGTCCTATACACATAGTCCACACACACACACACACACACACACATATCCTCTAATGCACTCTGACAGACATGCACACAGGCCACATACTCAACCTGTGACTTAGACTGCATGTACATGCCCTATACACATGGTCCACACACACACCCTCTAATACACTCTGACAGACATGCACACAGGCCCCACACTCAACCAGTGACTTACACTGCATGTACATGCCCTATACTCATAGTCCACACACACATATCCTCTAATGCACTCTGACAGACAAGGCCACAGGCCCCACACTCAACCTATTCCTTACACTGCATGTACATGCCCTATACACATAGTCCACACACACACACCCGCTAATGCACTCTGACAGACATGCACACAGACCCCACACTCAACCTGTGACTTACACTGCACGTACATGCCCTATACACATGGTCCACACACACACACACACACCCTCTAATGCACTCTGACAGACATGCACACAGGCACCACACTCAACCCGTGACTTACACTGCATGTGCATGCCCTATACACATAGTCCACACACTCAATCTCTAATGCACTCTGACAGACAAGGACACCGACATCACACTCAACCTATGCCTTACACTGCATGTACATGCCCTATACACATAGTCCACACCCACACCCACCCTCTAATGCACTCTGACAGACATGCACACAGGCCCCACACTCAACCTGTGACTTACAAAGCATGTACATGCCCTATACACATAGTGCACACACACACACACAATATCTAATGCACTCTGACAGACACGCACACAGGCCCCACACTCAACCTGTGACTTACACTGCGTGTACATGCCTATACACATAGTGCACACACACACACACAATCTCTAATGCACTCTGACAGACAAGGACACAGGCATCACTCTCAACCTGTGCCTTACACTGCATGTACACGTCCTATACACATAGTCCACAAACACACACACACATATCCTCTAATGCACTCTGACAGACATGCACACAGGCCCCACACTCAACCTGTGACTTACACTGCATGTACATGCCCTATACTAATAGTCCAAACACACACACCCTCTAATGCACTCTGACAGACATGCACACAGGCCCCACCCTCAACCTGTGACTTAAACTGCATGTACATTCCCTATACACATAGTCCACACACTCAATCTCTAGTGCACTCTGACAGACAAGGACACAGGCATCACACTCAACCTATGCCTTACACTGCATGTACATGTCCTAAATACATAGTCCAAACACACACACACCCTCTAATGCACTCTGACAGACATGCACACAGGCCCCACACTCAACCTGTGGCTTACAGTATATGTACATGCCCTATACACATAGTCCACACACACCCACAATCTCTAATGCACTCTAACAGACAAGGACACGGGCATCACAATCAACCTATGCCTTACACTGCATGTACATGTCCTATACGCATAGTCCACAAACAAACACACACATATCCTCTAATGCACTCTGACAGACATGCACACACGCCCCACACTCAACCTGTGACTTACATTGCATGCACATGCCTATACACAGTCCACACACACACATATATATATCCTGTAATGCACTCTGACAGACAAGGACACAGGCCCCACATTCAACCTATGACTTACACTGCATGTAAATACTCTATGCACATAGTCCACAAACACACACACATCCTCTAATGCACTCTGACAGACATGCACACAGGCCCCACACTCAGCCTGTGACTTACACTGCATGTACATGCCCTATACACATAGTCCACACACACACACACAGGGCCTCATTCTGACTTTGGCGGGCGGCGGAGGCCGCCCGCCAAAGTACCGCCATCAGAATACCGCTGCACGGTCAAAAGACCGCCGCGGTAATTCTGAGTTTCCCACTGGGCTGGCGGGCGACCGCCAGAAGGCCGCCCGCCAGCCCAGCGGGAAACCCCCTTCCACGAGGATGCCGGCTCCGAATGGAGCCGGCGGAGTGGAAAGGGTGCGATGGGTGCAGTTGCACCCGTCGCGATTTTCAGTGTCTGCTATGCAGACACTGAAAATCTTGGTGGGGCCCTGTTAGGGGGCCCCTGCAGTGCCCATGCCATTGGCATGGGCACTGCAGGGGCCCCCAGGGGCCCCACGACACCCGTTACCGCCAACCAGGTTCTGGCAGTCAAAACCGCCAGAACCAGGCTGGCGGTAAGGGGGTCGGAATCCCAGCGCTGCCATGGAGGATTCCTCAGGCCAGGGGAAAACCGGCGGGAAACCGCCGGTTTACCTTTTCTGACCGCGGCTTTACCACCGCGGTCAGAATTGGCCTGGATGCACCGCCAGCCTGTTGGCGGCGCATCCGCGGTCCCCGGCCCTGGCGGTCCATGACCGCCAGGGTCGTAATGACCCCCACAATCTCTAATGCACTCTAAAAGACAAGGACACAGGTATCACAATCAACCTAGGCCTTACACTGCATGTACATGTCCTATACACATAGTCCACAAACACACACACACATATCCTCTAATGCACTCTGACAGACATGCACACAGGCCCCACACTCAACCTGTGACTTACACTGCATGCACATGCCCTATACACAATCCACACACACACATATATATATATATCCTGTAATGCACTCTGACAGACAAGGACACAGGCCCCACATTCAACCTATGACTTACACTGCATGTACATGCCATATACACATAGTGCACACACTCCCACAAACACACACACACACATAACCTCTAATGCACTCTGACAGACAAGTACACAGGCCCCGCACTCAACCTATGCCTTACACTGCATGTACATGCCATATACACATAGTGCACACACTCCCACAAACACACACACACACATATCCTCTAATGCACTCTGACAGACACGCACACAGGCCCCACACTCAACCTGTGACTTACACTGCATATACATGCCGTATACACATAGGGCCTGATTCCAACTTTGGCGGAGGGGGTTAATCCGGCCCTAATGTGACGGATATCCCGCCCACCATATTACGAGTTCCATAGGATATAATGGACTCGTAATACGGCGGGTGGGATATCCGCCAAAGTTGTAATCAGGCCCTTAGTCCACACACACACACACACACACACACTCTAATGCACTCTGACAGACAAGGACACAGGCCCCACACTCAACCTGTGACCTACACTGCAGGTGCATGCCCTATACATATAGTACACACACACACACACACAAACACAATCTCTAATGCACTCTGACAGACAAGCACACCGCCCCCACACTCAACCTATGCCTTACACTACAGGTATATGCCATATGCATACATAGTATACACACATACACACACACAAAAGCTCTAATGCACTCTGACAGACATGCACACAGGCCCCACCTTCAACCTATGACTTTCACTGTATGTGCATGCCGTAGACACACAGTCAACACACACACACACATACTCTAATGCATTCTGACAGGCATGCACACAGGCCCCACCCTTTACCAATGACTGACACTGCATGTACATGCCCTATACACAGAGTCTACACACAAACAAGTGGAAGACCAGTTAAGACTGGTCAAACTGTTCACACGTGCCAGAAAGCCTCTCCCCTGAAGGTAGCAGATAAAAAGGCCTATCACCTCAGTGATCAGTGGGTTGCCTTCCCCATCAGAACCCCAAAGCCTAGATAAAGGGCACAGTAGTGTCTTAAAGAGGGGTACACTTTGAGTGCCCCTGTCCACCTCAGTGCCTTGCTCTGCGGCTTCTGCCCGTTTCCTAGTGAGGCCTGGAGTGAGCTGGGGTGGTCGCTGGGGCACGGGCGGAAAAGAGAGACTGACCAGTGGGAAGAGACCAGGGAGGGCACCATTCTCTTAGGAGCCCTGCAGCCTACTGGTCGGGATATGGCTCTGAGGCCAAGAGAGGTCTGGCTCTGCACTGTCTGCATCCTTAATGGAAAGCTTAACCCCCTCCTAGCCCCCCATATATATCACAGAGCAGCTGCACTGCCTGGGACCCTTCACCCCCCCTCAAACAAATCACTGAATAATTCAGTCGTTGTAAATTTTCCAACGTAATTTCTGTTACTGTGTCCACCTGTAAAGGTTGATGGTAAGTGCTTGGACCTGACATCTTTCTTCATCGTTGCTACGTTCTAACGCGGGGTACTTTGTTACTAAAGGAAGCCAAGGCCTAGTGGGTGGAGGAAGGAGGGCGAGGGGCAGTCATTCAGCTCTGGGGACTGCCCAGACCAGCAGTGGACTACCCAGGGTGTCTTGGGCCCTTGTGCAAGGGTGGAAAGAGCCTTCCTCTGCTGTCTGAATTTCAGAATTCATCAATGATGAGGGTTCAGTGGGGCCATCAGACCGTGGGACCCCGGTGCCAGTGCACCTGCTCCACCAGTGGAACCTACGCCCCTGAACACTGGGAGCGAGGAGCTGCTGCCACAGTTTCCACCCTGGGCGGTATTTCAACACTAGGTATTGCCTGCAATGGAAGCATTCGGATTGGCTGTCCAGTTCCCAGTCCCCCGTCCTGGTGCTGATGAGAGGGATGCTTAGGTAACTATACTGACGTATGATAAAGGAAGAGTCAGACACGTTTTCCAGGTGTTAAGAGAAGCGTTTCTCCCTGCACTAATATTTTCATAACATTTGTTCACTGAGATGTTCTGCCCTGAAACTGTTGTATCTAATATCACAATACCAGCAATGCCGTGACAAACATATAAGAAAAGGTAAACTGTGTCCAGCTGCATGGGGTTCCTAAGGGAGGAAATCACTGTTTTTGAAAAGCAATTATTGGCTGTAAGTAGCCACAATGATTTTTGAACAAAGAGCTACTGTCTCAAATGGTCACAGAGCAGGACATGCGGCACCTTTAAAATGTAAAAAGTCCAAACCTTTGCCAAGGATAAAGGCTGCTTTTCAAGACTGAAGGGCAAATGGAAAAGCAAATGCATTTATATGTCCGATTGTGTTCCCGGGGCATCCCGGCCCCGCTTCACCTCTCAGAGCCAGACACCTGCCAGGTGTTTGTCATCCCTCTTGGCTCATCTGGTGGTCCAGCCTCCCATCTCTTTGCATCCATTGCCACCCTCCACCACTCTCCACCATCCTCTACCACCCTCCAGCATCCGTCACCACCCTCCAACACCCTCCACCACCCTCCACCATCCTCCACCATCCTCTACCATCCTCCACCACTCTCCACCATACTTCACCATCCTTCACCACCATCCTTCACCACTGCCCACCATCCTGAGCCATCCTCCATCACCCTCCACCACCTCCAGCCTCCTCTACCAACTTCCATCATCCTTCAACACTCACCACCACCCTCCACCACTCTCCACCACCCTGCATCCTCTACCACCCTCCAGCATCCTTCACCACCCTCCAACACCCTCCACCATCCTCCACCACTCTCCACCACCTTCCACCGTCCTCCACCACTCTCCATCATCCTTCACCATCCTTCCCACCGCCCTCCACCATCCTTCACCACTGCCCACCATCCTGAGCCACCCTCTACCACCTCCTGCCTCCTCTACCAACTTCCATCATCCTTCAGCACTCACCATCACCCTCCACCACTCGCCATCATCCTCCTGCATCCTCTACCACCCTTCTGCATCCTTCACCACTCTCCAATATCCTCCACCATCCTCAAACATCCTTCACCACTCTCCAATATCCTCCACCACCCTCCAACATCCTCCACCAAATTCCACCATCCTCCACCACTCTCCACCATCCTCAACCATCCTCCACCACCCTCCAGAATCCCATCCCTCTCCCCCACCATCCTCCACCACCCTTCACCACCGTCCTCCACCATCCTCCACCATCCTTCACCATCATTCACCACCCTCCACCATTCTTCACTACCGCCCACCATCTTCAACCATCCTCTACCACCCTCCACTACCCTCCAGCCTCCTCTACCACCTTACATCATCCTTCAGCACTCGCCACCACGCTCCACCATCCTTCACCATCCTCCACCACCCTCAACGATCCTCCACCACCCTCTATCATCCTCAACCATCCTCCGCCAACTTCCACTATCCTTCACCACTCTCCACCACCCTCCACCATCCTTCACCACCCTCTACCATCCTCCACCACCCTTCACCATTCTTCACCACCATCCTCCACCAACTTCCATCATCCTTCACCACTCTACACCACTACCCTCCACCATCCTTCACCACCCTTCACCAACCTCCACATCATCCACCACCCTCCACCATCCCATCCCTCTCCCCCACCATCCTCCACCACCCTCTACCACCTTCCGCCATCCTTCACCACTCTCCACCATCCTTAACCATCCTCCACCACCTTCCACCATTCTTCACCATTCTCCACCACCCTCCATCACCCTCTACCACCCTCCACCCTCCTTTACCACCCTCCACCACCTTCCATCATCCTTCACCACTCACCACCACCCTTCACCACCATCAACGATCCTTCACCATCCTCCACCACCTTCCACCATCCTCCACGATCCTCAACCATCCTTCACCATCCTCCACCATCCTCAACTATCCTCCACCACCCTCTACCATCCTCCACCACCCTCTACCATCCTCCGCCACCCTCTACCATCCTCAACCACCTTCCATCATCCTCCACCACTCACCACCACCCTCCACCACCCTCAACGATCCTCCACCACCCTCCACCGTCCTCAACCATCCTCCACCATCCTCCACCACCCTCTACAATCCTCCCTCCACCATCCTTTACCTCCCTCCACCATCCTCAACGACCGCCCACCTCCCTCCACCATCCTCCAGGCTATGATGTCGATGGTTGAAGGCAGAGAGGCAGGTAGGAGACTGTGATGTGGGTGGTGGAAGGCAGAGGGGCAGTAATGGAAGCCTTTTTAGAATCTGGGGAAGGCAGGTTGCCAGGTACCCAGATATGCCTGTGGGTGTCAGAGGGAGGCTAGCTGCCAATAATGGGGCAAGGCTTGGAATACAGGTGGAAGGATATCTGGTACATGTTTAATGCAAAGACTGGGCCTGGCAAATCATTGTGGCATGTTACTTCTAGGCGTATTCATTACATCGCCACTTGACATGATTGGCTCAGTCGAGGCAGAGGAAAGTCACCATTGTGCTAGACTTTGTGTGAATGGGGAACAGGGTTTGGACACTATATGTGAGATTTAGTTTTGGGGTGGGGGCAGCACATATACTATGGGGTTATGTTTGTGGGTGGAGAAGGCAGGATGCCAGGTAAGGAATGTTGTTGCAAGACACCAGAATGAGACTTGTGATTGATAAATAATTGATTGCCACTTTAAGGAGTTTAGTTAGGCAACCATTCAAGCCCCCAAACATACCTTTAAAACAGTCGACAGTACCCTGCTTCACTCTCCCAGGGTTGACTGCCCGGAAGAGAGGACACAGTTGTTTTGGGATAATATACCAAATTTGGACACAAACATACATTCCACTGTTTCTTCGTTCTCTTCACATAGAGCGTTGCAATTTTGAATATTTGGTCAGTTTCTTACAAACTCGCTATATCTGTAAAATTTTAGGTCAGGGCTGTGTTTTCGGAAGTGGGGGTGCAGCATAGTTGTAATGTACCTCTCAAGGCAAATAATTTGGAAGTAGACCTCTTAAGGCACATCATTTGGAAGTAGACCTCTCAAGGCACATCATTTGTAAGGAGATCTCTCAAGGCACATCATTTGTAAGGTGATCTCTCAAGGCACATCTTTTGTAAGGAGACCTCTCAAGGCACATCTTTTGTAAGGAGACCTCTCAAGGCACATCGTTTGTAAGTAGACCTCTCAAGGCACATCATTTGTAAGTAGACCTCTCAAAGCACATCATTTGTAAGGAGACCTCTCAAGGCACATCATTTGTAAGTAGACCTCTCAAGGCACATCATTTGTAAGTAGGCCTCTCAAGGCACATCATTTGTAAGTAGACTTCTTAAGGCACATCATTTGTATGTAGACCTCTTAAGGCACATCATTTGTAAGTAGACCTCTTAACGCATATAATTTGTAAGTAGACCTCTTAAGGCACATCATTTTTAAGTAGACTGTTTTAAAGGTATGTTTGGGGGCTTGAATGGTTGCCTAACTAAACTCCTTAAAGTGGCAATCAATTATTTATCAATCACAAGTCTCATTCTGGTGTCTTGCAACCTCTCAGGGCTGTGTTTTCGGAAGTGGGGGTGCAGCATAGTTGTAATGTACCTCTCAAGGCACATCATTTGTAAGTAGACCTCTTAAGGCACATCATTTGTAAGTAGACCTCTCAAGGCACATCATTTGTGAGTAGACCTCTCAAGGCACATCATTTGTAAGAAGAACTCTCAAGGCACATCATTTGTATGAAGAACTCTCAAGGCACATCATTTGTAAGGAGATCTCTCAAGGCACATAATTTGTAAGGTGATCTCTCAAGGCACAACTTTTGTAAGGAGACCTCTCAAGGCACATCTTTTGTAAGTAGACCTCTCAAACCACATCATTTGTAAGGAGACCTCTCAAGGCACATCATTTGTAAGGAGACCTCTCAAGGCACATCATTTGTAAGGAGATCGCTCAAGGCACATCTTTTGTAAGGAAACCTCTCAAGGCACATCGTTTGTAAGTAGACCTCTCAAGGCACATCATTTGTAAGTAGACCTCTCAAAGCACATCATTTGTAAGTAGACCTCTCAAGGCACATCATTTGTAAGGAGATCTCTCAAGGCACATCATTTGTAAGGTGATCTCTCAAGGCATAACTTTTGTAAGGAGACCTCTCAAGGCACATCTTTTGTAAGTAGACCTCTCAAACCACATCATTTGTAAGGAGACCTCTCAAGGCACATCATTTGTAAGGAGACCTCTCAAGGCACATCATTTGTAAGGAGATCACTCAAGGCACATCTTTTGTAAGGAGACCTCTCAAGGCACATCGTTTGTAAGTAGACCTCTCAAGGCACATCATTTGTAAGTAGACCTCTCAAAGCACATCATTTGTAAGTAGACCTCTCAAGGCATATCATTTGTAAGGAGATCTCTCAAGGCACATAATTTGTAAGGTGATCTCTCAAGGCACAACTTTTGTAAGGAGACCTCTCAAGGCACATCTTTTGTAAGTAGACCTCTCAAACCACATCATTTGTAAGGAGACCTCTCAAGGCACATCATTTGTAAGGAGACCTCTCAAGGCACATCATTTGTAAGGAGATCGCTCAAGGCACATCTTTTGTAAGGAGACCTCTCAAGGCACATCGTTTGTAAGTAGACCTCTCAAGGCACATCATTTGTAAGTAGACCTCTCAAAGCACATCATTTGTAAGTAGACCTCTCAAGGCACATCATTTGTAAGGAGATCTCTCAAGGCACATAATTTGTAAGGTGATCTCTCAAGGCACAACTTTTGTAAGGAGACCTCTCAAGGCACATCTTTTGTAAGTAGACCTCTCAAACCACATCATTTGTAAGGAGACCTCTCAAGGCACATCATTTGTAAGGAGACCTCTCAAGGCACATCATTTGTAAGGAGATCGCTCAAGGCACATCTTTTGTAAGGAGACCTCTCAAGGCACATCGTTTGTAAGTAGACCTCTCAAGGCACATCATTTGTAAGTAGACCTCTCAAAGCACATCATTTGTATGTAGACCTCTCAAGGCACATCATTTGTAAGTAGACCTCTCAAGGCACACAATTATAGCTTTCTCCCCAGGTGTTCGAGTGGTGATGTGTTGTAAACAACTCTTGGCAGCTTGCTGCAAGAATTTAATTTACTGGAAAATGTCTAAACTTTGGGTCATAAGAAGACAGAAAAGTAATTAATTTAAATAAACTAAAATGCTGGAGGAATGCAGCAAAATATGTTACTGTTCGTGGAAAGATTTCCATTTTTAAGCCACAGATGTTTGTGACCCAAGCTGTGATACTTTGGTTGTCTGAGTGCCTTCATTCAATAGCTTTCTTCCTGAAAGACCTTTGTTTTTAAAGCGATGCACTGAAATCATAAAATTCACTTCTGCACTTCCTGTCCAACATTATGGATTGGGGTTTACTCCTGGTGTGTGTGTGTGTGTGTGCTTTGATTATAATTTATGTAAAGCAGGGATTTATAAATAATCTGATTTGTGACAATCACAAGTCTGGTTCTTTGTATTTAATTACCTTAATGTGCTGTGTTAGGTTTTGAATTTTTGATGTGGGGTTGTGGGTTGAAAATGTGCCGAATGTTGTCATTTATGGATAGTGTTTTGTGGAAGTTTTGGCTTCTAAATAACTGTAACATCAAATCTTGTTTGATTAGGAATATGATTTTATAGGGTGTATGGGTTACAAAAACAGTAAATGTAATTACACAATGTAATGGGACTGACATTGTTTGTACAATATTTGGAGTTTCTGCCCCGACGAGAGGCTCTACTGACAATTCTTGTTGACTGTTGCGTCCTTTACCAGAACAAAAGACCTGAGGGTAACATATTTGGACCTCATTATCAGTCTTTCAACATCGCAAAAAAATAAAATAATTTTTCTAATTTTTTAAATATTATCTTGATATGACAGGTGTCTAAACTGTACTTAGCTGGAGGACTGTACTACGAAATATTGTCCGCGACCATAGCTTCGCGCAAGAATGTCTTGCGCAGATCCAGGGACGAGGCATTGAAAGGGAAGTGCGTACAAGGAAGGTCAGATTTACTGTTTCTGGCTCCACATCTACGTACCAAGAGGATACCAGTACAGTATATGTAGGTGATTATATGAGGAGGTAGGTGTAGAAAATCTAGACTTACTTACCTGTCAACCTTTTCTTTTCAAGATTCTGTCCTCTTTATACTGTGGTTTCAGTATTCAGAAGGCACACCTAGCTCTAGTCTTTCTAAAATATGCTTCCATTTTGTGATAAACCTTCAGAGTTAACAAAGGATCATTGGGTCATCACTCACATGTTTTGAGTAGTTTTTGTTGGATCTCATTTAAAGTCCTTTAATAAATGAACATAAGCATCATTAGACTTACAGCCGGTGGCACAGGGGTTGTGTCATTTTCCTTGTTTCCTTCGGCTTAGGTCACGAGTATGCCTAGATGTTGGTGGCATGTGTGGCTGTAGACAAACATGCTCTACTCCTCCCAGCGTTGGGTCGGGCATTACAACTTCTTTGAAGATGTTTTCAATCATTAAATATGTTGTGACTCCTCCCTTAATCTTCAATGCCCATGGGCACCCCCCCACCCCAGGGTGTTTTTTTCTGCCATCGGGTTTGGATGTGTCCAGCAACAGCTCTGAGACTGACGCGACCCTTGCAACTCTTTCGAGCCTACCTGCTCTACTCTTTGAGAGCGATAACTCATAACAATCACTGCGTAGTAAACTACTCGACCTTCACCTACTGCGACCGTCTCAGCTCAGCCTCCTGGTGCTCAATGCCTCCATCACTTTCCTCAGCTTGGTTGAGTCCTCACTCATCCCTGCAGAGCTCGTCCCAGAGAATGACTATACGAAGGTGGTGATACAACGCACACCCTTCCAGTATTGTCCAAGGGGCAACGCAGAATATTGCTGGCAGACCAACACAGCGTTTTCATCCTTTGCCTATTGCACAACCATAGCAACACCTCTGTGAGTTCTGCCACTCCTTTCACTGCAACAAAACCTTAAGTAATTGATGAATGTGATGTTATCCTGTGAGGATAGAATTATGATGCTCAACTCAAGCCTACGGGGCATACTTACAATAAAGTGGCACAGGGCAGCGCAGCACAGTGACCTTCCAGGGTTGCCCTGTGCCATAGGAAAGGGCAGAAATGCACTGTATTTACAAAATATGGGGCATTTGTGTCCTCTCCCCCTGTGCTGGCGCCCTTTAAGCTTCCTAGCACCAACACAGGGACCCTTACACCTTGGTGCAAGGATGCCTGCATTGCATGCAGGATTGTTTTTGTGTAGGAAGGGACACCTTTCTGCACAAAAACAATCCATGAAAACGTTTTCCTGTCTCTATGGGTGCAGTACACATAGAATTCACACATAGGAAGAGGAAAAAATGAGGAGAAATAGAGCTATTTCTCCTTGTTACGCCTCCCCTGAGGTGTCACGATCGGAATGCTTCTTACCGCGGTCTCGAGGCACCACCTGGTCTCTTGCTGGTCCTGGACTGACCAAGGTAAGGGCAACCCTTTCCAGTAGCCACAGTGCTGATGATAGAGTAACACCAGGCAGACCCTGACCACCAGGAGGAGTCCCAGAGGAAAAAAATCAATCCTGGGAAAAACCTCAGAAGTAAGGAACTCCTGAAAAAGAGGCCAGAAAAAGAGAAGTGTAATATGACGTGGAACAGCAAATACTGCAGAGAAGAAAAAATAGGAGAGCTCCAAAAAATCACCGGATACAGGCGCGAGGAGCACCACCAGAACTGAAGTGTTTGCAACCCAAGGAACAGAAGACCAACTGTGCTTATATAGTAGCAAACAGGAAGTGGCATGCAGGAAATTCAGAAGACACCATCTTGAATTGGGAAAAGCCACATTAGAGTGAATGGAAAAATAGCCATGGTGTAAAAGAGGAAGCAAAGCATGCAGGGAAAGAAACACAGAATCCTGGGAAGAAGAAAAGATGGCTAAGAGGGAAACCACAAAAAAAGAGAAAACACAAAAGAAGAAAAAAAGACAGGAAAAAATAGGTAAAAGAGATTATAAGGGCAAAAGGCGGGTGCAGCACGAAGCAGCGTCCAAAGTAAGATGTGCCAGTAGCGGACCGAAATGCGGCTCAAAATGCGGCCCGCGGCAGAAACGGCCGTCCAGGACACGGACCACCGATCTGACTGCGGTCCGCAAGTGGGGCGCCGCATGTTCTCGCGGCGTCACATGAGGAGGCTTATGGTTTTGACACATTCCCAGATTTACAGAGCCTTGTAAATCTGGGAATGCGTCAAAGCCCATGGGTGTTGCATGAAAAAATCCCACTGCAATGCCCAAGGAACTCCCCCGACACAGAGTAAGGCAATGCAGAAACTTTCACTGCGTTGCCTTACACTATGTGTATGACATCATGAAAAGCCACGCAAAAATATGAGTCTGCACTCTGCGCAGCTGGAGAGTAAAAAAAGAGTGATGCTCCAGTGGTGCACAAGGCTTCTAAATATGCCCCTTAGTCTGCAACGGCAAAGTCATGGGTTGAGGCAGCTCTGGCAAAGGAGCCTCTGCTACAAAACACTGACTCATTCACACTCTCCCCTGATCTCACAAAGCTTTCAGGGGGTGAAGTAAAGGATTTCTACCCTCCCTGGGCGGAAATCACCTCTGACCAGTAGGTTGTAGCAGATGTACTGCTTAGAATTCCACACCACCCCTCAAAAATACCACCACACCACACAGCTTCAGTCAAGACCACCTTACTCTGAAGAAGAGGTCAAAGTGCTCCTCCAAAAGGGCACAATCCAACTCCTGCTGCCTCACCAACAGCCCTAAGGTGCCTACATGCTGTACTTCCTTATCCCAGAGGACTGCTCCTTCCATCCTGGTCCAGAGGCCACGAAATCAGCACATGCAATTGGAGCACTTTCATATGACATCCTTGCAGGACACTATCCCGCGCTCCTCCAAGAGGATTCCATGATGACACTAGACCTGAAATATCATGTTCATTATCCTTATCCTTATCGCTGTTAAGTTTGGTTTGTGGTAAATGTACAACACTATTAAATGAATGTTCTATCCTGCTCAGGCAGTAGGGCTCCCTGGGTCTTTATGAAGTATCCAGCAGTGGTGCCCACTCAACTTCACAGAGTTGGCTTTCTGTAGATGAACAACTGGCTGACCAAGAACAGAAGATGCAGCAATTACTAGCACACATATTTGGACAGCCGTAACCCTGCTTTACAGCTTTGGGTTCACCATAAGAAATACAACCCCAACAGATCCACCCCTTCATGGGCTTTGCGTTTAAATGCTGTTAAAATAGAAAGCATATCTCCAGCAGCAAAGGGTGATGGCATTTCAGCAGCTTCTGCCTCTTTTTCTGTCCACTTACTGTGAGAACTGTAATGAAGCTCTTGGGTATGATAGCATCCTACAAAGCAATGGTGCCACATGCTAGATTACACATGCCCCAGAACAGTATTTCACAAGACAACTGTCACAAGTAGAGGGTCATTGGGGAGATCCAGTATTGATAAAGGCCGACACTCAGTGCTCTCTGCAATAGTGGAAGAGCAAAAGCCTGCTGCTCAGCAGTCCTTTCTTGGACTCTCTACTGCAGGTGACCATTACCACCAAATTATCAATCATTGGGTGGGACGCACATCTCGGAGACATGGCTGTGCAAGCTACTTGACTCCTCAGCATGAAGGGCAGCACATCAACTTCCTAGAGTTTCTCACTAGCCACCAGCCCACAAGGCCTTCTGCAAGCTGGTTCTGTGGATGGTAGTCCTCATAGGAAAGGACAGCAAGACGGCCATGTATTTTATACAAAAACGTGGGGTAATCACTCCCACAGGCTGTCTGCGGAGATCTGGCACTGTCTGCAGGAGATCTGGCACTGGGCAAGCCGCAACAGGATCCACCTGTCAGTGAAACATCTTTCGGGAGACCACGACTTTGCAGACATGCTAAGCAGGGTGCATCAAAAAGTCCACCCCCAAATGCTACGTAGGTACTTCCAACAGTGGCGAATCTCTGTCATCAACCTCTTTGCCACCCCAGAAAACACAAACTCCCTGCGCTTTGTCCCCGTGTTCATAGTCCATCAGCAACGCACTGTGCATGAACTGGTCAGGAATGTTTGCCTATGCCTATCCTTCTCTCCCATTCATCCTCTATGTGGTAAGAAAGATGAGAAAGGTATACATGACACTTGTCCTAGTGGCCCCATTGTGGGCCAAACATCTCTGGAAGATGGCCTTTTTAGTACCTGTAGCCTCACTCAGGTGCAACAATGAGTTACAGGCACTCGTCATTCAAGAGACATTCACTCAGGCACATAAGGAAATGATGGTTTTTAGAACTAACTCAAGGTTCCTGTGCAAGGTAGTCTCATCTTTCCACATTAACCAGACTATTGTGCTGCCCATATTCTTTCCACAACCAGATTCAGAAGCGGAACGGGTGTTACACACTTTAAACATCAAATGTGCACTTGTGGACTATAGTGAGGATAAAAAAGACTAACTAGTTTTTTTGTAGCTTTTGGTAAACTACATAAAGGTCACTGTATTTCCAAGGCAGGCATTTCCAGGTGGGTAATCAAGTGTATCTGTACCTCCCACTCCAAAGCCAAACATATATTCCCTTACCTTCCAGCCTTCCAGTGCACATTCTACACATAAAAAAGTAGGCGTCCAAAGTCTTTTTAGGTAACATCCGTTACAGGTCAGCTACCAGCTCAACACCACACACCTTTGAAAAACACTATTGTGTGGACATTTCAGCCTGTTAACAGGCTGTGGTTGGCCAACTGGTGTTAAGAACACTGTTCCAAACATCTGAACCGCGTAGGAGAAAACTACCTTTATGTTGATTCTGCAAATGTGTTTTTTAAGCCACACATGCCACAAACAGGACATGTTTCCCTGTAAGCATCTGCATCCGTAGCACCGCTGTTGTTCAGCCAGTGAGAGTGCCGTCCTTATTTCAGTTCAGACCAGACAGTGGAGAGCCAGTGGAAAACCAGCAAAGTCCCTTTATCCTGAGTGGAATTGGTATATAGTGTAGAGACTTACAAAGTGATCTAACTGGAGAATTATGAATATAGCAAAATTGTGCCATGGGCATTTTAGAAACCTGCATATTCATAATTCTCCAGTTAGATCACTTTGTAAGTGATATATTATATAGACTTGCAAATTAGATACCAGTGGCATTCCAGACAATTGTTTAGTATGCCTCGACTCCAGTGTAAAGTGTTCTCGCAGACTATCAGGCACCACAGTGTTGTTGGATAATCTTCCATCAAATGCAACATTCATCGCAGAAACTCTTTACGTCTCCTTTGAAGTAGCCTTTTACAGCCCTTCTTTATTGTAGGAAATGTGTCTGAAATAATATAGTTAAATTGCAACATTTTGGACTCATTTTGCTAGGATTTCATTGGGGAGCAAATCCAACCCACTTCATGTGAAGTTATCTTTTAATCCTACCCGGTTTTTAATATTGCTGCTGGCATAATTACGTTTAAATAAATAATTCACAAATGTTCTTTTAGCAGAGAACACCACAACTTTGCAGGTTTGTATTTTAGTCAGAACATGATTGTGCAATGTTATTGTGAATACATGCTTCATGTTGTACCATTTGTAAGTTATGTTCAAAACCTGCATCAGGAGAGCTGGCAACTCCCTTGTAAATCCATCAAATATGTAGCAGATTTCGTGGCTTAATCGCCCTTAAAATTAACTATTCACCAAGTTTGAAACAATACTTTAGGCCTCATTACAAGGCTGGTGGTCTTAAGACCCCCAGCCTCTTGGTGGCGGTCAGGACCACTGCTGCTGTTTCGGTCTGACCGGCACATTGAGACCCTGGCTGTGAGGCTGTCAGGGTTTCGCCGCCTTCGCCGGGATCGGTGATCCAGACGGGTTAATGGCGGCTGGAGGTCGTAATTCTGCAGATTGGGACCGCATTCTCCACCAGCCTATTAATGTCTGCTTTACTGCCATGAAAAGACTGGCAGAGAACAGGTGCAGGGGGCTACAGGGAGGGGCCTGCTCTGCCCATGCACTTGGCATGGGCAGTGCTGGGTCCCCCTGCCCAGCACCCTTGCAGTGTTCCCTGTCTGCTGTGCAGCCATTGAACATTGTGAGGTGCTGGTGCACCCTGCAGGCTACAGCACTGCCCAAGGCTCGATTTCGAGCCGGAGACAGTGCTGCCGCCTGGTTCCCGCTGGGCTCATGGGTGGAAGCTGAGATTTCTGCACGTCAGCCTAGTGGGAAACGCCTAGTAGGTTTGGCAGGATGGTCGCCACTAGGGTGGCGGCCACCCTTTCGAGAGTTTGTCAGACAGGCTTTCCGGACTGCCAAACTCAAAATGAGGCTCATAGTCAGGAATCCATGCTTCGTGTAAATTTCTCTTTAAATCAGATTTTGATGATCAAGGAGTCCATTGTACTTTAACTTTCAGTTCACCACTCTATTGTCACAGAGTATGGTCACATGCAATTACGTATTGTTTATCAATATTAGGTTCCAGTTTATTGTGAGTGAGAGCAGGGAAGAGAAAGGCGCCTAGAACATTCCGTTCAGGAGATGCGAGGAAACCTGAGGATAGTTCTATTACAAAAGGTGAGACAATCCCGTGTTACAAACTTAGAAGAAACTTGAGTGGAATAGAAACTGAGATTTGATGAGTGTTGGAGGTGAGGAAGCGAGACATGGGGGTGCTCCTGGCCTCACAGACCACGGGAGACAAGATGCTCCCCATTCATCGTTCATTTCTAGGGCCCAGATTGTCACGTATATAAAATCTTGCAACATCGACATGGTTCAGATGCACTTGCTTACAGGTTAACAAGCAAGCGGTTGTGTTGCATGTACAGATATCGTTGTAGATTTACTCAGATACCACACAGCGCAGCACGTGCGGTGAGACAACTTGCTGTGCGCATTGTGTAAAAGAGAGACACCAGAAAAGCTCCTAATTTTCAAAGATAACTTTCTGCGGCCTCCTTACGCTGGCGCACTGTGTACTGCCTGGTGCCAACGCTAGCACTATTGCACCATGATGCAAAGGGCCCATCCTTTTGAGCGGAGTTGTTTTATGGAGGAAGGAACAGCTTCCCGTATAAAAAGAATTCTTAAAGGCATTTCCCCTTTGCTATGTGCGATGCAGACTGCATCACACATAGAAAAGGAAGTAACAAGGACCAATAAAGATATTTCTCTTTGTTAAGCCTGGGTGTGAGAGGCATACCATTGTTATGCCTTCCCAGGTTTACAGCTCTTTGTAAATCTGGGTCTGTGCCAAAATCCATGGGTGGATCCGTGTGAACTCCCACACTCCAACCATGGAATGCCTTCTTGCCGCAAGGTAACGCAAGGCATTGAAATTCGCTGCCTTGAATTACCTTGGATTTAGTAAATCACACAGAGCCAAGCAAGAAGGCTTTGCGTGGCATCATAAATCCCAGGTATCAACGCAAGTCCATAGTAAAGGTGGCCCATATAAGATAGTTTCAGTTCTGTTGGTCAGAGGGCTGAGGTCCACTTGCAAGATAAAGAATTAGAAATATCTGTTTGAATAAGTTTGGAGAAGTCGCTTGCAATATAAAAAGATGATTGTTTACATCAGTAAGTTTGAATGCTATTGGTTAGCTTGGGGTAACGGGTTTTAGACCACCAGTAGTTGATTGCTCTAAAAGCTTCTTGGTGGCCCATCCACTAGCAGCTGCCATCAAGCACCTGAAAGTTTCTGCTGACTTTGCTTTTTCCAAAGGTTTTTCTCTTACAGACAATCCCACACTGGGATGATTCTGCTGCGAAGATCTGAGGGTGAGGTCTCACCAACAGGAAGACGTGAAGACGCAGGCCTTATGGTCCGGTGTTCTTCACTAACTGCTTCTTTACATATAGCACTGACCCAGACTCGGTGGGGGGTGGACATTCCCTCATCCTTATGGAGCCATGGCCCATGCAAATTAGGAATCACTGTGCCACTGTGCCCATGGGAGGTGCACTGACTGTGTCCCACATATTGGTGATGTAAACTGAGTGCTCCCCAACATCAACCCCTGTAAAGGGGATCTTACAGCCCTCCTGCAAGCGGGTGCAGTCACTCATTGCACCTGCCTTCAGGTGATCTCTGCCCCCTTTTCACATGTAGGCTGGGTTGCAACCTGCACAGTGACAGACGCACATGCAGCTTCACACAGCCAGTTCTGCCTTTCACTAACGTGCTGCCCCACAGGTTCACAGCTAAGAGGAGGCAGTGCATTCGTGGTGCAGTGGTGCTCAGAGCTCGTATGAGCCAGGCGCCCCCAGTTAAAGGTGCCCTCTGCACACAAGGGGAGGTGTGCCATATTTGTAATGTATGCCAAGGCACCCTAAAGCTCCTCAGTGTCAAGGGATCCCCAATGATGAGGTGGGGATCACAGGTGAGGGCAGGGCTGCATGGACTATGGGAATGTGGCACACATTCCAACATTTTAAAAGTGGAAAGCAGGAGATTTTGAAAAACAATTGGGGTAATGTATTTTCACCATAGAGCTATACTAAAGCAGAATCAATATTATGCAGGAGACATGTAAAATAAAACCATTTTTGGCTTAAGAAATCGTTAGTTTCTCATCTGAATCAGGTCTCTTGACATGTGTGATGTGGGGTCTGACTACAAGGGCTGAAGTGACTGCTGGGGAGAGGGGTGGGTTGGGCATGACACCATGTCTCCAACAAAACTGAGATCATCATCTTCGGCCCCAACAAAACCATATGGGACGACTGCTGGTGGCCCAGCGCCCTAGGACACGCACCCACCCCCGCAAACCACGCACGCAACCTCAGCATCATCCTGGACCCCGCCCTCTCCATGACACAGCAAATCAATGCACTTACCTCCTCCTGCTTCCTCACACTCCGCACGCTAAAAGATCCTTCAGATGGATTCCCCCAGAGACCAGGAAGACAGTCACCCATGCACTCATCATTAGCAGACTAGACTACGGTAACGCCCTCTACGCCGACACCACACTCAAACTCACACGCAAACTGCAGAGAATCCAGAATACAGCCGCACGCCTCGTCCTTGGTCTCCCCCCTCCACGAACGAATCTCACCACACCTCAAAACCCTTCACTGGCTCCCCATAAACAAGAGACTCACATTCAAGATCCTCATCCACGCACACAAATTCCTCCACAACACAGGCCCAACATGCCTCAACAAAAGAGTGAACTTTCACACTCCCACCCGCAACCTCCGATCAGCCAACACCGCCCTAGCCACAGTCCCCCGCATCCAACGCACCACCACAGGAGGCAGGTCCTTCTCCTACCTCGCCCCCATAACCTGGAACTCCCTCCCCACCAACCTCCGCAAAACCAAAGACCTCCTGCTCTTCAGAAAAAAACTCAAAACATGGTTGTTTGAACAGTGACACTCCTCCCCACCCCCCCCCCCCCAAGCGCCTTGAGACCCTCACGGGTGAGTAGCGCGATTTATACATTCTTTGATTGATTGATTGATTGACCAGAGGTCGCATTTCCAGGGGTGGGAAAATAACAGAGATTGCATGTTTTGGGAAATAACATGTAGCAATCTGTGTTTTCCCCCTGATTCTTGCATGGGTTCCCTGGTGTTTCATCAGCCAACAGGTTTGTGTGAAACACAAAATGGCACATTCCTGTCCTTTGCCCTGCGCTGGCGCACAATGGGCTGCTCTTGCACCATGGTGTAAGAATGGCTGTGTTGCTTGCGGAATTGGTTTTGTGCAGAAAGGGGGACCTTCCTGCACAAAACAATCCTTAGATATGGGTCGAGATCGTTTCATACACTTCGATCCACCTGAAATGCAGGAATTTATGTAGACACAACAAAATTGTATTTTAGTCTGCAGGCACTCTGTTTTGGGGCCACCCTGGCTCTCTGTTGTGGCCATTTGCTAGCCACCAGCTGCCTACAGTGGTCGTGGGGTACCACCCGCCATGGTCTGATGTGGGTGGGTCGGGTGGTGGGTTCTGTGGCTACACTAGGTCACATCATTTTAAAATTACCACGTTAACCCTGCATCACACTTGCCACTGCAGGTGTTTTTTGAGGGCGCCTTTGTGGTCTCGAAAGGATGGCGGTTACACACACGTTTCTTGATAAAGCATCACTGGAAAATGACAGACAGGCTGCCACCTCTTAGGACACAACTTCTTCCATCACTCAAAGCTAAAACCGTGAATTGAATGTGACTTTTGTTTTTGTCTTCAGTTAACTCTCGAGCTGAGAGATTCAAGCAATTTAGGAGTCTGAAGTGGCTTCGATATTTCTCCAAATTCCCCATCTCCAGTCAGTGTCAGTTTGCTGTAGTCACTCAATTACTTCAAGTTATTACCGTGAGATAACCCTTTCTAATTAGACCAAACTAGAATAAAAGTCAGTCTACACCTGGGACCTTCTAAGCAGCTGCAGCGTGGCTAGTATACTGAGGTTTTGTTTAATTAGAAATAAAGTTTGAGCTCATTTCACACAGACTAATGAGTCTGGGGCTCATCACAGGTGTGTTTCCAGGCACCTGTAATTAAGCCTCAGGGACTGAAGAAGATGTAACTCTGATCATCTTGTACTCAGCGCTGCCTGGCGGCTCCTCAGCTCCATCTCTGTCCTCTGGGGTCTGAGGAGGAGGGAGCCAGGTCCGCCTCTTATTAGCTACCTTTGAGTATGTTTCAGCTTAGGGCCCCAGAATTGGCACTGTTAGGAATGGGGTCTTTGGTTGGCAGTTGGGTTACCCCCGTCCAAGCAAGGACCCTCACTCTAGTCTGGGTAAAGGAGAATCACCCTCAGTTAACCCTGCTCACCCTCTTGGTAGCTTGGCACGAGCAGGCAGGCTTAGCTTCAGAAGCAATGTGTAAAGTATTTGTACCAACACACACAGTAATACAGTGAAAACACTACAAACTGGACACCACACCAGTTTAGAATAATAAGTTATATTTATCTAAATCATACAAGACCAAATCAACATAAATCCAACATACACAAGTCAAAATATGAATTTTTAAAAGAAAACAAGTCTTAACCCTTCTTCTTTACAAGCAGGAATGCACAACAAAGTCCAGTCTTTGTTCCCTTTCACAGGCAGGAGCAGCAACTGCAGGACAGCCAAACAAAGCACAGTCACAGGCAGGGGCAGCACTTCTCCTCAGCTCTTCAGCGCTTCAGCTCTTCTCCTTGGCAGAGGTTCCCCTTGAATCCAGAAGTGATCTTGAAGAAATCTCAAAGGGGTTTTGGGTCCACTACTTATACCTCTTTCTGCCTTTGAAGTAGGCAAACTTCAAAGGAAAGTCTCTCTTGTTTGTAAGACCCTACCTTGCATAGGCCAGGCCCTAGACACACACCGGGGGGCATTGTGAGAGGGCAGGCACAGCCCATTCAGGTGTAAGTGACCACTCCTCCCTCCACTCTAGCACAGATGGCTCATTAAGATATGGAGGCTACACCCCATCTCCCTTTGTCTCACTTTCTAGAGGGCATTCACAAACAGTTCAACTGTCAAACTTACCCAGACAGGGAATCCACAAACAGGCAGACACACAGAATGGTTTAAGCAAGAAAATGCCTACTTTCTAAAAGTGGAATTTTCAAACTAAAATCTAAACATCAACTTCACTAAAAGATGTTTTTTTAAATTGTGAGTTCAGAGACCTCACACTGTATGGGCCAGATGAAGCAACCCTTTTGCGAGTCGCAAACAGCGAAAATCGCCGTTTGCGACTCGCAAACGTGGGTTTGCAATGCACAAATGCATATTGCGACTCGTTACCGACTCGCAATATGCATTTGCGACTCGCAAATAGGAAGGGGTGTTCCCTTCCTATTTGCGAGTCGGAGTGGTATGCAACTCCATTTGCGACCGCGTACGCGGTCGCAAATGGAGTCGCAGTTACCATCTACTTGAAGTGGATGGTAACCCACTCGCAAACGGGAAGGGGTCCCCATGGGACCCCTTCCCCTTTGTGACTGGACCCCACATTAATTTTTCAGGGCAGGGAGTGCTCCAAGGGACCACTCCTTGCCCTGAAAAATCCGAAACTAAAGGTTTCGGATTTTTTTGAAATGCAGCTCGTTTTCCTGTGAGGAAAACGGGCTGCACTTCAAAAAAAAAAAAATGCTTTATTTAAAAGGCAGGTCGCTAACATGGAGGCCTGCTGACGTCAGCAGGCCTCCATGTTAGCGAGTGCCTATACTCGCAATGGGGCCGCAATTTGCGACCCACCTCATGAATATTCATGAGGTGGGTCATTGCGACCCCATTGCGAGTTGCAGTCGGTGTCTCAGACACCGTACTGCATAGCAATTTGCGACTTGCAAATTGCGAGTCGCAAATTGCTTTTTTTGTACATCTGGCCCTATATTATTATATGCTCTCAAAGGGAATCTGCACTTTAAAGTTATTTAAAGGCAGCCCCCATGTTAACCTATGAGAGAGATAGACCTTGCAACAGTAAAAACTGAGGCCCACATTTATACTTTTTCAGCGCCGAATTTGCGTCATTTTTTGACGCAAAAGCGGCACAGACTTACAAAATACAGTTGTATTTTGTAAGTTTGCGCTGCTTTTGCGTCAAAACGCAGGGCAAATATGGCGCTAAAAAAGTACAAATACAGGCCTGAATTTAGCAGTATTTAGCAGTATTTCACTGTTAGGACATGTAACAAACATGGGTACATGTCCCATCTTTAACATCCACTGCCTCCTGCCCATGGGGATACCTAGGGCCTACCGTAGGGGTGCCTTACATGTATGAAAAGGGACAGTTTAAGCCTGGCAAATGGGTACACTTGCCAAATCGAATTGGCAGTTTAAAACTGCACACACAGACACTGCAGTGGAGGGTCTGAGCCTTGTTTACAGGGCTACTAATGTGGGTGGCACAACCAGTGCTGCAGGCCCACAAGTAGCATTTGATTTGCAGGCCCTGGGCACCTCTAGTGCACTTTATTAGGTACTTACTAGTAAATCAAATATGCCAATCATGGATAAACCAATCAACAATACAATTTACACAGAGGGCATATGCACTTTAGCACTGGTTAACAGTGGTAACGTGCCCAGAGTCCTAAAGCCAACAAAAACAGGTTAGAAAAAATAGGCAGAAGGAGGCAAAAAGATTGGGGATGACCCTGCAAAAAGGGCCAGGTCCAACAGGCACTAACTCTTGGGAGATGGGACCACACCGACCCTGACAGACACAGGCCTGTGGCCCAGGGCTCACCACCCATGGGGCCTGCAGACCTCGGAGTCCTGGTGCCTCACAATGTATTGCATGAGTTACACATGCTGCAGCTTCCATCTGCCCTGGTTCAAACTTACTCGTGATTAGTGTTAGTAACTGGTTCACAACGCTGAGCTGCAGTCCTGGTGGCTGCCAAGACCTCAGATCTCCCCCACCTCTAGTGCTCTGGGCACTTCTCAGCCAAACCCACCCATCATTCAGACCACCCCCTAGTCCTTATTCCACTCCTCCCAGCTTTTTGGCCACCCCCCACATGCCTCAGGCCACCGCAAACAGCAGTCCTGCACACCCAGTACTCCTGCACCCTACCCTTTGGTCGGGTCTCCCAAACCAGCTCTCATGCCACCCTACCCATGTGTCTGGCCAGAGACTAGACCTCAGATCTCCCCACTGACCCGCAGGACTCCAAACCAAGCACTACCTCACCCATTGTTTGGTTCACCCCCACCACTATGGCCACCCAACTCGAGGCTTGGGCCTCCCTACCCAACACTCCACCACCCCACCCAACACTGTGGCCATCAGACCCACCCATCAAGGAACCCTAACAAACTTATGCCAACCTGGTCCTCTGACGGCGCCAGCGAGCCCTGCCCCATGTTGTGACACTCCGCCGTCGGACCACCCTAACCATCTTTTAGCCACCTAGCCCTCTGACGGTGCCAGGAAGCCCAGCCCCTGGTTACCACACTCAGCCGTTGGACCACTCCTCCTAGAACACATTCAGCATGATTAAATGTTGGGGGTCAATCCATGTGCCTCAGATGGGGATAATCTCAATTAAACTGCAACAGTAAATGTAAGGAGAACCAAGACCTCTTACTAGTTAAATAATACATCAGCTTTATTCTGAGTGATGTGCTAGTTAGTATCAGCCCCTGGTCGAATTCCGATTGCATGCGATATTGGGGGCAGATTTACTAACATTTTGTCCTGTCTTTGCACCACATAAGTGGCACACACAGGTGCAAAATGTTTATTTGGGAATTACTTTCTGGCCTAAAATGTGTATTTGCTGGAAGGATGCATGAAAATAACAAGCTGCAAAAAAAGTTGATGGATTTAATGCTTGGATTAATCCAATCCACTGGCAATCGCTCGGGCTACACTCCAGTCCATCTTTTTTTACCCACCATTCCACCTCAGTTTGGACCCAGCCAAACATAAATCAGCCTTAATCCTGCTCCCCATGGTAACAATCCATCCCGAACTGCCAGGCCAGGTCCTCCCTAAACCAAAACACAAGCAACCCAAGACTGGATATAAACTGATTGGGGCTCTTCACTCCGGTGTAGCTTGGTTACCATAGCACAATGAGCACTGGACCCATGTCTGGACATACTTTTACCTGTCACACTTATGGCATTGCCTGCAAAAACAACACTCTAACGTATGGAATGCAGAATTAAGGGTCAGATGTAGCAAAAAAGCAATTTGCGACTTGCAAATTGCTATGCAGTACGGTGTCTCAGACACCGTCTGCAACTCGCAATGGGGTCGCAATGACCCACCTCATGAATATTCATGAGGTGGGTCGCAAATTGCGGCCCCATTGCGAGTATAGGCACTCGCTAACATGGAGGCCTGCTGACGTCAGCAGGCCTCCATGTTAGCGACCTGCCTTTTCAATAAAGCATTTTTTTTTTTTTTAAATGTAGCCCGTTTTCCCTAAGGGAAAACGAGCTGCATTTAAAAAAAAAACGAAACCTTTTGTTTCGGTTTTTTCAGGGCAGGGAGTGGTCCCTTGGACCACTCCCTGCCCTGAAAAAATAATTTGGGGTCCATTCACAAAGGGGAAGGGGTCCCATGGGGACCCCTTCCCGTTTGCGAGTGGGTTACCATCCACTTCAAGTGGATGGTAACTGCGACTCCATTTGCGACCGCGTACGCGGTCGCAAATGAAGTTGCATACCACTCCGACTCGCAAATAGGAAGGGAACACCCCTTCCTATTTGCGAGTCGCAAATGCATATTGCGAGTCGGTAACGACTCGCAATATGCATTTGTGCATTGCAAACCCACGTTTGCGAGTCGCAAACGGCGAATTTCGCCGTTTGCGACTCGCAAAAGGGTTGCTACATCTGGCCCTAAGTCTCAAACTGCTGGCAATCGCTCTCGGTCTCATTGTTATCTATCATTTGTCACTCACCATGCCACCTCAGTTTTGGCCCAGCCATATGCAAATCAGCCTTGACCATGCTCCAATAGGAGCAGTATGGCCCGAACTACCAGGCCAGGTCGCTCCTCCACTGGAACACAAGCATCCCAAGACCGGTTTTGCCCTGATGAGCCCTAATAAGGATGACACCTGGCACTTCAGGTTGACTGTTCTCATTCTGTTGCCCGGCACGAAGATCCTTTCTCACCTTGGCTCTCTATAGCTAGTATTTTTATACATTTTTTTGTTGAAGACTTTTAGAATAAACATCCAACAAGAAATGGCATAATATTCTTTCAGCTATTTTCACTCTCTCAGGCAATGTTTTCTTGATTTGACAACAAATGGCCCTTCTAGAAATTCTATAGTTTCATAATAAAGATCAAACATAAAAATTATTTAAAAAGCAGTGATTTTGCAGTATTAGAACAATACGAGAAAGAATGTGCATTTGATTTATCACACATACTTACTTTTTGATTAATTTATTAGTTAGCACATGTCGTTCTCAGAAGAGTGAAGGCACGTGTTTCCACAGTCCTGCCCCCCTAGTGCTCTTCAGGAACCCCATGTGCCCTCAGTGCAACTTCATAAGCAGAAAACCACTTATCAATGTCATCTCCCACCACATAACTTGTCACCACATCTTTGGGTATACGAACATTCTTGTCTTCATCAGGTACTGTACGTATGTTGCCACCATCGCTGCTGGAATGCCAGCTCTTTTAGCCTCAGTTCGTAAGCCAGAAGTAGTTTTATTTTCTGCTCAGTCTCTTTCAGCTTGCTTAGCTTCCCTCTCAGCCTCTATTTTTAATTTTACCTACTGCAGCTGATATTGTCTCTCCTTTCTCCTTTCCTCTGCGGTCAGGCCATGTCTGGAGACACTGCTTCCTGCTTTCTCAGGGGGGACAAATGTAGGGGTATCCCCTCTCAACTGCTGCAGGTAGCTTCACAGGTGAGCCATTCGCATGCTCCCCCGACTCATCATTCTCTTGGGAGTAGGATTCTGCCCATGTCTTCAGCACCATTTGATACTCCACCTTCTTGGTGGCTCCTCATGCAGATACCTCCATCTCTTTGCAAAAGCTTCTCAACTGGCTAACTGTGTACTCCTTCAGCTTATCCAGCTCAAACTCCATTGCTCCACTTGTAGAACCAGCTAGAGACATGATGTGTAGGATTAAAAATGCAAAGCAGGGAAGAAAGCAGAAAAAGAAAAAAAATCAAAATGGTCTATAACTGTGGGTAAGTAGTGTACTGTGGTGTGGCACTGCACAAGCACAAGTCCTATCGCACTGCTGCCACCAGTGTTAGAAATTAGATCTCTGGTTCGCAGACGTATGCACCCTGTCCAAGTAGCGACCACAATCCTTGTCAGGGTAAGTCACAACACAACCTAAATTATTCCTTGCTCACCCTCGAGTAGCTTGGCACAGAGTAGGCATGCTTAACTTAAAAGGCAATGTGTAAAGTTTTTGTGCACTAACGCATACTGTAACACAGTGAAAACACCACAGAAAGCACTCTACATCAGTTTAGAAAACTAGATAATATGTATCTGAATAAAATAAGGCCAAAATTACGAGACTCTAATATCCACAAGTCAAGAAATCACTTTTTTAGAAGTTTAAGTAAGTCTTAATCAATAGGAATCAATGGATGGTTCTCTTTAGCACAAAGGCCCTGATTTATACTTTTTTTGTGCCGCTGAGGGCCGCATAGGAGGTGATGGATCGCAAAGTAAAGCGATGAATTTATTTTTCCAGCGTGGAGGAAGTGGCGCATCAATTCCTTCCTCGCAGGCAAGGTGATGCGTCAATTTCCAGGTGCACAGCCATGGTTCCTTGCGGTGCAGGGATAATTTGATGCCCAGGAAAGATGCATGGAAAATCCATACACGTTGCAATGATGAAACAGGCGCTGTGGTGATTTTTCAGCTGTGAGACAGGCGCTGCGGCGATTCTGCAGTCGTTGCATCGATTTTGCAGGGATTGTGTACATTTTTCCTGCACAGTGGATTTTGTCTATCAGGTGACGTCTTTGATGGCTCTGAGAATTCTTAACAGGAGTCAAGCTCAGTCAAAGCCCTTGGAGGTCATTTGTGGGGGAAGGCAAAGTCCTTCCAGCAGAGTAAGGGAGCAGCAGGCAGCAGGGCAACAAGTAGGAGATCAGCCCTTCCAGAAAAGCAGTCCAGATAAGTCCTTTGGGCAGCACGGCAGTCCTTCTGACATAGTCCAGTTGTAGGTCCAGAAGTGTCTGATTTAAGGGGGCCACAGACCCCCTTATACACATATATAAGGTATCTATGTCTCAGTTATGCAAACTATGTAAATTATTTGAAGTAGTTTAACGATTATAGGTGATTCATTTATTAATTGTGAAATTTAAACATAATTCTATATTTAAACATGTCTTAAGATGGCCGCCGCTTTAGTTCACACTGTGGTGTTATGGAAATAAATGAAGGACTGTTAATTTGCACTTAAAAGATGTTGGCTTTGTAGCCACAGCTGTCCAGTAGAAGGCGTTTTGTCGAAACGCGTTGACATCGCATTTCATGACGCTGTGTCACCTGTATTAAGAAATAAAATTATCAACTGAATTCGAGCCTGTTGGATGCGAGTTTACTTTACCATTAAAAATTCACTGACGGGATTGGTGCAGCCGTCAGATGGCTAACTGTCCATCTGTTGAAGAATTATTTTAAACGTGGTCTCCGGTACGCGATACGGCTGGCACGCCGGTTGAGTGCGCGTGATCTCTACAACTGGAGAAACTTGGAAATCGCTTTTCACGCAGCACCGTGCCTTGGATAATTGGAAGAGAAACGCAGCTGAACTGGTATGGTAGGACTGTTTCTGTCTGCCGGGGGGTTGGAGAACGCCCGTGAGGTGAAGATTACGGCTCTCCCTACAGTCAGACGATTGCATATTTGGCGTGTCTGTGTTACATCGAAAATTGGCACACGGCCCGTAAATTAAACGATAGAAAATAATTAACTTTGCCTGTCATAATACGGCCTTCCCGTTGAATTTTACAATAAATCTTGAGTCTCGCAATCAGATAAGATCAATAAGCAACATAAGTATTCAGTTGTTATTTGGTTGATATTTACACAGCGTCCTGTCATTTAGAATTCATACCTATATCCTTTTACTCTGCATGGTCCGTTCCTCTGGTAAACGGCTACAAATTAATTATTTTTAAGTGATTATACATTGTGTCCCAGATAGTATGGCTGAACGGAGAAAACTGTGGGAACAGGCTGCAGCTGAATTGTTTGACAATTCCACAATCAGTAATGGACCCCGAGGGCTCAGATTCAAACAACCTCCAGCATTATAGGCCAATTAGAAAAAGCACAAATTTCCGAGCTTAAAAAATGGTGGGAGATGACCTCACTAACTAAATATATTGAAAGTGGTAGAGTACCCAGAGGTCTACGCATTTTAATCTTACCCACTTTAGGCGACATGGATCCAGATTTACTGGAGGAATGGAGAATGCAAACAGCAGATTGCTCAACGAAACTCATGGGAACTCTAATCGTTCAAGCAAAAAGACGAATGGAGGAAAAAATTATCAAGATTGAACAACTAACTAAAGATCTTGAAAAGATATCTAATCAACAAGAAGTTTCTAATCAACTAGCTAAAATGGAAGAACGGATCAAATACAAGGAAGATGAAATCAAATCACGCAAAGCACATAAGTTTAATAGGGATAAGTTGGACTACGAACATGGACGAGTCTATACATTTGCTGGAAAATACGACACTGCAAGAACCAAAGATATGTCTTAAAATTGGGCGGATGGAGCTGTACAACATGTATCCGCTGACGATAGCTCAGAGGTAGAATCCTCGGCTGATGAGATACCACGAAACAAGCTGGATTTTCAGGGGGAAATGCGCCTTATGCAAATGGTCACGCCACCCCCTGGTCAAAACCGCAGAAGGGGCAGAGGAAGCGGAAGACGAGGCGGAGTAAGAAGAAGAAGCAATCAATAATTACAACAGATCTGAACCCCATCTCTACTAACACATTTAGGCCCTCATTCTGACCCTGGCGGTCGGTGATAAAGCGGCCAACAGGCCGGCGGTCTAAAATATGCAATTCTGACCCTGGCGGGAACCGCCAACACAGCCCGCCAACTTAACACTCCGCCCGCCACAGCGGTACAAACAAACAGCGCGGCGGTTCCCGCCAACAGCCAGGCGGCAGACAATGTACCGCCCACCCTATTACGACCCACCAATCTGCCACCTTTTCCGGGGCGGGAGCACCGCCGATAAGAACACGGCGGAAACAGACTACGAACGGGAAAACGCTCACCTCTACGCACGCGAGATTCCGGCAGTATGGAACCAGAGTTGCAGGTCATCCCCGCACTCCTATTCCTGCTCATATACCAGGAGCACGCCCGGCGGCGCAGAAGACATCGGTGAGTACTGCACCTACGACACAGGGGAGGGAAAAGATTACCGGCACACACCCACCCACCCACACCCACTACAACACACACATCAATGCATTCCCACAGATCACTGTCACAACCCACAAACCACCCCCCTCCGAAATAATGCAAAGACCAAAAGAAGAGATCATAAACGGGCAGATATATTGAAATATGGACACCAGTAATCCCAATAAATAAATAAACTATGTACAAAATATATACAGCTACTAAATGTAGTCCAACCACTGTCCGTGGATCACAGGGGTCCTGTGCAAAGGGGCAAGGCCCAGTCCCACGACAAGAACTCCACGGAGAGAACACTGCAGGGGCATCAGAAAGAAAATAGGACAGGCACCTCAGGGGGAAGGGAAGGGGGGGCACCTCAGCCACTTGAGTACACGACGCCAGATCCACGAGGGGACTCCATGACCACTGGCCCATCCTGGGGAGAGCAAAGCCACAGTCCGTACAGTCCATACAGTGGGTGGCCTGCCCACTGGGCCATCCTGGGGAGAGCAAAGCCACAGTCCATACAGTCCATACAGTGGGTGGCCTGCCCACTGGGCCATCCTGGGGAGAGCAAAGCCACAGTCCATACAGTCCATACAGTGGGTGGCCTGCCCACTGGGCCATCCTGGGGAGAGCAAAGCCACAGTCCATAACAGACCCCACTGCCACTGGAGGAGGCAAGTTGGCCAGAGGACATCCTGCAGCCCTGCCCGAGATAGATCCTGCCCTGCCACGTCTGCCAAAGGGCCAGCGGTCCTTGCCTTGAAGGGCCCAGTTCAGCGGTGCTTGAGACGGCGGGGCCCAGCGGAGCGGTGCGTGAGACGGCGGGGCCCAGCGGAGCGGTTCTTGAGACGGCGGGGCCCAGCGGAGCGGTGCTTGAGACGGCGGGGCCCAGTTCAGCGGTCCTTGCCTTGAAGGGCCCAGTTCAGCGGTGCTTGAGACGGCGGGGCCCAGTTCAGCGCTCCTTGCCTTGAAGGGCCCAGTTCAGCGGTGCTTGAGACGGCGGGGCCCAGTTCAGCGGTCCTTGCCCTGAAGGGCCCAGTTCAGCGGTTCTTGAGACGGCGGGGCCCAGCGGAGCGGTGCGTGAGACGGCGGGGCCCAGCGGAGCGGTTCTTGAGACGGCGGGGCCCAGCGGAGCGGTGCTTGAGACGGCGGGGCCCAGTTCAGCGGTCCTTGCCTTGAAGGGCCCAGTTCAGCGGTGCTTGAGACGGCGGGGCCCAGTTCAGCGGTCCTTGCCTTGAAGGGCCCAGTTCAGCGGTGCTTGAGACGGCGGGGCCCAGTTCAGCGATCCTTGCCCTGAAGGGCCCAGTTCAGCGGTTCTTGAGACGGCGGGGCCCAGCGGAGCGGTGCTTGAGACGGCGGGGCCCAGTTCAGCGGTCCTTGCCTTGAAGGGCCCAGTTCAGCGGTGCTTGAGACGGCGGGGCCCAGTTCAGCGCTCCTTGCCTTGAAGGGCCCAGTTCAGCGGTGCTTGAGACGGCGGGGCCCAGTTCAGCGGTCCTTGCCCTGAAGGGCCCAGTTCAGCGGTTCTTGAGACGGCGGGGCCCAGCGGAGCGGTGCGTGAGACGGCGGGGCCCAGCGGAGCGGTTCTTGAGACGGCGGGGCCCAGCGGAGCGGTGCTTGAGACGGCGGGGCCCAGTTCAGCGCTCCTTGCCTTGAAGGGCCCAGTTCAGCGGTTCTTGAGACGGCGGGGCCCAGTTCAGCGCTCCTTGCCTTGAAGGGCCCAGTTCAGCGGTTCTTGAGACGGCGGCCGGTCTATGGCCAACTGCTAATTGCCTGGTGGTGCCCTCCTGGGCAGCGGGGATGGTGCTCCTTCACTGCCCACCTGGGCTGTGGGTGGTGGGGCCCTCCTGGCCAGCTGGGCTGGGTCCTCCCTGGGCAGCGGCTATGGGGGTGGTGGGCTCTCCCGGGGCAGCTGTGCCGGTTCCTCCCGGGGCAGCGGCTATGGGGGTTGTGGGCTCCTCCTGGGCAGCAGGCCTGCTGCCTGACCTCTCCGACTTGCTGCCCTTGCCCTCCTTAGTCGTGGGCCTGTGGCCCTTTCCTCCCTTTGGAGCTGTGGCTGGTGACTGTCTCTGGGTGGTGTCCGGGGGGGATGTAGAAGGCGGGCTCCTGCGGCGCCCCTTCCGCCTTCTGCTCCTCTTCCCAGGGGGTGGGCTGGCTGTCCCCTTGCTGCTGGGCGAAGATCCAGACATGCGGGCTGGCGGGCTCCAATACCCCTGCACCCTTGTCAAGGGGGCTGCAGGGCTGGTGGTGGCTGAGGTGCTCTTCTTACCCCGACGAGAAGGAGGGGGGGGCTCAGGGTCAGGAAAGAAGTTAGTAGTGGCGAGGAAGAGCTTCTTGGGACAATGGAGAGTGGTAGGTACAGTGGGAATGGGAGTGGAGGGAGAGGATGTGGTTGTAGTTGAGTCACGTTTGCTGTCTTTGGGTGCAGGTGCAGGAGGGATAGGCTGTCGTGAGGTGGATGGCTGTTGGGTGGGTGGGTGGCTGCGTTTGTGTGGTGTGGAAGAGGGGGTGACAGACACAGTGGGAGAGGACACAGGGGACGTGTAAATGGCAGTGGGGGTGGTGACTGCACGTGTGCGGACTGGAGTGGAGGGTGTGCTGGTGATGGAAACACTGGCTGATGGTGAGGTGAATGGAGGTGTGAGTGTAGACGTCACAGGGAGGGAGGAGGGAGACGAGGAGGTGGGGGTCACAGAGGTGGTAGTGACTGTTGGCATGTCTGCATCGGAATGTTGCGTGTGTGAATGTCTGCGTGATCTGTGGTGCTTATGTTTGGATGAGCTTCTCTTGGGTGTTGAGGTGTGTGCAGGCTGGTCTGATGGTGTGGGTGGGACAGGCAGAGGAACAGGAGACTGGGAGGAGGGAGTTAGTAGAGGCAGGCAGGAGACAGGGACAATGGCTGCCGTCAGTGCTGAGGCCAGAGCCTGGAACGATCGCTGATGGGCAGCCTGACCCGAATGAATGCCCTCCAGGTACGCATTGCTGCGATGAACCTCCCTCTCCACCCCCTGGATGGCATTCAAAAGGGTAGTCTGCCCAACAATGAGCGTTCGGAGGAGGTCAATGACCTCCTCACTGAGGGCAGCGGGGGTAACAGGGGCAGGGCCTGAGGTGCCTGGGGCGAAGGAGATGCCCGGCTTCCTGGCAGAGCGGGCACGGGGCGAACGCTGAGGGGCTGCTGGGAGGGCGGAGATGGTGCGCTGGGTGGCGGCTGTACCTGTAATGGCGGGGGGCACGGATGGTGCCACCCCCGCAAGGGAGCCCCCTTCCGAGTCCGTGTCGCTGCAGGGTCCAGTCGTCCCCGTCGTGGAGCTCCCCTCGCCCTCCGTCTCACTGGTCCAGTCTGACTCTGTGGCATGGCCCTCCTGGGCCATGTGAGATGCAGCTCCCTCCTGCCCCGATGCCACTTCTCCTCCGCCTGATGATGCTGATGCACACAAGCACAGAAAGACAAACAAAAAGGGGGGGGGAGAGAGAAATAAAGGGATATTGAGTACATGGATCTCCGGTACAGTTAGCGGACATGACAGACACAGATGCCCCCTGCACTAAGTTGCGCACTTGGGGTCCGCTACGCATTCCGTGGAACATGCCCTACACGCCTAGAGTTGACAACTGCACCCATGGATGACACGGCCCAGGGATGGCTGTACTGACAAACTACTGAGGGTGGTGGCTGGGGACACAGGGGCTTACGGGGGTGCCCAGCCTACAGATATCGCCCTGGCCTAGGGGGACCCCCAGCCCTCCTCCCCCAACCAGACACCTCCACTGCGCGACAACAGAGTAGATAATGCTTGTACTCACCCCCTTGTGTCTGCTGTGCTGCCCTCACGCGCCCATCCAATTCAGGGTAGGCCACCGCCAGGATCCGGAACATCAGGGGGCTCAGTTGACGGCAGGCACCCCGCCTACGTTGGGAGGCCATCCCCAGCAGAGACTCGGCGGTCTTCTTGGTCCCGCGGCGGATGTCCTCCCACCTCTTGCGGCAGTGGGTGCCCCGTCGATGGTGGACCCCCAGGGTCCGGACTTCCTTGGCGATGGCACGCCAAATCCCGATCTTCTCATGGGCGCGGACCTATGTGACACGTACAGGGAGGGAGAAATACCACGTTCAAGTTTGTCAGCATTTTCCTTTCCAGTGGCCCAACGCCCCCCATCCCCGCCAGGCCCCCCGCCATGCCCCCCGCCAGGCCCAACATGCCCCCCATCCCCGCCAGGCCCCCCGCCAGGACCCCCGCCAGGCCCAACATGCCCCCCATCCCCGCCAGGCCCCCCGCCAGGACCCCCGCTAGGCCCAACATGCCCCCCATCCCCGCCAGGCCCCCCGCCAGGACCCCCGCCAGGCCCAACATGCCCCCCATCCCCGCCAGGCCCCCCGCCATGCCCCCCGCCAGGCCCAACATGCCCCCCATCCCCGCCAGGCCCCCCGCCAGGCCCAACATGCCCCCCATCCCCGCAAGGCCCCCCGCCAGGCCCAACATGCCCCCCATCCCCGCCAGGCCCCCCGCCATGCCCCCCGCCAGGCCCAACATGCCCCCCATCCCCGCCATGCCCCCCGCCAGGCCCAACATGCCCCCCATCCCCGCAAGGCCCCCCGCCATGCCCCCCGCCAGGCCCAACATGCCCCCCATCCCCGCCAGGCCCCCCGCCATGCCCCCCGCCAGGCCCAACATGCCCCCCATCCCCGCCATGCCCCCCGCCAGGCCCAACATGCCCCCCATCCCCGCAAGGCCCCCCGCCATGCCCCCCGCCAGGCCCAACATGCCCCCCATCCCCGCAAGGCCCCCCGCCATGCCCCCCGCCAGGCCCAACATGCCCCCCATCCCCGCCAGGCCCCCCGCCATGCCCCCCGCCAGGCCCAACATGCCCCCCATCCCCGCCATGCCCCCCGCCAGGCCCAACATGCCCCCCATCCCCGCCAGGCCCCCCGCCATGCCCCCGCCAGGCCCAACATGCCCCCCATCCCCGCCATGCCCCCCGCCAGGCCCAACATGCCCCCCATCCCCGCCAGGCCCCCCGCCAGGCCCCCAAGCCAGCCAGTGGCCCCAAATCCAGATTGAATTAAACTCACTTGTTGGTCTGGAGGACCGTAGAGTAGCGCATACTGGGGGAGGACCCCATCCACGAGTTTCTCCAACTCCTCTCCAGTGAAGGCAGGGGCCCTTTCCCCAGGTGCAGCAGCCATTGTCCCTTCCAGACCGAGGTCACAGCAACACTTGCAGTATAGGTCCTCTCCTGTGAAAGTTCAAGTCGCAAGTGGATAAGTAGATAGAAAATGGCGGTCACGTCCGCGGCGGTGCGTACCGCGGCGGTGCGTCCCGCCACCGCCGGCGCCCTTCGCCATTGGCTCCTGAAACCCATAGGCTTCAATTTTAACCAATGCGGCTTTGCGCCGCGGTCTTCGCCCGCCGCGGTGTGCCACGCCAGCGCATTGACCTCACATCCCATTGTCACACTTCACAGGTCAGGCAGCCGCCATTTCCAGGGCCCACATGGCTCAATTTCAACTGCGTCACACAGGCCTAGGCCTTGCATAGCCACTCAGACACGCCATTCACTGCATAGAGAATCGTATACTGTGCTAGCTGTGAGTACGTACCTGTGGGTTGCTTGACTGTGTGCTCCATGTTGTCCTTCCTAGGCACCGTCCGCTGGGTTGGGCGAGGAGACGGATGAATCCTCCCGTGTACCGACCGCTGGTGGACCTGTCGACAATGGAAGAACGCCACATTATCCTGACCTACCGTCTTAACCGTGCCACTATCCATGAACTGTGTGCCCAGCTGGAGCCCGACCTGATGTCCCCCATCCGCCAACCCACAGGGATTCCCCCTCTGGTGCAGGTCATGTCAGTACTCCATTTCTTGGCAAGTGGGTCATTTCAGACAACCGTGGGAATTGCTTCTGGGATGTCTCAGCCCATGTTTTCGAAGGTGTTATCCAGAGTGTTGTCTGCCCTGATGAAATCCGTGAGGAGCTACATCATTTTCCCTGAGGTGGGCGAATTGGCTACAGTGAAGGGTGATTTCTACACCCTTGGACATATTCCCAACGTAATTGGTGCCATTGATGGGACCCATGTGGCTTTGGTTCCCCCAAGAGACAGGGAGCAGGTGTACAGGAACAGAAAAAATTACCATTCAATGAACATCCAGGTGGTGTGTTTGGCTGACCAGTACATCTCGCATGTAAATGCCAAATTCCCAGGGTCAGTGCATGACGCCTACATCCTAAGGAATAGCAGCATCCCTTACGTGATGGAACAGCTACAGAGACACCGTGTATGGCTAGTGGGGGACTCTGGGTACCCCAACCTGTCGTGGCTACTGACCCCAGTAAGGAATCCCCGGACCAGGGCAGAGGAACGGTACAATGAGGCCCATGGGCGTACTAGGAGGGTGATCGAACGCACCTTTGGCCTCCTAAAGGCCAGGTTTAGGTGCCTGCATATGACAGGTGGATCCCTAATGTACTCACCTAAGAAGGTGTGTCACATCATCGTGGCCTGCTGCATGCTTCACAACCTGGCTTTGCGCCGCCAGGTGCCTTTCCTGCAGGAGGATGGTCGAGACGGTGGTGTTGTGGCAGCGGTGGAACCTGAGGAGAGTGACGAGGAGGAAGACGACGGGGCTGAAACAGACAACAGGGACAGAATCATTGAACAGTACTTCCAATAGGACACAGGTAACATTTCAAAGATAATTTAGTAAATGTTAACTACTCTCCAGCATCTCTGCTGCCTGTCTATTTGCCCCAGTGTATGATGACTGAGTTTTGGCTTTTCCCTCCCTATTTCAGATCTGGGGTCCCCACTACGAGTCCTGTGCTTCGTTTCCCCATGGACTACAGCTTTGTGACAGCTGTTTGTTGACTTCACCATGTACAAGGACATATTTGCACTGTCATGTCAATTACAATCTATTGAAATCACAGCCAGACTCCAGATATTTTGGTGCAAAATAGGTGTTTATTGAAGTGCTCAAAATGGGATGGGTGGTTTCAAGTGGGTGGGGGCTATGGTGAAGGAATGTCCATGGCAGAGTCCAGAGTAACAGTCACACAGGTGCATTGTCCAGAGGCCTGTGGAGAGATGGAGCATGGGCAGTTCAAGGATGGACAGGGTGACAATGTGGGACAGTGGGATGACATCAGGTGGTATCCATTGCTGGCGGGGGTCTTGACATCCTACTCTGTCTTCTTGCGAGATCTCAGGGCCCTCTTGCGGGGTGGTTCTTCTCCTGCAGGAGGTGGGGGTCTGGTGGGCTGCTGCTGTGCGGGGGCCTCCTGTCCACTAGCGCCGGCGGAGGTGGTTGGCTGTTCTTGGTCCAGGCTAGTGGCAGGGGCCCTTGGGTGTTGTTCAGTGTCCGCCCTGGTGTTTACGAGGTCCTGCAGCAGCCCTACCATGGTAACCAGGGTGGTGTTGATGGCTCTGATGTCCTCCCTGTACCCCCGATAGTGTTCCTCCTGCAGTGCCTGGATCTCCTGGAACCGGGCCAGTACCGTCGCCATCGTCTCCTGGGAGCGGTTGTATGCTCCCATGATGGTGGTGAGGACCTCGTGGAGAGTGGGTTCCCTGGGCCTCTCCTCCCCCCCCTGTCGCACAGCTGCCCTCCGAGTTCCCCTGTTTCCCTGGGCCTCTGCCCCCTGGCCGGTGTGCCCACTACCACTGCCCCCAGGTCCCTGTTGTTGTTGGGGTGGTGGGTTATCCTGGGTGCCCTGTAGTAGTAGACACACCACAGATTGACGCGCCCTGGAGACAGAGGCATGGGCCCGCTGGGTGGGAGCTGTGCTGGTGTTCCCAGAGGGGTTAGGGTCTGTAGTGGCCTGGGCCTGTGTGAGGGGAACCGACTGTCCAGAGGTCCCCGATGGTCCGGGCTGGTCATCGGTGTCCAGGTCGACAGAGCTGCTGTCATCGCTGACGGCCTCTTGGGTGGGGGGTGTGGAGAATTCTGGCCCCTCCGCCGCGGTGTGTTGACGGTCGGGTCCTGCAGGGGTATAGAGGTATGGTTATAGTTTCAATGAGTGGCATATGGGTGTATCTGTGGGTTCTCGTGTCCCCAAGTGCTGGCATTCGTGTGTGGGGGCTTTGGTGAGGGTGGCTTGTGGGGGGGATGTGTATATGCATTGGGCATGCTTTGGTGATGGGTGTCCATGCTTAGTGGACGCATGCAGGCCTAGGTTTTGGGATGTGTGGGTTGTGATGGTGAGACATTGGCGGGGAATAGGTGTGCTGGGGGTGGGGGTGAGGATGGTGGTGGGGGTGAGGATGGTGGTGGGGGTGAGGGTGGGGGTTGAGGATGGGGGTGGGGGTGAGGGTGGGGTTCGAGGATGGGGGTGAGGGTTGGGGTCTGATTTGGCATGCAGGTGGGGGGGAAGCAGTATTGAAGCTTCAACTTACCAGTTTCCATTCCTCCGCCGACTCCTGCGAGGCCGTCAGGATGCAGGATGTTCAAGACTTCCTCCTCCCATGATGTGAATTGTGGGGGTTGAGGTGGGGGTCCTCCGCCAGTCTTCTGCACGGCGATGTTGTGCCTGGATACCATGGAACGCACCTTCCCCCGTAGGTCGTTCCATCGCTTCCTGATGTCTTCCCGATTTCTGGGGTGCTGTCCCACTGCGTTCACCCTGTCGACAATCCTCTGCCATAGCTCCGTCCTCCGGGCAATGCTGGTGTATTGTATCTGTGTGCCGAACAGCTGGGGCTCTACCCGAACGATTTCCTCCACCATAACCCTGAGTTCTTCGTCTGTGAAGCGGGGTTGTCTTTGGGGTGCCATGGGGTGGTGTGTATGATGTGTGGGGTGGAGTATGTGTATTTAAGTGAGTTGAGTGTGGTGGTGTGTGTTGTTTTGTGTGTGGATAGTGTGTGGGTGATGGTGTTGAGTGGCTGTGGCTGTTATTTTTTGGATGCTGGTGTCTCGCTCTTGCCTTCTTTACGAATTTTTTAGCGTAGGGGTTTGTGGGTGATGTGGGTGTGTGTTTTATATTGTATTGTGTGTGTGGGAGTGGTGTGTGTATGTGTATCAGGTGTGTGGGATTCAAATCGTCCAATGTGGCTGAGTTTTGTTCGTTTGTGTGTATTCTGACCGCGGCGGTGTGTCCCGCCAATGGAATACCGCGTTTGAATGACCGCCGCGTGGATTCGTGGGTCGTAATGGCATGGGCGTATTTCTGTTGGCGTGACGGTGGAGGTTTTGTCACCTCCACCTTTCCGCCGACCGCTGGTCTGGCGGTCTGTTGTGGCGGTCGGATTTTCGGAGGTTTGCCTTCTGCGGGTCAGAATGACCGTGGCGGGTTTCCGCGACCGCGGCGGGATTATGGAGGATTTCTGACCGGCGGTAGGCGCCTTTTACCGCCGAGGTCAGAATGACCCCCTTAATCATTTGAGTACTGTTGTAAATATCTCCAGCAGCACCTTCATTGACAATCAATTACGCATACTTGATTTAGGATTAAGTTTTTGCCCAAATATTCAGTGGGATTATGTCAACACTCAAATTGAACTTTACAAATATGTTCGTAAATTACGTCTAATCAAACATTTTTCCAACAAAGACATCAATCGAATGGCAGAGAATATCGATATGAGGGCTATGGCTTCTGGATTCAGTATTGTTGACAGCCCACAATTGATAGCCATTAACGAGCTAGCCAATGACAGTAATGAAGTTGGATGTTCTTCACATGATGATGTAAACTACAGTACTACCACACTTAATGAGATGGGATTCAAAACCAATCTTTATGACAATAGCCATCTAAAATTGCCAAGTAGATTCAATCCTCCGTTACCTAGTGGTAATTTGATAGATATATTTCACAAATTGGTAATTAACGATATTGACAAGTTTTGCAGAAAAGGTTTACCCAAGACAACGAGAATGACGAGCAGATCCAACTTTACCCAACAAGATTGGAAAGACCTAAATACGCTGGGATCCAACTCTACAATTGTCATCAAACCCTCTGATAAGGGTGGTAACATTGTCATAATGGACACAATTGACTACACTAAAGAAGCATTTCGACAATTGATGAACACAGATCATTATGAAAAAGTATCGATTAATCCTGTAACTCAGTATCAGGCGACATATCATGAGATGCTTAATGAGTGGTATACTAAACAATTGATGGACTATGATGAGCTCACTTACTTAAAAATTGATCATCCGAAAATTCCATGCATTTACTTTCTGCCCAAAATTCATAAGAATAAGACACATCCTCCAGGCAGACCAATAGTTAGCATGAATCAGTCGCTACTTGAAAATACCTCGCGATATTTAGATCTGTTTTTATGTACGTTTGTCACTGAACTACCCTCATATCTATGTGACACTAATGATTTTTTAGCCAAAATACATAACATCCCATGGCATAAAGATTACTTATTGGTCACTATGGATGTGGCATCTTTGTACACCTCTATTAAACATCACTGTGGGTTACAGGCTTGTAGATATTTCTTGCAAACACGACCCATAGAATTTCTTGAACACACCAATATGCTCCTATCTATGCTACAATTCTGCTTAACCCATAATCTGTTCCTTTTTGATAATGAATGTTTTTTACAAAAACAAGGGACAGCTATGAGGGCATCCTTTGCTCCCACATATGCCAATTTATATATGGGCTGGTGGGAAAAGGAGGTGGCCTGGTCTGAGAATAATAACATCTACATGGATAAAATGGTACTGTGGGTACGTTATATCGATGATCTGTTCATTATCTGGGATGGCACGGAACAACTATTGTTGGAATACATTAATGTATTGAACAACAATCAATTTAACATTTATTTGGATGCCATTTACAGTAGAGACACTATTGCATTTTTAGATGTTCTATTGAAAGTAGAGAACGATCATCTACAGACCACCATATATCGCAAGCCCACGGCCTGCAACTCCTTATTACACGCCAATAGTGGCCATCCTATGGCATTGAAATGGAGCATACCCTACAGTCAGCTATTGCGGGCTTGTAGGATATGTTCGGATGAAAACAAATATGAATTTGAAGCTAGAGCAATGGTGGAAAGATTCTTAAGCAGAGGTTATCCTCGTAAAATCTTGATGGATGCACACCATAGGGTTAAAGGTAAAAATAGAGATGATTTACTTTTCAATAATAGACTAACAAGTAGTGAGCCCATACAATCACCACCTAGAATATTCTTCCAATATAATCAACAACATGAGTCATTAAGAACTATACTTCAAAAAAATTGGCATGTTTTACAGAATGATTCAATCATCAGAGATAACATAGGTGCACACCCATCCATAACTTTTTGTAAAGCACGCTCATTGGGAGACTATCTAACCAGAAGCTATTTCTCGATGAAAGCCAATACATCCTGGCTGAGCCAAAAAAGTTTGGGATTTTGGAAATGTGGCCGTTGCAAGGCTTGCAATTATGCCCAGAATATGCAAAAGTATCAAACCTTTGATGGTCGCCAGTGTGAAATTAAAGATCGAATCACTTGCGATACGGAATTTGTGATCTATGTTATTGAATGTGGATGTCACAAGAAATATATTGGGAGCACCATTCACAAGCTAAAAGTCAGATTTTTACAACACTTTAGAGCCATAAAAAATCAGGACAGGACCTATCCTTTGGATTTTTTGGGACATACATAAAGGAAATTATAGTACACTATCTTTTTATGGTATTAAATCTATTAAAAACAACCCTAGAGCAGGCAACAAAGTATTAGAGCTCAGACAATTGGAATCGAAAATTACTTTACTTTTAGGTTCTGAGTCTCCATGGGGGCACAATCTTGACGCTGAGCTTCATGTCCATCTTAGATGAAATTTTAACTTTTTGAACTGTGCTAACTCTGTGTAGTGTGCCGATTTAATATAGAAAGATATGTTGAATGGCTATTCAACTCCATAAATAGAATGGTGTATACTATATCGTTTCCGAACCATAATGATGTCTAAGGAGGGAGATGACAACATTACTATGATCAAATAAATAAAAACAATTTAGAGGGGTATTTATTTATTTTTAAATTTACCTCCATTTCCAACTGTAGGTCTAGAAATTATTTTGAAAAATGGCTGTCTGTTATGTTCTTATAGGTCTGTATTTGCAATTTGGTTTTAAGATCTTATCGTCCTTCTATTTTGAGACATGCAGAATATTGAAGTTATACATATATCTATAGGATATAGGATGTGAAGCAAAAAGCTATTAATATAGTCCTTTTAGTATTGTTTTTAATATTTAGCTGCACTTTATATGCATGTTTTGCACACTTAATTATTGTATTACTCAGCACTTAGCACTTTACATTTTAAGCTCAGGCCTTGTCTAATTATAGACCAATAACATGTACTTTTAGGGTTAATTAATATACAGACAAAAACGAAGAAGAATCACTTTAGAAGATGTGGACACTAGATAAATATCTAGGTACTAAGTCATAATTCAGGATGTCTTTTGAACTATGGCACTAATTGGCCACATACATACCAAACATAAAAATAGTAAAGAAATTGGATATCAACTGTTAAGCAAATAACTCAAAATGAGGTTGTAGACTATAATTGATCGAATGTCTCTTAGATATGAAAACCCATTACCAACATGATGTCGTTTTGACAACATAGATTAGATTGCAATATAAATACAACGTAAGTTATTGTCGCTAGTAATAGATTAGAGATGAAAGTGATGAACTGTCGATATACTACATGTGTTATTTTCTATTTATTTATTTATGTATTGAATAGGATAACTAAAGAGTGACATTGGATTGAATTAAAATTATGTATTGTTTATTGGAGTTTTATCATGTCTTATCTATAAGGTATCTATGCCTCAGTTATGCAAACTATGTAAATTATTTGAAGTAGTTTAACGATTATAGGTGATTAATTTATTAATTGTGAAATTTAAACATAATTCTATATTTAAACATGTCTTAAGATGGCCGCCGCTTTAGTTCACACTGTGGTGTTATGGAAATAAATGAAGGACTGTTAATTTGCACTTAAAAGATGTTGGCTTTGTAGCCACAGCTGTCCAGTAGAAGGCGTTTTGCCGAAACGCGTTGACATCGCATTTCAGGACGCTGTGTCACCTGTATTAAGAAATAAAATTATCAACTGAATTCGAGCCTGTTGGATGCGAGTTTACTTTACCATAAAAAATTCACTGACGGGATCGGTGCAGCCGTCAGATGGCTAACTGTCCATCTGTTGAAGAATTATATATATATATATATATATATACCCAAATGTGCCTTTGAAGTGGGGGAAACTTCAAAGAGTGGTTTTGAAGTCTACCAGTTCCCCTTTCAACCCAGTCTTGAATGCCAGGAGATCTGCTGGCCTATGAGGGAAACAGGCTTCACAATAGTGAAAAACGACTTTGGGTGTTTTTCACTATCAAGACATTTAAAACTTGCAAGTTATTGTCCTGCCTTTTAGTTACATAGCACTCTGCCCTATGTGCTACCTAGGGCCTACCTTAGGAGTTAATTATATGTAATAAAAGGGGAGTTTTTGGCTTGGCAAGTAGTTTTAAATGCCAAGTCGAAGTGACAGTGGAACTGCACCCACAGACCTTACAATGGCAGGCCTGAGGCGTGGTTAAGGGGCTACTTATGTGGGTGGCGCAATCAGTGCTGCAGGCCCACTAGCAGCATTTGATTTACAGGCCCTGGGTACATCTAGTGCACTTTACTAGGGACTTATAGGTAAATTAATTGGGTATATGTGAGAAAGTAGCTTCTTTCTAGCATGGTTACCCCCCACTTTTGGCCTGTTTGTGAGTGTGTGTCAGTGTGTTTTGCCTGTCTCACTGGGATCCTGCTGGTCTGGACCCCAGTGATCATAATTTATGGCCTAATGTGTATGCCTGTGTAGTGCCTAAATGTGTCACTGAGGCTCTGCTAACCAGAACCTCAGTGCTTATGCTCTCTCTGCTTTTAAATTTGTCACTGTAGGCCAGTGACTACATTTACCAATTTCACTTGGCATACTGGACCCCTCTTATAGGTCCCTAGTATATGGTACCTAGGTACTCAGGGCATTGGGGTTCCAGGAGATCCATATGGGCTACAGCATTTCTTTTGCCACCCATAGGGAGCTCAGACAAACCCTTACACAGGACTGCCATTACAGCCTGCGTGAAATAGTGCACACACTATTTCACAGCCATTTTCTCTGCACTTAAGTAACATATAAGTCACCTATATGTCTAACCTTCACTTGCTGAAGGTTACGTGCAAAGTTACTAAGTGTGAGGGCACCCTTGCACTAGCAAAGGTGCCCCCACACAGTTCAGGGCCATTTCCCCAGACTTTGTGAGTGCGGGGACGCCATTACACGTGTGCACTACATGTAGGTCAATACCTATATGTAGCTTCACAATGGTAACTCCGAATATGGCCATGTAACATCTCTAAGATCATGGAATTGTCCCCCCATTCCAAATCTGATATTGGAGAGCCAATTCCATGCATCCTGGGGGCTCCACCATGGACCCCCAGTACTGCCAAACCAGCTTTCTGAGGCTTGCACTGCAGCTACAGCTGCTGCCACCTCACAGACAGGGTTCTGCCCTCCTGGGGTCTGGGCAGCCCAGTCCCAGGAAGGCAGAACAAAGTATTTCCTCTGAGAGCAGGGTGTTACACCCTCTCATTTTGAAAATAGGTGTTAAAGGCTGGGGAGGGGTAGCCTCCCCCAGCCTCTTGAAATGCTTTGAAGGGCACATATGGTGCCCTCCTTGCATAAACCAGTCTACACCGGTTTAGGGACCCCTTCTCCCCTGCTCTGGTGGGAAACTGGACAAAGGAAAGGGGAGTGACCACTTCCCTGTCTATCACCACCCCAGGGGTGCTGGCCAGAGCTCCTCCAGTGTGTCCCAGACTTCAGTCATCTTGCTTTGCAAGGTGTGGGGGCACTTTGGAGGGATCTGAGTGGCCAGTGCCAGCAGGTGACGTCAGAGACCCCTCCTGATAGGTCCATACCTGATAAGGTAGCCAATCCCCCTCTCAGGGCTATTTAGGGTCTCTCCGGTGGGTTCTCTTAGGATTCTGCTTGCAAGTTTCCTTCAGGAATCCTCTGCAACAACTTCAGACTCTTCTGACCTCGGATCAACTGCAGCCTGCTCCAAGAAACTCTGTAACTGCAACAAAGTGTCTACAAGAGACACTTTTCTCAAGCAACCTCAGCTCCAAGTCAGCAACTGCAACAGTTTCCACAGTGTGCACACTCTGGGGACTCCCTGTCTTCATCCTGCACCAGAAGAACCGAAGAAATCTCCCATGGAGTGATGGAGTCACTCCCCTGCTCCAAGCAGGCACCTTCCAAGACGACGACCGTACTCTGGGACTCCTCTCACAATGACGAGCATGCTCCTAAGGACACAGAGGGTGGACATCATCAACCTAGACTGTCCTGAGCTTCTGCTGACGCAATTTGGAGGAGGTAAGACCTTGCCTTCCCCAAGAACGATAGTACACCTGTGTACTGTGTCTTCTTTGCCTCCTGAGGTCTCTGTGCACTCTTTGCAAAATTCCTTCATGCACAGCCTGGCCTAGGTCCTCAGCACTCCATCCTGCGATGCTCAACTCCCTGAGTTGTTCTCCGGCGGCGTGGGACCTTCTTTTGTTGTGCTGCATCAACTGCATTTTGCACCTCTTTTGAACCAGGATCCTGCAACTCCTGGGGGTGCTGGCTGGCATCCTGAAGGCTCTCTAAAGTGCAGAGAGAATCCCTCTTCCTCCGCACACAGAGTTGAGGCCCCCAGGTCCCTCCTGGGGCCATCCAGCGCCATTGTGATGCAAAACGCACTTTTATCGTAGCCAAGGCTTGTTGTTGACTTCCAATACAAAATCTTATCTGCAATGATCTTCATGCCGTGGGACATCTTTTGCATCATGCAGGAACCCGCTGGCATCTTCCTAGAGTGCATTCCTGCAGACTTCGACTAACCGGGGACTCTTCTTTTGCACCCTCTTCTGGGTTGGCAGGGACTCCTGTCCTTCCTGGAACTTCTTTCGACTTCTGGACTTGGTCCCCTTCCTTTACAGGTCTTCAGGTCCAATAGTCCAGCAGTTGTTCTTTGCAGACTTGGTTGGCTGCTGAAAAATCCCCAAAACTACGTGTAGTGTGTCCTAAGGAAACTTGAAGTACTTTACTCCTTCTTTTATGTGCTCTGGGGTGGGGTAATTTACTTACCTTTAATGTATTCTCACTCTCCCAGCTATTCTGCACACACTACACTTGTCTAGGGGGGAATTTGTGATTCACATTCCACTTTTTTAGTATATGGTTTGTGTTGCCCCTAGACCTATTTTCTCCCATTGCATTCTAAAGGATTTCCTACTGTTTGCATTGTTCTATGACTGTTTAATTGTCTAATTTTGGTTTCTAGTGTATATATTGTGTATAATGCTTACCTCCAGAAGGAGTATTGTCTCTAAGATATTTCTGGTACCGTGTCACCCAGATAAATACCTTTATTTTTGGTAGCACTGAGTATTGTCTTTACTTGTGTATAAGTACTGTGTGACTATAAGTGGTATTGCATGAGCTTTGCATGTCTCCTAGTTCACCCTAAGCTGCTCTGCTATAGCTACCTCTATCAACCTAAGCTGCTAGAACACTACTAATCTACTAATAAGGAATAACTGGACCTGGTATAAGGTGTAAGTACCCAAGGTACCCACTATAAGCCAGGCCAGCCTCCTACAGGGCTTTTCTCAGGTCACACACAGCAGGGTCAGTATTTTATTGATCTTCCGCAGGTCGAAGGAATGTTTTGAAGAAGTGTTTGGACTGTCGGGGTCACTTGGATCCAGCTCCTGTGTTCCAGGGACCACGCTCGTCAAGATGAGAGGGGACCCAGAGGACGGGTGATGCAGAAATTTGGTGCCTGAGTTGGCAGGGGGAAGATTCTGTCGACCCACAAGAGATTTCTCCTTGGCTTCCAGTGCAGGGTGAAGGCAGACAGCCCTCAGAGTATGCATCACCAGGAAACAGTCAAGAAAGCTGGCAGGATGAGGCGCTACAATGTTTCTGGTAGTCTTCTTGCTACTTTGTTGCGGTTTTGCAGGCATCCTGGAGCAGTCAGCAGTCGATCCTCGGCAGAAGTCGAAGAGAGAAGTGCAGAGGAACTCTGGTGAGCTCTTGCATTCGTTATCTGAAGAGAAACCCACAGGAGAGACCCTAAATAGCCCTCAGAGGAGGATTGGCTACCTAACCAGGTAAGAACCTATCAGGAGGGGTCTCTGACGTCACCTGCTGGCACTGGCCCCTCAGAGGTCTCCATTGTGCCCTCACACCTCTGCATTCAAGATGGCAGAGGTTTGGGACACACTGGAGGAGCTCTGGGCACCACCCCTGGGGTGGTGATGGACAGGGGAGTGGTCACTCCCCTTTCCTTTGTCCAGTTTCGCACCAGAGCAGGTTTGGGGGGATCCCTGAACAGGTGTAGACTGGTTTATGCAAGGAGGGCAGCATCTGTACCCTTCAAAGCATTTCCAGAGGCCAGGAGAGGGTACTCCTCTCAGGCCCTTAACACCTATTTCCAAAGGGAGAGGGTGTAACACCCTCTCTAAGAGGAAATCCTTTGTTCTGCCTTCCTGGGACTGGGCTGTCCAGGCCCCAGGGGGGCAGAAACCTGTCTGAGGGTTGGCAGCAGCGGTAGCTGCAGAGAAAACCCCAGAGAGTTAGTTTGGCAGTACCCGGGGTCCTTGCTGGAGCCCTGAGGATGCATGAGATTGTCCCCCCAATACCAGAATGGTATTGGGGGGACACTTCCATGATCTTAGACATGTTACATGGCCATGTTCGGAGTTACCATTGTGAAGCTACACGTAGGTATTGACCTATATGTAGTTCACGCGTGTAATGGTGTCCCCGCACTCACAAAGTCCTGGGGAAATTGCCCTGAACAATGTGGGGGCACCTTGGCTAGTGCCAGGGTGCCCTCACACTTAGTAACTTTGCACGTAACTTTCACTAAGTGAGGGTTAGACATATAGGTGACTTATAAGTTACTTACGTGCAGTGTAAAATGGCTGTGAAATAACGTGGACGTTATTTCACTCAGGCTGCAGTGGCAGGCCTGTGTAAGAATTGTCTGAGCTCCCTGTGGGTGGCAAAAGAAATTCTGCAGCCCATAGGGATCTCCTGGAACTCCAATACCCTGGCTACCTAAGTACCATATACTAGGGAATAATAAGGGTGTTCCAGTGTGCCAATTAGAATTGGTGAAAATGGTCACTAGCCTGTAGTGACAATTTTTTTTTGTTGATAAAGACTTTTTTTTATTTTGCAAAAAGAAAAGAAAAGGGTAAATACAATGGTACATACATGTAACAGGATGCCAACGTGCATCTAACAACAGCCGAGCCCATACTCCCAGACAGTACAATATGATTGGTGGCTATACTTTGTTTAATCTAAGGACCTGCAGCAGCCTCCCACTTCCCCCATATCTTATTATATTTGTTTGGACAGCCTCTGGCCTCATATACAAGTTTTTCATTCTGCGCACACCAGTCTACCCCTCTTCTCCATTTAGTCAGTGTTGGGGCACTTATAGCCTTTCAGCCCGCCACTATATCCCTCTTGGCTACCAGGCACGCCACCCCAAGGAAAACTCGGTCCGGTCTCCTCAACCCAGTGTCGCCCATGATCCCCAGTAGAAGGGGCAGAGGTTTCCTCTCTATGTCTTCCTGTAGGACCTCGGAGATTTCCTGCAAAACAGCCACCCAGTATGTCACCATGACTGGGCAGGTCCATACCATGTGGAAAAAGTCGGCTGTAGGGTTTCTGCAGCGAGGGCATTCCGCTGTGGGGCGTAAGCCCGCTCTGTGTAGTTTGATGGGTGTGAGATAGGCTGTGTGAAGATAATATGTTTGTATCAATCGAAGGCGTGTAGCCATCGCTAGGGCGCGCGGGGCCATCAATGCTTCGTCCCAGTCCATCTCCTCCATGGGGCCCGTCCATCCCTCCCACCTTCGGCGGAGCCCCTCCAGAGAACCCGGGGTGCCGGCGACCAGGGCACGGTATATCTGGGAAACACCTCCCCTACCCAGGCCCCCCATCAGCACCTTAGCCTCCATAGGACTGTGCTCGGGTATGGCTTCTCCCATTCGGACATGTGCTAGTAGGGCGTGTCGGAGCTGGAGATATCTGTGGAACTGTGTCTTATTCAGGGAGAAAGTTTTTTGGAGATCCTCAAAGGATCGCATATACGACCCTCTCCAGACGTCCCCCAGAGTAGAGATACCTATGTTGTCCCAGTTTCGAAAACCCTCCAAGCCCGCCACCTGCGCCAAGTGTCTCCCATGCCATAACGGGGTTTGTTGGGTGAGACGCCCCTGCCACCCCGTCAACCTCTGAGCAGTCCGCCATCCCTGTAGTGACAATTTTAAAAGCAGAGAGAGCATAAACACTGAGGTTCTGGTTAGCAGAGCCTCAGTGATACAGTTAGGCACCACACAGGGAACACATATAGGCCACAAACTATGAGCACTGGGGTCCTGGGTAGCAGGGTCCCAGTGACACATATCAAACACACTGACAAAATAGGGTTTCCACTATGAGCACTGGGGTCCTGGCTAGCAGAATCCCAGTAGGACAGTCAAAACACCCTGACATATACTCACAAACAGATCAAAAGTGGGGGTAACAAGGCTAGAAAGAGGCTACCCTCCCACAAGCCCTGAAGGACTGGAGCCACCCCCCTCTCTCCTTTAACAAGGGCAAAGAAGAGGACCACGAGGGGCATAGGGCTGACCTCCTGTTAAAACTACAGGGACACAAAAAGCTACAAACGGCCTTTTCTGGCAAGTGGCCCTGGTCTGCACCCTACTGGTGGCCTCTGCCTGACACCAGTGAGTTTCTAAGTGCCTCCCCTGAAGCCTGGTAGACTTTAGACGTGTACTCCTGCGGTGGTTTGGGACTTAAAGGACTTAGAGTTAGACCAGGATGAATCAGGCTGTTGTATACTAACTGCTTCATTGTGGTCAGCGGCAAATTGTGCTTTCTCATGGTCTCTCACCGCAATTGACTATAACTTTATGTTTCTTGGTGCTATTCCTACTTAAAACTTTTAACATGAATAGCTCTGGTTCTCCTTATTGGGTTTTTGATATTTTGCTGTGATTTTATTACATTTTACTCTATTTTTCGAATTCAGTTTTGGATTGTTATTGTTTTACATTTTGGGTTTATTTTTGTTTTGGTTCTGCACAAATACTTTACTCATTGCTCTAAGTTATGGCTGTCTGCTCTGCACTATAGCTACCAGGGGATGAGCTCAGGTTAATTTAGGAGGGGTTCATCCTGCCAAGGGTTCTGATTATTCCATGAGGTGTGGTCAGTCACACACCCCAAATAATAATCCAATTTCTTGTGCTGTGCTTTGTGAGGGAGTTGGATGAATATGATCCGAAACCTTGGAAATTAATTCACTAAAAAGCGAAGGTTAAAGTGGCATTATAGTTAAGAATGGTAGTAAGATCTTATTTTATGTTAAAAACCCTTAGAAATTCACTTAAAAAACACAAGGTTATAATGACGTTATAGTTAGCTATGGTAATAACATCTCATCTTATATTTAAAAAAATCACAAAATCACTCAAACAACAAATTTTAAAGTGGCGTAATACTTAGTTATGGTAATATGATTTTAGATTACGTTACAAAAACCCTAGAACTTCACTTAAAAAACAAAGGTTAAAGTGATGTTACAGTTAGGTGTTGAAATAAAGTAACAACTTATGTTTAAAAACAAAACAAAAACACAAAAATTAACAGGTTATAATTTATTGAGCTAAATATATCCTGCGCCCTCACCATTCACTGCTTATGACCTCACATATTACATTATTTGTGTCATAACAAATTACATTCGTGACATTACTGATGACACTAGACCTTAGTCTGTTGTGTGCTGTACAATACACACAATAGTATGCACTAGGACAAGGATAGGAAATAACTGACACCCCTATATCAGATGCCACGATCCCTTTAAAGATTGTCTACACTTATCAGACTAGACGTTTGCCCCCCTGGTATACTGCGGACCCTGTGGAAGCCAAACGTAAGTGCAAAGAACTTGAAAGGACTTGGAGACAAGTTTCCGACCAAGCGGCTCAGCTTTGCTATAAAACTGCACTTGAGATCTACAAAGTGCTTGTTCAGAAAGCATGCTCTAGCTACTATTAAAACCACATTCCACTCACAAAAACTCTACAAAAGAACTGTTTTCTATGTATAACTCATTGGCTATGCGCTAAGCCAGTATTTTAACTCCTCTTGCTCAAAAACTCTGCTTTAATTTGGCAAAGTTTTTTAATTAAAAAACACTTGTCATTTATCATCATTTGTTCCAACCTCCTTGTCAAGTCCCTCTACACAGATGATTGATGTAACATTGTGTGATACGATACCATCCTAGCTAAGGTACCAACTATTAACTCGAGTTCTCTGCTATGTCCTGCCCAGCTAAAGTCTTTAAGGGGCATATTCATGAGCCCTTTGTGCAGCTGTTGTTACTTTTTGTGATGCAATGGTGGCGCAAACCTTGCGATCTTATCTATGAGGCCACGCAAACCCAATTGGCATGGTTTGGAATGAATAATGGTATGGAGTAAGGCAAGGGAGCATAAATTGCTGCATTGCCTTACTGTGCGCAAGGGAGGCATTTCCATGGGCATTGCAGTGGGCGTTCTCATGCAACACTTATGGATTTAGACACAAGGACTTGCAAACCTGGGTATGTGCCAAAACCGAGAAATATGTTTATTTCTCATTGTTTTACCTGTATATGTGCTGCATGCTGCAGCACACATAGAAAGAGGAAAAAGCCTCCCAGGGTTTTTTTTACAGGAAGGTACCCCTTCCTGCACAAAAACAATTTTGCATGCAACGCAGGCACCCTTGCACCTTGATGCATGAGTACCTGCATTGGTGCTAGACACCCAAAAGGGCACCAGCGCAGGGGGGAAGGACAGGGATGAGCCAAATTGGATAAATATGGTGCATCCCTGCTCTTTCCCTGTGGTGCAGGGCAAGGGCACCACAAAGCCAATAAACATGGCCCTCACAGGCTTAGCCCATGCTTAGAAGGAGAGCGGAGTGGAATTGCATTGTAGCATTTTGCTCTGCTCAATCATAAGCGGGCTGGTGTCCCCATACCCAGATTTTCTGGTGTGGGAATCCTGGTTTCGATTTCACTGTCCAGAAAATCACCTTGGGAATGGGCTGCAATACTGACAATCCACCAAGCAACATCACCCCCTTCACTCGTTCATCCTCCTTGACCCCAACCCCCACCTTGCACCTGCTGACTCACAAAAATTTAAAGCTGCTCAGAGCAAGTGGTAGCTCTCTGCATAAAATCCCATGGCTTTGGGAATTGCATATAGAATTCCACCTTACAAAACCAGGTCCACACAGTTATTCCACAAAACTTGGTACGTGATGAGCAGAGATATAATCTCTGCCTAATTCGTAAGCAGGGCATTGAGCCCTTTCTCCATCCCAGGACTTCTGCAGTACTGTAGAGGCCCTACTGCTGGCTACAATCAACTACAAGAACTCTGTTTTTGCAGGAGCTCCAGTGTCCTCCTTAAGACTTGTTAAAGATATCCTTCATTCAGCAGCAAGGCCTATCTTTGGCACAAAAACATCTGACCACATTCCCTGTTTTAAGGACTCTCCCTTGACTCCCTCCTCCTGATGCAGCAACAACCTCAGAACATTTCCTGAGCCCTCAAGATGCTGTTTATAAGGACCTAAGAAGCTTACCTAACTCAGGGCTGGAAATGAAACAATTCATAATTAATGAATGGGCAACACAGTCCTTCTCTGCAGCGGCCTTTCTCTGTTGAGAGGCAGCTTGATATGCTGGGAGACCCTGGTGCTATTCCAAAACAGATGAAACACCATTTATTTAAACTTTTTCAGAACTACACCTGCTAATCCTTCACTCAACCTCTCATCTTGCAGGTATTTAATCCTATTTCTTCTTCACTACTCCATTTTTAGCTTTTCTTTTACCTTCTCTTCCTCCGACTCTTCTGCTTGGTACTCCCCTTGAGTGCTCTTTCCCACTAGCTTTTTCTTTCAAGCCGGGCACTCATTTAGATCATCCGCAGTACTCGCCCTTCTCCTGCTTCCCCTTCCAGCAACTTTCATCCTCTCCACCTGCAGCTCTTCCTGTGTCCTCTTTGGATCTTCTTCTGTCTTCTCGTAACAGAAGCAGCTCCTCATGTGCCCCCCTTAAGTCTTCTTCTATCTTCTCCTAACAGAAGCATCTCTACCTGTGTCCCCCTTGTGTCTTCTTCTGTCTTCTCCTAACAGAAGCAGCTCCATGTGTGCCCCATTAGGTCTTCTTCTATCTTCTCCTAACAGAGACAACTCTACTTATGCCCCCCTTAGATCTTATTCTATCTTCTCCTAACAGGAGTAGCTCTACCTGTGCCCCCCTTAGGTCTTCTTCTGTCTTCTCCCTACAGGGGCAGCTCTACCTGTGCCCCCCTTAGATCTTATTCTATCTTCTCCTAACAGGAGTAACTCTACCAGTGCCCTTCTTAGGTCTTCTTCTGTCTTCTCCCTACATGAGCAGCTCTACCTGTGCCCTCCTTAGGTCTTCTTCTGTCTTCTCCTAACAGAAGCATCTCCACCTGAGACCCCCCTCTTAGGTCTTCTTCTATCTTCTCCTAACAGAAGCAACTCTACCTCTCCCCCCTATTGTCTTCTTCTATCTGTTCCTAACAGGAGCAGCTCTATCTGTATCCCCCTTAGGTCTTCTTCTGTCTTCTCCCAACAGAAGCAGATCTACCTGTGCCCCCTTAGGTATTCGTGTATCTTCTCCTAACAAAAGCAATTCTACCTGTGCTCCCCTTAGGTCTTCTTCTGTCTTCTCCTACAAAACCAGCTCTACCCGTCCCCTCCTTAGATCATCTTCTATCTTCTCCTTATAGGAGAAGCTGTATCTGTGCCCCACTTAAGTCTTCATCTGACTTTTCCTAACAGAAACAGCTCTACCCGTGCCCCCCCTTAGGTCTTCTTCTGTCTTCTCCTAACAGGAGCAGCTCTACCCGTGCCCCCATTAGGTCTTCTTCTGTCTTCTCCTAACAGAAACAGCTCTACCTGTTCCCCCCTTAGGTCTTCTTCTATCTTCTCCTAACAGAAGCAGCTCTACCTGTGCCCCCTTAAGTCTTCTTCTGTCTTCTCCCAACAGGAGTAGCTCTACCTGTACTCCCCTTAGGGTCTGTCTTCTCCCAAAGGAAGCAGCTCTACCTGTGCCCCCCTTGGGTCTTCTTCTGTCTTCTCCCAACAGGAGCAGCTCTACCTGTGCCCCCTCTCCCTTTAGGTCTTCTTCTGTCTTCTCCTAACAGGAGCAGCTCTACCTGTGCCCCCCTTTGGTCTTCTTCTGTCTTCTCCCAACAGGAGCAGCTCTACCTGTGTCCCCCTCCCCTTAGGTCTTCTTCTGTCTTCTCCTAACAGGAGCAGCTTGGTCTTCTTCTGTCTTCTCCTAACAGAAGCAGCTACACATGTGCCCCCTTAGGTCTTCTTCTTTCGTCTCCTAACCGAAGCAGCTCTGCCTGTGTCCCCCCCGCCCCGGTGTCTTTTTCTGTATTCTCCCAAAAGAAGGCTGACAGTGACCTTATGGTTGTGTTTGCTCACTGCTCCTTGGAAGATACGCCAGGATCTCACAATGTTGCTGTAAGTGAAGGGCACCCACCCCTTAATAACATACATTTTGTTGAAGATGTGAAGTATTGTCCAAAACCCAAAAAAGAAAAAAAACCTGCACAATGGCATGGCTGCTAGTGGTGGCCTCATCATTCCATAAGCACATACATGCATGATGAAGCATGTGCACGCATGTGTCACCATACATGTGCACGCAATCATGCAGGTGCCATGTTTTTTATTTATTGACCCAAATTGTATGGTATATTAGAAAAGGTCATTTATGTTGCATGCAATCGCATTATGTAATGTGGAGCGAACTAGCAGAAAATGGGAGCTGCCAGGTTACCCAAATAAAATGAAAATAAAAAAAAAATATTGAAAGGACTATGGGGGTGAGGAGCTACGGATAAGCGGGTGGGGGAAGTGGGTATGGAGGAAGTAACTGAGGGTGTCACGTGATGTTGTGCCGGGAGTAGTAACAGAAAGTTAAAAAAGGAAAGCCAGGAAGGGTTGGGACTGCAATAATAAGCTCATGGGTGGGTGAGTGACCCACACAGACAATGTGCAGGTGATATTTTGGGGGGATGTTTGGGGAAACACTCCACACAATGGAGAAAGCTAGAAAATATGTGCACTTTTATAGGGTGCTGGTGAAAAAGAAAAAGTTCCATGAATGCGATCAGGGAAAGAATGCAAGGCATCCAATCCGAAGGATGGTGAAGGTCTATGCTCTAAAGGAGGGACCAACACAAGGAGAGGGAGGTGTCGGAAAACAGCCTCTTTCTAACTTGGTTACCCCCACTTTTGGCCTGTTTGTCAGTGTGCTTGTTCACTGGGATCCTGCTAACCAGGACCCCAGTGATTATGCTCAATCTCCTCTAAAAAAATGTGTTGCATACTGGTAACCCAGTTTCACCCAACATTGGCATACTGGTGCCCCTTCATAAGTCCCTAATATATGGTACCCAGGTACCCAGGGCATTGGGGTTCCAGGGGATCCCTATGGGCTGCAGCATTTCTTTTGCCACCCATAGGGAGCCCATGCAAAGGGTTCTGTAGGACTGCCATTGCAGCCTGCATAAAAAAGTGCATGCACCCTTTCACTGCCGTTAACACTGCACCAGGTCACTTGTAAGTCACCCGTAGAGCAGGCTGTCCAGCCCTGTGGACAGGGTGCAGAGTATCTGTGTGTGAGGGCACCCCTGCACGAGCAGAGGTGCCCCCACGACCTCCTGGATCATTTTCCTGGACTTTGTGAGTCGGGGACGCCTTTTTACACGTGGGTCACTACCTAGGTCCAGCTACATAATGGTAACTCCGAACATAGGCATGTTTGGTATCAAACATGTTGGAATCAAGTATGATTCCATGCCCTCTAGGGGCTCCTTAGAAGACCCCCACACTATTGCAATTCCAGCCTTCTGAGGTTTTCCAGGCAGCCCCAGCTGCTGCCACCTCTCAGACAGGTTTCTGCCCTCCTGTTGCTTGAGCAGCTCAAGCCCAGGAAGGCAGAACAAAGGATTTCCTTTGGGAGAGGGGTGTTACACCCTCTCCCTTTGGAAATAGGTGTTGCAGACTTGGAAGGGATAGCCTCCTGAAGCCACTGGAAATGCTTTGAAGGTCACATTTGGTACCCTCTTTGCTTAATCCAGTCTGCACCGGTTCAGGAATGCCCAGTCTCTGCTCTGGCATGAAACTGGACGGGAGTGACCACTCCCCTGTCCATCACCACCCCAGGGGTGGTGCTCAGAGCTCCTCTTGCATCTTCAGCTCCTGCCAGCAACTGTAACTGTTTCCCAGTCGTGCATCCTCAGAGGACAGCCTGTCTTCAGCCTGCACCAGAAGAGCAAAGGAATCTCCCTTGGAGTGAAGGAGTCACTCCCCTAATTCAGCAGGAACCTCTCTGCATTGGCAAAAGGTTGCGTGGATCCCCTCTCCTGACGAGCTGCATGAATCCTGCATCACGGATGGTGGACTGAAGTGGTCCTGACAGTCCTGATGTCCTACTGTCCAACTTTGGTGGAGGTAAGAGCTTGCCTCCCTACGCAAGACAGTATCCCCATGCACTGTGTTTTGCAGTTGCCAAGGCTTGTTAGCACCCTTCCATGGAGTTCTTTGTGCACCTTGCATCTCCGGCCCTCAGTACTCTATCCTGCCACACACAGCTTCCTGAATAATTCTCCGGCAGAGTTGGGATCCTTTGTTGTAGTGCTGCGTGGGCCTCCTTTTGCACCTTCTTTGTCCCTGTGCTGTGGGACTCCTGTGTGTGCTGCCTGGTCTCCTGTGGACCCTCTGAGTTGCTGAGAGCCCCCTTCTGCTCCCCTTCCTGGGTAGAGTCCTCCAGGTCCCTCCTGGTCCCGGGCAGCTCATTTTCCACTAACCGCGAGCTTGGCGTGTGCCAAGGCTTATTCGCGGACTCCAGTGACACAAACCAGGTCACCAACCAGGCACCCGAATTCATCTTCTTGGGTGCAGTACTGACTGTTCTTCTAAACTGGTGGTTCCTCTTTTGCACCTTCATCCGGGTAAGCAGGGGCTCCTCTTCTCCCTGGACTCTTCTGTGCTTCTTGGACTTGGTCCCCGTCTTCCACAGGTCTTCGGGTCCAAGAATCCACTGTTGGCGTTTTGCAGTCTCCTTTGGTTCTTGCATAATCTTCTTCTCGTGTTCTTGTGTGTTCTAGGAAAGTTACTGTGTTTTACTCCTACTTTCCTGGGCTCTGGGGTGTGATCTGTTACTTACCTTTGGTGTTTGCCACTCCCAGCACCCCTCTATACACTACACTTGCCTAGGTGGGAAACCGACATTCGCATTCCACTTTCTTAGTATATGTTTTGTGTTTTCCCTAGGCCCATTTCTAACTATTGTAGTTTTCAGTAATTGCACTGTTTTCTAACTGTTTTTATGCCTATTTCTGCTTACCAGTGTACATAATTTGTGTATTACTTACCCCCTAAGGGAGTATAGTCTCTATGGTATTTTTGGCATTTGTATCACCAAAATAAAGTACCTTTATTTTAGTAACACTGAGTATTTTCTTTCATGTGTGACTATAGTGGTATTGCATGAGCTTTGCATGTCTGCTAGATAACCCTTAGCTGCTCAGCTACAGCTACCCCTAGACAGCCTGGCTTCTAGACACTGCCTACACTTCACTAATAAGGGATAACTGGACCTGGTATAAGGTGTAAGGACCATCGGTACCCACTGCAAACCAGGTCAGTCTCCTACAGAAGGCATGCCATCAATTAAGAAGCAAGTAAATGAGTGCCCAAAAACAAGCAGTGGTGAGAAATGGAAGGGCTTTAAGCTCAACTGAAAGTTTTTGTTATGGTCGACAAGATGCTTTTTCCATTAAATGTCTGGTAAGTGAGACCCAAAAATGCAAAAATAGAAAAGTAATTGAATAAAATAAGGGAAGGCGAAAGGCCTAGGGGAGGAAAGTGAGAACTGAGGGAGGACAGCTCTGGAACAAATATGCCCCCCCTCAAAAGTCAAACAAACTACCTACACTTCAGGAAAGTGGTGGAAGCTACCTTCTTCTGGGAAGTGTTTACCAGGAAATCCGATTACTAACCACCCTCTCCACGACCACCCGACCCCAGGGTCTGGGCAACACGAGGTGAGCTAGATGACGGGAAGACCATGAGGCCCATTACAGCTGGCCGTGGAAGTGCACAAGCCACTCACTGTCTGGTTGTTCACAAGTCAATGGTGGCACCACCACCATCTACCTATCTGCAGATCATGCAACAGAATCGAGAGTGGACAAGACCCAAGATCAACCAATTCAACACAACACTGTGGGCCCCAGGACAAGGAATCACTGAGGAAGCTAATACCAACAATCATTGTGTTACAAAACACTTCTTTTCTATCCAGAGCCTCTGTGCATGTCGGAATGTAGATGTGAGATTGTATCTCCCTGCACATATGTGACTCCGCGTGCTCTAACTCTGTATGTTGATGGCAACATACAACACCCGTGTGTGTGGATTACAGTGAGGATTGTGTGCTTGTAAGGGAGACACCCGGGGTGAAGAACAAGCTCAGAGCTAGTTCTACCAGATCCAGGAAGGAAGATTGGGCCAAGTGAAGAGTTAACAGCAGGAGAACTTCTGAGCTTCAGGGATCTCCAGGCTGCGTCCCTCTGGGTTCTGTGCTCAATAAATTCACTGCACTATCCCTGGTGTTGTCCTTGGAACAGGAAGCACCAGGACAGACGATCTCTGGTGCAGGGGGGACTTACGCCTTTCTGCACAAGAGTTGGCAGGTACTCAGTGGAGTGCTTGGCTTGATGCGACCAGCCCAGGTACACACTGTGGTCTGTAGCGGTGCGAAGCCGGCTCCCCACCCGGGTGCCTCGAAATCTCCAAGCAATCTTACAAAGTGAAAACTTTCCTCTCCACAAGGTAGAGTGGATTATTCAGCAAACTACACGAGACTGTATGAAATATCACTGTCACATATTGTCAAATTGAAATGTTTGTTGCATACATTTGTAATTGGTTTCTGCATTGGAGTTTAACTGCAGCATCAGCTGGTCCGTAACTATTTGATCCCTCTGTGTTCGTTGCTCTCTGCACTGACCCGTCTAACACCCTCACCTCTTCATTCGTAGAAGCTTCAGCCATGTCCATCCCAGAAGCCAACACTGGTCACGGGCAGCACTTATAGGGAGGAGCCCTAATGACAACTAGAGCTGGTGCTCTGCCAGTGCCAGCCTTGCCATGGCCTGTGACCCGGGGCTTTGTTGTGGCCTTCATACCGGGGCCCTTGTTGTGGCCTTTATACCGGGGTCCTTGTTGTGGCCTTTATACCGGGGCTTTGTTGTGGCCTTTATACAGGGGTCCTTGTTGTGGCCTTTAGACCGGGGCCCTTGTTGTGGCCTTTATACCGGGGTCCTTGTTGTGGCCTTTATACCGGGGTCCTTGTTGTGGCCTTTAGACCGGGGCCCTTGTTGTGCCCTTTAGACCGGGGTCTTGTTATGACATTTATACCGGGAGCCCTGTTGTGTTCTTTATAGTGGGGGGCTTGTTCTGGCCCTTATACGGGGGGGGGCTTGTTGTGGCCTTTATACCGGGGCCCTTGTTGTGGCCTTCATACGGGGGCCCTTGTTGTGGCCTTCATACCGGGGCCCTTATTGTGGCCTTCATACCGGGGCCCTTGTTGTGGCCTTCATACCGGGGCCCTTGTTGTGGCCTTTATACCGGGGCCCTTGTTGTGGCCTTTATACCGGGGTCCTTGTTGAGGCCTTTATACCGGGGCTTTGTTGTGGCCTTTATACCGGGGTCCTTGTTGTGCCCTTTAGACCGGGGTCTTGTTATGACATTTATACCGGGAGCCCTGTTGTGTTCTTTATAGTGGGGGGCTTGTTCTGGCCCTTATACGGGGGGGGGGGGGGGGGGGGCTTGTTGTGGCCTTTATAGTGGCGCCTTTCCAATAACCTCTAGACCTCTGGCATTGCCAGTGAATTTTAAAATTGCTACTCATACCTATTATTTGAAATAATAATAATAATGCTGTTTATTAATATTATTATTGTTGTTGTTTTGTTAATGTTACTCTTAATCTTGTTATTATTATTACTACTGGTACTCTTATGCAGTGCACTTCTACCACGTGTCGGTCCATAGAAATGCTGAACGTGTGCGGCAGAGGGGCCGTGCAGAGGGGCAGTGCAGAGGAGCAGTGCAGAGGGGCCGTGCAGAGGGGCAGTGCAGAGGGGCACTGCAGGGGGCAGTGCAGAGGGGCAGTGCAGAGGAGCAGTGCAGAGGGGCAGTGCAGAGGGGCAGTGCAGAGGGGCCGTGCAGAGGGGCAGTGCAGAGGGCAGTGCAGAGGGGCAGTGCAGAGGGCAGTGCAGAGGGGCAGTGCAGAGGGGCCGTGCAGAGCGGCAGTGCAGAGGGGCAGTACAGAGGGGCAGTGCAGGGGGGCAGTGCAGAGGAGCAGTGCAGAGGGGCAGTGCAGAGGGGCAGTGCAGGGGAGCAGTGCAGAGGGGCAGTGCAGAGGAGCAGTGCAGAGGGGCAGTGCAGAGGAGCAGTGCAGAGGGGCAGTGCAGGGGGGCAGTGCAGAGGGGCAGTGCAGGGGGGCAGTGCAGAGGGGCAGTGCAGAGGAGCAGTGCAGAGGGGCAGTGCAGAGGAGCAGTACAGAGGGGCAGTGCAGAGGGGCAGTGCAGAGGGCAGTGCAGGGGAGCAGTACAGAGGGGCAATGCAGAGGATCAGTGCAGAGGAGCAGTGCAGGGGAGCAGTGCAGAGCAGCAGTGCAGAGGAGCAGTACAGAGGGGCAGTGCAGAGGAGCACTGCTGAGCAGCAGTGCAGAGGAGCAGTACTGAGGGGCAGTGCAGAGGAGCAGTGCAGAGGGGGCGTGCAGAGGGGCAGTGCAGAGGGCAGTGCAGAGGGCAGTGCAGGGGAGCAGTACAGAGGATCAGTGCAGAGGGGCAGTGCAGAGGGCAGTGCAGGGGAGCAGTACAGAGGGGCAATGCAGAGGATCAGTGCAGAGGAGCAGTGCAGGGGAGCAGTGCAGAGCAGCAGTGCAGAGGAGCAGTACAGAGGGGCAGTGCAGAGGAGCACTGCTGAGCAGCAGTGCAGAGGAGCAGTACTGAGGGGCAGTGCAGAGGAGCAGTGCAGAGGGGGCGTGCAGAGGGGCAGTGCAGAGGGCACTGCAGAGGGCAGTGCAGGGGAGCAGTACAGAGGATCAGTGCAGAGGGGCAGTGCAGAGGATCAGTGCAGAGGGGCAGTGCAGAGGATCAGTGCAGAGGGGCAGTGCAGAGGAGCAGTGCAGAGGGGCAGTGTAGAGGGGCAGTGCAGAGGGGCAGTGCAGAGGTGCAGTGCAGAGGGGCAGTGTAGAGGATCAGCGCAGAGGAGCAGCGCAGAGGGGGGGGCGTGCAGAGGAGCAGTGCAGGGGAGCAGGACAGAGGGGCAGTACAGAGGAGCAGTGCAGAGGGGCAGTGCAGGGGGGCAGTGCAGAGGGGCAGTGCAGAGGGGCCGTGCAGAGGAGCAGTGCAGGGGAGCAGTTTAGAGGGGCAGTGCACGGGAGCAGTGCAGAGGGGCAGTGCAGAGGAGCAGCGCAGAGGGGCAGTGCAGAGGGGCCGTGCCGAGAGGCCGTGCAGAGGGGCAGTGCAGAGGGGCAGTGCAGGGGAGCAGTTTAGAGGTGCAGTGCCGAGGAGCAGTGCAGAGCGGCAGTGCAGAGGTGCAGTGCAGAGGGGCCGTGCAGAGCGGCAGTGCAGAGGGGCAGTGCAGAGAAGCAGTGCAGAGGGGCAGTGCAGAGGGGCAGTGCAGGGGGCAGTGCCGAGGGGCAGTGCAGAGGAGCAGTGCAGAGGGGCAGTGCAGAGGAGCAGTGCAGAGGGGCAGTGCAGAGGAGCAGTACAGAGGGGCAGTGCAGAGGAGCAGTGCAGAGGGGCCGTGCAGAGGGGCAGTGCAGAGGGCAGTGCAGGGGAGCAGTACAGAGGATCAGTGCAGAGGATCAGTGCAGAGGGGCAGTGCAGAGGATCAGTGCAGAGGGGCAGTGCAGAGAAGCAGTGCAGAGGGGCAGTGCAGAGGGGCAGTGCAGGGGGCAGTGCAGAGGGGCCGTGCAGTGGAGCAGTGCAGAGGGGCAGTGCAGAGGAGCAGTGCAGAGGGGCAGTGCAGAGAAGCAGTGCAGAGGGGCAATGCAGAGGGGCCGTGCAGAGGGGCCGTGCAGGGGGGCAGTGCAGAGGGGCAGTGCAGAGGGGCAGTGCAGAGGGGCCGTGCAGAGGAGCCGTGCAGAGGAGCAGTGCAGAGGGGCCGTGCAGAGGGGCAGTGCAGAGAGGCAGTGCAGAGGGGCCGTGCAGAGGGGCAGTGCAGAGGGGCAGTGCAGAGGAGCAGTACAGAGGGGCAGTGCAGGGGGGCAGTGCAGAGGAGCAGTGCAGAGGGGCAGTGCAGGGGGGCAGTGCAGAGGGGCAGTGCAGAGGGCAGTGCAGGGGAGCAGTACAGAGGGGCAGTACAGAGGGGCCGTGCAGAGGAGCCGTGCAGAGGAGCAGTGCAGAGGGGCCGTGCAGAGGGGCCGTGCAGAGGGGCAGTGCAGAGGGGCAGTGCAGAGGAGCAGTGCAGGGGGGCCGTGCAGAGGGGCCGTGCGGAGGGGCAGTGCAGAGGGGCAGTGCAGAGGAGCAGTGCAGGGGGGCTGTGCGGAGGGGCCGTGCGGAGGGGCAGTGCAGGGGGGAGTGCAGAGGGGCCGTGCAGAGGGGCCGTGCAGGGGGGCCGTGCAGAGGGGCCGTGCAGAGGGGCCGTGCAGAGGGGCCGTGCAGAGGGGCAGTGCAGAGGGGCCGTGCAGAGGAGCCGTGCAGAGGAGCAGTGCAGAGGGGCCGTGCAGAGGGGCAGTGCAGAGAGGCAGTGCAGAGGGGCAGTGCAGGGGGGCAGTGCAGGGGGGCAGTGCAGAGGAGCAGTGCAGAGGGGCAGTGCAGAGCGGCAGTGCAGAGGGGCAGTGCAGAGAAGCAGTGCAGAGGCGCAGTGCAGAGGGGCAGTGCAGGGGGGCAGTACAGCGGGGCAGTGCAGAGAGGCCGTGCAGAGGGGCAGTGCAGGGGAGCAGTGCAGAGGGGCCGTGCAGAGGGGCAGTGCAGAGGGGCCGTGCAGAGGGGCAGTGCAGAGGGGCCGTGTGCAGAGGGGCAGTGCAGAGGGGCAGTGCAGAGGGGCAGTGCAGGGCACAGTTACTATAAATGAGCTGCTGGCACTCTTAGAGTCTGCCTCATGCGACAGAAACCTTCCCACCGCGTGCACGTGCCAAAATCCTTGCGCCATTAATACAAAATGGCACAATGCATGCTTTGCGCATTTTGTAATCCTTTGCGCTACATCATGCCTGCACCAGGCATAATGTATGCAATGGGGCGTTCCCTCTTGGGGGAGGCTCAAAAAATGGCGCAAGGAAATCTAATAGATTTCTTTGTGTCATTGTTTACGGCACTTTTAGCGCCTGCTCAGAGCAGCCATTAAAAGGGGCTTCCATTCTTTAGAATGGGCCCCTATGTACTCTCCAGGACTAGCGCCAATATTTTGCGCCACTTCTACAGAGCACATCAATAGCATCAATAAACAATGACGCTATTGCCCCTTACCCTGCGCCATGGTGCGCCGGATCTTAGAGAAGGCGCACACATGATGGAGGTAGGGGGGTGCTAAGGGGCGCAAAGAGAGTGGCGCGGCGCTCAGTGCATCGCAACTTCCCTTAAATACAGCCCCTAATACCACATTAGCATCAAAAGATAGCGCTAATGTGGAGCCAGGCGGCGCTAGGGCCTCGTAAGTGAGGCCCATTGGGTTGATACGGCGCAGTCTGGCCATCCCAGCAGGTCGGACTTTGTGTCCAAATCCTTGAGCGCTTCTCTGATCTGCCCAAGTTACACCCACCTAACGCCCCTTGTGCCTCCACTCTGAAGCAGCGCAAAGCGCTATATGTGCCGGGAAAACTACGGACACCTTTTGCGCTAGAAAATAACAGCCTCGCAAGACCCTCCAGTGCTTGGCATCGGTTTGCACTGCGTGTGACCCTCGCCACATCGGGTCTTGGGGGCCGTGAAGACGGCACCAGAAACAAAAGGCGCTTGCCCGGGTCCGGCAGGGCGCTGACCAGGAGGCCTCTGATGGACGACAGACCAGAGGGTGGCTCCGGGGGCCAAGGGGAGACTGGGGCCCCAGGGAGGCGCCACGTGATGGCAGCGAGAGCAGGCACAGGTGAGTCCGTCGCCCACAGATCTAGATGGCACTGACCTCTGACCTCTGCCCCTCCAAAGAGCTTGAGCCTCAGTAATGGGGTTCATTGTCCCCTACAGTCTCACAGGCCAGGCGCTTTCCTGTCTGTGGCAACAGTTCTTGTTTATTTGAGAATTCGTCCATATTATTAAATAATAAACTAAAGTCCCAACACGAAAGGAAAATTTGCTTTGCCCACAACTGAAACAAACCCTTACTTTTAGTTTGCGAAGTGACTTGCCACAAGTGGATAAAATCCCTTCCAAACTCCACGCGGCCTCTCGCGCTCTTTCCGTCTTTGGGGCCCGGGAGGGAGGTGCTGAGCTGCACCTGCTGTCGAGCTGTGTGCCCCTTGTGCTGTCGAGCTGTGTGCCCTTGTGCTGTGTGCCCTTGTGCTGTCGAGCTGTGTGCCCTTGTGCTGTTGAGCCGTGTGCCCTTGTGTCCCTTGTGCTGTCGAGCTGTGTGCCCTTGTGCTGTCGAGCTGTGTGCCCTTGTGCTGTCGAGCTGTGTGCCCTTGTGCCCCTTGTGCTGTCGAACTGTGTGCCATTGTGCTGTCGAGCTGTGTGCCATTGTGTTGTCGAGCTGTGTGCCCTTGTGCCCCTTGTGCTGTCGAGCGGTGTGCCCTTGTGCTGTCAAGCTATGTGCCCTTGTGCTGTGTGCCCTTGTGCTGTGTGCCCTTGTGCTGTCGAGCTGTGTGCCCTTGTGCTGTGTGCCCTTGTGCTGTCGAGCTGTGTGCCCTTGAGCGGTGTGCCCTTGTGCTGTCGAGCTGCGTGCCCTTGTGCTGTGTGCCCTTGTGCTGTCGAGCTGTGTGCCCTTGTGCTGTCGAGCTGTGTGCCCTTGCGCCCCTTGTGCTGTCGAACTGTGTGCCATTGTGCTGTCGAGCTGTGTGCCATTGTGTTGTCGAGCTGTGTGCCCTTGTGCCCCTTGTGCTGTCGAGCGGTGTGCCCTTGTGCTGTCAAGCTATGTGCCCTTGTGCTGTGTGCCCTTGTGCTGTCGAGTTGTGTGCCCTTGTGCTGTGTGCCCTTGTGCTGTCGAGCTGTGTGCCCTTGTGCTGTGTGCCCTTGTGCTGTCGAGCTGTGTGCCCTTGTGCTGGGCGCCCTTGTGCTGTCGAGCTGTGTGCCCTTGTGCCCCTTGTGCTGTCGAGCTGTGTGCCCTTGTGCTGTGTGCCCTTGTGCTGTCGAGCTGTGTGCCCTTGTGCCCCTTGAGCTGTGTGCCCTTGTGCTGTCGAGCTGTGTGCCTTTGTGCTGTGTGCCATTGTGCTGTCGAGTTGTGTGCCCTTGTGCCCCTTGTGTTGTCGAGCTGTGTGCCCTTGTGCTGTCGAGCTGTGTGCCCCTTGTGCTGTCGAGCTGTGTGCCCTTGTGCTGTGTGCCCTTGTGCTGTCGAGCTGTGTGCCCTTGTGCTGTTGAGCCGTGTGCCCTTGTGTCCCTTGTGCTGTCGAGCTGTGTGCCCTTGTGCTGTCGAGCTGTGTGCCCTTGTGCTGTCGAGCTGTGTGCCCTTGTGCCCCGTGTGCTGTCGAACTGTGTGCCATTGTGCTGTCGAGCTGTGTGCCATTGTGTTGTCGAGCTGTGTGCCCTTGTGCCCCTTGTGCTGTCGAGCGGTGTGCCCTTGTGCTGTCAAGCTATGTGCCCTTGTGCTGTGTGCCCTTGTGCTGTGTGCCCTTGTGCTGTCGAGCTGTGTGCCCTTGTGCTGTGTGCCCTTGTGCTGTCGAGCTGTGTGCCCTTGAGCGGTGTGCCCTTGTGCTGTCGAGCTGCGTGCCCTTGTGCTGTGTGCCCTTGTGCTGTCGAGCTGTGTGCCCTTGTGCTGTCGAGCTGTGTGCCCTTGCGCCCCTTGTGCTGTCGAACTGTGTGCCATTGTGCTGTCGAGCTGTGTGCCATTGTGTTGTCGAGCTGTGTGCCCTTGTGCCCCTTGTGCTGTCGAGCGGTGTGCCCTTGTGCTGTCAAGCTATGTGCCCTTGTGCTGTGTGCCCTTGTGCTGTCGAGTTGTGTGCCCTTGTGCTGTGTGCCCTTGTGCTGTCGAGCTGTGTGCCCTTGTGCTGTGTGCCCTTGTGCTGTCGAGCTGTGTGCCCTTGTGCTGGGCGCCCTTGTGCTGTCGAGCTGTGTGCCCTTGTGCCCCTTGTGCCCCTTGTGCTGTCGAGCTGTGTGCCCTTGTGCTGTGTGCCCTTGTGCTGTCGAGCTGTGTGCCCTTGTGCCCCTTGAGCTGTGTGCCCTTGTGCTGTCGAGCTGTGTGCCTTTGTGCTGTGTGCCATTGTGCTGTCGAGTTGTGTGCCCTTGTGCCCCTTGTGTTGTCGAGCTGTGTGCCCTTGTGCTGTCGAGCTGTGTGCCCCTTGTGCTGTCGAGCTGTGTGCCCTTGTGCCCCTTGAGCTGTGTGCCCTTGTGCTGTCGAGCTGTGTGCCCTTGTGCTGTGTGCCCTTGTGCTGTCGAGCTTTGTGCCCCTTGTGCTGTCGAGCTGTGTGCCCTTGTGTCCCTTGTGTTGTCGAGCTGTGTGCCCTTGTGCTGTCGAGCTGTGTGCCCTTGTGCCCCTTGTGCTGTCGAGCTGTGTGCCCTTGTGCCCCTTGAGCTGTGTGCCCTTGTGCTGTCGAGCTGTGTGCCCTTGTGCTGTGTGCCCTTGTGCTGTCGAGCTGTGTGCCCTTGTGCCCCTTGTGCTGTCGAGCTGTGTGCCCTTGTGTCCCTTGTGTTGTCGAGCTGTGTGCCCTTGTGCTGTCGAGCTGTGTGCCCTTGTGCCCCTTGTGCTGTCGAGCTGTGTGCCCTTGTGCCCCTTGAGCTGTGTGCCCTTGTGCTGTTGAGCTGTGTGCCCTTGTGCTGCCGAGCTGTGTGCCCCTTGTGCTGTCGAGCTGTGTGCCCTTGTGCCCCTTGTGCTGTTGAGCTGTGTGCCCTTGTGTTGTCGAGCTGTGTGCCCTTGTGCTGTCGAGCTGTGTGCCCTTGTGCCCCTTGTGCTGTCGAGCTGTGTGCCCTTGGCCACCTACCGGACCAGGTTTAGGCCCCAGAAGCTCTTTCCACAGCTTATGGAAACAACATTCAGACCAGAGGGAGGGCACGGGGTCAGATCTCTCTGCAACGTCCCACCCCACCGCCTAACCTCTCCGGAAAGGGTGACTTTTTAACCAGACCGAGCCCTTTCTCTCAGAGCATGTTGAGTCCTCTGTGTCGGTGCCCGGTTTCTCTCCCACCCTGTCTCGCCGACACCAAGGGGCTCCTCTCTTGGTGTGCGCCCTTTGGCCCTCAGGTCTATTATTTTCAGTCCTTCCCAGGGATCCCAAATTCTTTTGCACTGTGATTGTCGTCAACCTTCTGCTCTCAGCTCACATCTGCCTCAGAAAACTGTCTCTAAATAACACATTAAAGATGGACCTCTGGCCTTTGAGGACCCGAGCTGCCCAGGCCCCGGGGAACATTGCACCCAGATGACCAGAGCCATCTCTAGCATCTCCAGAGAGGTACCAGGACCGTGAGTATGGTCAGCCTGCGCGGACCCTGACCCAGAGGGTGTACCAGGACCGTGAGTATGGTCAGCCTGCGTGGATTCTGACCCAAAGGGTGTACCAACACCGTGAGTGTGGTGCGCCTACGTGGACCCTGACCCAGAGAGTGTACCAACACCGTGAGTGTGGTGCGCCTACGTGGACCCTGACCCAGAGAGTGTACCAACACCGTGAGTGTGGTGCGCCTACGTGGACCCTGACCCAGAGGGTGTACCAGGACCGTGAGTGTGGTGCACCTATGCGGACCCTGGCCCAGAGGGTGTACCAACACCATGAGTGTGGTGCACCTACGCGGACCCTGGCCCAGAGGGTGTACCAACACCGTGAGTGTGGTGCGCCTACGTGGACCCTGACCCAGAGGGTGTACCAGGACCGTGAGTGTGGTGCGCCTGCGCGGACCCTGACCCAGAGGGTGTACCAGGACCGTGAGTGTGGTGCGCCTACGTGGACCCTGACCCAGAGGGTGTACCAACACCATGAGTGTGGTGCACCTACGCGGACCCTGGCCCAGAGGGTGTACCAACACCGTGAGTGTGGTGCGCCTACGTGGACCCTGACCCAGAGGGTGTACCAGGACCGTGAGTGTGGTGCACCTATGCGGACCCTGGCCCAGAGGGTGTACCAACACCATGAGTGTGGTGCACCTACGCGGACCCTGGCCCAGAGGGTGTACCAACACCGTGAGTGTGGTGCGCCTACGTGGACCCTGACCCAGAGGGTGTACCAGGACCGTGAGTGTGGTGCGCCTGCGCGGACCCTGACCCAGAGGGTGTACCAGGACCGTGAGTGTGGTGCGCCTACGTGGACCCTGACCCAGAGGGTGTACCAACACCATGAGTGTGGTGCACCTACGCGGACCCTGGCCCAGAGGGTGTACCAACACCGTGAGTGTGGTGCACCTATGCGGACCCTGGCCCAGAGGGTGTACCAACACCATGAGTGTGGTGCGCCTACGCGGACCCTGACCCAGAAGGTGTACCAGGACCGTGAGTGTGGTGCGCCTGCGCGGACCCTGATCCAGAGTGTATGAAACTGGCTCTGTATATACTATACCAAAGTAAGGTACAGTGTGCACAGAGTCCAGTGGATCCCCAGAGGCTTAACTGACTAAAGTAGATAATACTAATCCTCTCTTTTGTGGTAGTGGTCGAGGAGTAGGCGTATCAGAGGGTAGTGCTAAGCATCTATTGTACACACACAGGCAAGAAATGAGGCACACACTCAATGACTAACTTCAGGCCAATGTTTTATGTATCAAAAATATACTTTGTTACTTTATTTCTAGAATCAAAAGGATTTTTGTTGCAGGTAAGTACAGTTTCAAGAATGTATCACTTTCAAGTAACAAATGCACTTTGTGTAGAATTCACAGATGAAACAGTTTAGAGGTCAGTAATACTTTTCAGTTTCAAAAGTGGAAAGTGCAATTTCTCATAGAAAGCAATGCAATTATAAGGGAGGAAAAGTAACAACACAATTTGCAGGCAAGTACTCGACTTACAATCCCATTCTTTGGGGGTTCAGCTGTCCACAGGGAAAAGCTTTGGAAGACACCAAGGGTGGACCACCAGCAACACGGTTCCGTCCAGGCGTAGAGGTTAAAGTTGGTGTCGGTGCCCAATGGAATCCTATCGAGACAGTGGGCACCCAGGAATAAACAATGTGCAGGTAAGTACCCGCGACTTCAAGGCACAGACCTGAGGGGTCTAGATCAGCACAGGGGGGCCACAAGTCAGCACCAAAGAAACACACTCAGTGGCACAAGGGCAGCCGGGTGCAGGGTGCAAACACAGCACTAGGTGCCCAATGCTTTTCAATGAAGGAACCTCAGGGTCACAAAGATGCTGCAGGCATTGTCCAGGGAGTTGCCTGAAGAAAACCAACTCCTGAGTAGAGAGCCTAATGGACGTTGCTGGAATGTCGGTTGGGTTTGACAAGGCCAGGCGGCTGCGGTTGCAGGAGTACCTTCAGGTGTCTGGAAATCTTCACTGGAGCCGGTCGTGGTCGGGGGGGTACTGTGGATTTAGGTTGCTGGAGTTGTCATGCTGGTCAATAGGGATCAACTTGTCGCGTTCGATCTCATTATCCTAATGAGACTACTGGATTTTTGGGTAGCAGGGTCGTTCACAGTGTGGGGGACTAAGTCTAACCCACGGCGAAGGACCCTTGTTGCCCTCAATCCGGTTTTGCTCTGGCTAAGTAGCAGTGCCTCATCTCTCCCAGAGGGAAGGGATGATTGGGCAGCCGAGCGCATGACATCTTAGGACTTCCCAGGGAAGTCGTGGTCACCCAGATCCCAACCAGTTCTCTAGTACACAGTGTGGTCCCACATATAAATGACAAAGGCAGTTTAAGTTTTACAGATTGATTTAATAAAACGACTGCATTTTAGATAACAAGGCGTGAGCCGCAATAACCAGAACCATACAACACAGTAGGATTGAAATAGTAACGAGGAGAGTGAAACATAAGAATAACGCTATCATAGTGCTACTAGATTATGTTCTCTCTTCTAAATTCTATTTTGAGCACAGCATGTTAAGCTCTAAGCCTTCCTTTCAGGTTCCCCCGGGAGGACATCGACCCTCATACCTGATCAAAGGCATGTGATCTGGATCAGCATCTGCAACAGGACAGTCAGCATCTAGTTGTGATTCCCTGGTCGGAATCTCCCTCTCACGTGTACTAGGACTAGGAAGTGTTTTTATACTTAACACGTCGGTGTTCTAAGAAACGTCCCTACGTAAATGTGTGTTTTATATGAACCCTAAAGACTAAACTCCTACCACGTCTATCGGCAATGTACCAGACTGTATCCTTGACTGAAGCACAGACCGAGCAAGAATGTATTGTTTGAGAATTCCGGTGCTGAAGTAAGCTAAACAGTGTGATAGAAGAAAATAAAACAAGACTGTGAAACTGGTTATTGAAAAATAACAGTGCGAGGCTAAATAAAATGCATCTAGAACAAAGTGCACAGAGGCCTAATGCTTTAAGCAAACGCGCAAAGGCTATATTAAAAATGGCTACACTACACCCTCCCCTTGTCGGTAGAAAGTGGTTAAAATCTACTACTAAAAATATATCATAAAATCGCCCTATGACAAAAAATTAACTAAAAACCATATAATTTCAACAAGTCAAGAGGACACCAAAGCACACTAATCCTAAATTTCAAAATAAGCATGCAGCAAAAAGCCAAATTCATATAACAGAGACAATTTAGACCAAATCCAATTCAAACGGTGGTCATTGAAAGCAGGAGGTTCTCCACTTTGGCAGATGACAAGACCGGAAAATCCACGCCAAAGACAATTAAGGAGCATGTGTGTTCCAAAGCCTTAGAACCAACCAAGACGGCATCCCGTGCAGGGCCTGTGAATGAGTTAATATCAACTTCCTCCAGGAAGGGGAATTTCGTAATCAGCCTCACAAAGCAAATGCAGCCGCAGCGCGCATGTCTGGGAATGAGCCCTCATCGGGAACATCAACAGATCAGCATCAACCACTGGGGGGCGTTGCTGTGAGAGACAGACGTCTAGTGCATGTTCAAATGAGCACCAACGGCATCGAAACATGGGCTGCAGACAATCCAAAACCGGTCTGAATGACAGAGACCAGTCACACTCCAAGGGGCATATTTATACTCCGTTTGCGCCGAAAATTTTGACGCACTTTCAGCGCAAACGTTGCCCCATATTTAAACCCTGACGCCCGATCCGGCGCACCAGGAAAATGGCGCTATGTGCACCAGTTTTTGGAAGCGGCACCCCACCCTGCGTTAATGACATGCAGGGTAGGCGTTCCCGTCCAAAAACAGACGCACATAGCGGTGCGTGGTATTTATGCTCCAGGGCAAAAATCACTTCCGCGCGGCAGCCGGCGCAAAAAAATGGCGCAAAGCACGAATAGCGTGAAATTTTAACGCCTGGGTCAGGGCAGGCGTTAAAATGGGGCAAACACACCTGTACTTAATCAGAACACACAGAACAAACAACAGAGCAGCAGAGCAGCAGAGCAGCAACAGGGAGACATGGAGGTGCTTTTTCTTCAACGTGCACGTAGACGCAGAGCCCTGCAGCAACAACAGCAGCCACAACAACAACAGCAGGGACCCCAAAGACAGCGCAGAAGGCAGGAGAGGATATTCCGCCCACGAACAACCCTGCATGGCCTCAGGGAACGAGACATCATCCAGAGGTACCGGTTGAACTGGCAGGCCATTCAGCAGCTGCTGACAAATATTGAACAGCAATTGGCCCCCACTTTAGTGACTCCACGCACTATCCCAACCGAAACAAAGCTGCTTGCCGTACTTCACCTGCTGGCAAGTGGCTCGTTTCAGACAACTGGTGCCCTGGTTGGTGGAATCTCACAACCATCTTTCTCCGCATTCCTGCCTAAAGTACTGGATGCCATCATTGGACTGACACCCCGCCACATCTGCTTCCCTAACACAGTGCAGAAGCAGCAGGAAACAAAACAGGGGTTCTACGCCATCAGTGGCTTCCCGCACGTCCTTGGTGCAATCGACTGCACACACGTACGCCTTGTGCCACCTGCTGCGAGTGAACACCTCTACCGCAACAGGAAGCACACACATTCCATCAACGTGCAGGCCATAGTCGATCACCAAGGACTGATCAGCAACATTGTGGCTAAATATCCTGGGAGTGTACATGACGCATTCATCTTCCGTCACTGCACCATCAACCAACACTTCCAGGATGGACGGTATGGCAATGGACTACTTGTTGGTAAGGACAAAAATCTACTTATATACTCACTGCACAGAAACCCTCTAGGATAAACAACACATACACCACAATAGCAACACCTAGACAGGAACACACTGAGGTACTCACATCACTAGCCATATGTCACAAGTCACCATTGAACCTCTCACACATTTGAATTTACTCCACAGCTTAGTGTGAAGACATTCATGACTGTGTTTGCCTAAATGTCACCTTGCAAATTGGAAGTCTCACAATAACCTGTACACTAATACAATGCATAACTTTTAAGGGATGGGATGGCCTGGCTATGTTCATATGAACGTTTCTAATACCCTTTCATGTTTCAACTCTGCATGGAACTATCATCACACCCCCAGTGAGGACACACGGACACCTGTGTCACAAGTCACAATGCAAGGGAGGGCACACTGTACTTGAGAAACCAATACATCCTGCTGACAAACAGTTAGACAACAAACACTTGCTCAGCCAAGGAAAAAAAACAATGCCAAAGTTTCCACCAACAACCATAGATTGTCACATTAGTACACAAAATAGTCACAGACAACACAACACAACTACTGCCATCAAAGATACGTACAACAGTGCCTCCTACATCTAATTGATACCATTCTGTGTTTCTCTTTCAGCTGATCAGGGGTATGGCATCCAGCCTTGGCTAATGACACCATATGGGAACCCAAATACTGCTGCTGAGCGGGCATACAATGACACCCACAAGAGGACCCGCAGCATTGTGGAGAGGACCTTTGGGATCCTAAAGTCAAGGTTCCGCTGCCTTGACATCACTGGCGGAAGCCTACTCTACTCCCCAGAGATGGTCTGCAAAATCATACTCACTTGTGCCATATTACACAATATTTGTGTACAAAGGAACATTCCCCTCCTTGAACCGGACCCAAACATGCCTGAGGATGATGATGAGGAGGATGCTGGCCTGCAACAGGAGGGGGAACAACCTAACACCGCAGCAGGAGTGCGTAGGCGCCAACAGCTTGTGAACAATTTTTTTACTTAAGTTATTATAATCACTTGTATTCCACACTTGTAAATAAACACAGATAACAAACACCACATCATGCTTTGGCCTATTCATTTCTGACCACCTTTAGTTTGAAATAGCTGAAGATGAATGTCGTCTCATTGATCAAGAATGCCATTAAAAATCATCACACCAAAAATAAACATCACAACTGTATGCACAGAGGGTAGGATGTGACATGTTACATTACCATACACAGAGCCCAACAAGAGTACAAATGTGACAATTACACATGCCGGATCCAAACACCTGAAACAGTCTCTCATCCAGCCCAAAATTGGAGATCATTTGAAAGTCACATCACACGTGTTCAGAGACAGGGTGGGACCATCCATGTGTACGTGACCATGTCATCAATGGCTTCTCTCAAGTGTGTGATATGAGCAATACACAATTGCAACAACATCAGCTGCCAGTAACTCAGGAGGAGACCTTGATGTCACAGTGACAACATACACCCAGACCGGTGATAGTGGATCCACATTCCAACACACATGTACACATATGTCATACAATCAACCTAATATTTGAAAGCAGACCATCACAGTTGTGTCCCAGTTTGAACCTAGCAGGAAGATTGTAACATGCCACTAAACCAGTTAATGCAGAAAGGGACACAGACAAGCAAATAAATCTTCGCATTATCACATCGGGAACGCTGAGAGTCTTGCAAACTTAGGGGGTCATTCTGACCCTGGCGGTAATTACCGCCATGGCGGAGGTCGGCGGTAGCACCGCCAACAGGCTGGCGGTGCACCGATGGGCATTCTGACCGCGGCGGTTCAGCCGCGGCCAGAAACGGGAAGTCGGCGGTGTACCGCCGACTTCCCGCTGCCCTTGAGAATCCGCCATGGCGGCGGAGCACGCTCCGCCGCCATGGGGATTCTGACACCCCCTACCGCCATCCTGTTCCTGGCGGGTCTCCCGCCAGGAACAGGATGGCGGTAGGGGGTGCCGCGGGGCCCCCGTAAGAGGGCCCCACAAAGAATTTCAGTGTCTGCTTTGCAGACACTGAAATTCGCGACGGGTGCAACTGCACCCGTCGCACCTTCCCACTCCGCCGGCTCCATTCTGAGCCGGCGTCCTCGTGGGAAGGGTGTTTCCCGCTGGGCTGGCGGGCGGACTTTTGGCGGTCGCCCGCCAGCCCAGTGGGAAAGCCAGAATGACCGCCGCGGTCTTTCGGCGGGAACCGCTTGGCGGGCGGCGACCGCCGACCGCCGCGGTCAGAATGACCCCCTTAGTCATATGAAAATGGTATGCAACTTAGCTCCAAATCATCATTACTGCAAACATCAAATGGGCTAATGAGATGAATGAATGGTCAACAGTCATTCATACCATATGGCCTTACATTCGCCCGCTGCTGCAGGTTTGCCAGGATATGATATTCTGGATGGTCAAATCCTAGGGTGCTGGGGGCCTAACTCCACCTCTACCACCCCCAAAACATACAAGAATCATGTACTTGTGAACTAAACACATGCATAAGGCACATGTGTGGCCTCCATGTCACAAGTCCTACACAAATATGAAACACAAAATCATAATGGGACATGGTCAGCCCCATAAAAACTGAAAGTGACTCTCCCACTCCCTGTTAGGACTACAGATAAAAGCATCCCCATCATAAAGGTGGGGACATTTTGGAGACGGAATACATAATGGTATCAAAAACATCATTTCAAAATAGCCATCAGCAATTACACCAAATATGTTGTCAAATATGGTCAATACATTAGTTAACGTATCCCAAACATCACAGTGTGAAGGCCGTCTATACATAAAAGTACGGACATTTGTCATATACAAACACAAATGTGTCTCACATCGCACCGTTTTACCATGACAAATCACCTTTCCAAAGCTAAACACATGAAGACATTTGGATAAATTTGCTCCATATTCTACGCATACAGCATGGCCGTCATACTTTGTTCACGTACATGAGTGCACACAATGCAGAGTCAGATACAAATGTATCCAAAAGTGTCTTGATATTTCACCTTCAAATTATTATTTACATCCACAATATTTTTGACTCTGCATCATGTGCACTACTGTACGTGTACAAAAAACGACGCCCATGATGTATGCGTGGTGAAATTGACGCTACATGCACAATATGTTGGTCATTTCATGTACAGTATTAATTATTAATATTCATATCATATTTTTTCACTCCGCATCATGTGCACCACTGTCCGTGTAAAAAAAAATGACGCCCATGATGTATGCGTGGTGAAATTGACGCTACATGCACAATATATTGGTCATTTCATGAACAGTATTAATTATTAATATTCATATCATATTTTTTCACTCCGCATCATGTGCACCACTGTCCGTGTAAAAAAAAATGACGCCCATGATGTATTCGTGGTGAAATTGACGCTACATGCACAATATATTGGTCATTTCATGAACAGTATTAATTATTAATATTCATATCATATTTTTTCACTCCGCATCATGTGCACCACTGTACGTGTAAAAAAAACGACACCCATGATGTATGCGTGGTGAAATTGACGCTACATGCACAATATATTGGTCATTTCATGTACAGTATTAATTATTAATATTCATATCATATTTTTTCACTCCGCATCATGTGCACCACTGTACGTGTAAAAAAAACGACGCCCATGATGTATGCGTGTGAAATTGATGCTACATGCACAATATGTTGGTCATTTCATGTACAGTATTAATTATTAATATTCATATCATATTTTTTCACTCCGCATCATGTGCACCACTGTACGTGTAAAAAAAACGACGCCCATGATGTATGCGTGGTGAAATTGACGCTACATGCACAATATATTGGTCATTTCATGTACAGTATTAATTATTAATATTCAGATTTTTTCACTCCGCATCATGTGCACTGTAATGCGTCATAAAAAATTTACGCACAACTGTGTATGCGTGAAAATATGACGCATAACGGGAAAATAAAAACGCCGGCCATTTTATGCAGGAAGTGATGTAATAGGATATCCTGTTTACAAAATCTGTACTGGGAGGTAACTTTCACTTTCACTTTGCAGTCTCAGATTTCTCTAGACTGTGTGGTTGTGTGAAAGGTGTTGTCCTGTGTTTTACTGCTCTAGTGTCCTGTGTGCCTTGTATTTTGTCTTAGTGTCAATCTATTATTGTTGTATCACATTGTCTCAGTCTGTTTAGTGTTATTTTGTCTATACCTGTGATAGTTTGTATTGTCTGTGGGAGTCTGTTGTGGGTAGCATAGTTTGGGGGTTTAGTTGGGCTATTTTTCTACTTCTCCTTTTTCTTTCACACCTCTTCCTTTCCCCATTTCCCCCTTTATATTTTATATTTTGTTGGTACATTCTTATCCCTCTCAATATGTCAGGTAGGCCTCGCCTGTCCAGGATGGGGGAAGACGAATTGGGGGGGTTCATATGGCTCGTAAGCCATTTCCTCCCACTAATGCTGGAAGCTGGGGGCCGTGTGATACAGGGGTATCACACGGAGGCCAGGAAAATCCGGTGGCAGAAGGTGCGCCATCACCTGGTCCGGGTCTATGGGAGTCTCAGGAATGTACACCAACTCAAGCACCGCTGGGCAGATCTGATCACCAGGGAACAGGACCTGCTGGACCACCTGGGACTCCAGATTGGTGGCCATGTTGGTGAGTAAAAAACAATTACATGGGAATGACAGAAATCGGTGTGTGAACATATGATGATTGTTAGCGAATCTGCAAAATAAGTAGCTGAGTGTGTGTAATGCCAGGGAATCCTAGGCCCATGGTGTGAGAAAACAGGGCTGATTGCAGAGGCCCCATAACTTTTTGCCCCCATTTTCCACTTTTTGCTGGTGTTTTCCTGACTTTAAAGGTGCCCTGGGTACTGCTAACCAGTCCCAGGGCCTGTGCTCTGTGTAAAATGGATATGCAAATTAGGCTAATTATAATTTGCTAAGTTAACCTACCTATAAGTCCCTAGTATATGGTAGGGCATGTAGGTTTAGGGACCACAGCATAGGTGGTGCACACCTAGGTGCATTGCTGAGGCACCCAGTGTCATTTTAAAAGCAAGCCTGCCTTGCTGGCTGCTTTTAAATTAAAGTTATATGCAAATTCGACTTTGGAATTAAAGGTACTTCCAAAGTCTTAAACTACCTTATTTTTACATATAAGTCACCCCTAAGGTGTGCCCTATGTGCCCCTAGGGCTGGGTGCCATGTAACTATAAGCAGGGACTTTATAAAAATAGATTTATAAGCCCTGGTGAGGTAAAAACAGCCAAATTCGTTTTTCCCTCATTGAAGTAAATGGCCTTCATAGGCTAGAATGGGCAGACTTTATTTTAAATTTTAAAGTCTCCTTAAATGTTACATACCAAGAATTTGGTATCAAATTGATTATTGTAATAAATCCCACAACTTCTAGTTGTTGGATTTAATATAACTTGTCCAGGTAAAAAGTTTAGACTTTACCTAAAAAGTTGCCAATTTCAGCTCTGCATTGTTTTTGCTGCTGTGCTCTGATTGGCCAGCCTGCAGCAGCTTATGCCAGGCTGCCTTGATGAGGTGTGAAGTGGCCAGACTTCACACAAAGGAATGTGCTTGGGGGAGAGAATCTCCCCTCAGCAGATGGTGAGGCAGGAAGGGGGAGGGCTGCCAAACTGGTCTTCAAAGGCAGAGAAGGACATTTGCAGCACCCAGCAACACCCCCACATCCTGCAACCCCAGACAGCTAGGTGCCCCCTTGATTAGATTAGGAGAGGGCAGGAGAGGGGTGTGTTTATGATTTTTAGCCACACCAGTGGGTGGGCTCAGCCAGATGTAACCTCCAAAAATCAGATTCATCCATGTTGGATTTTTAGAGACTGTTGCCTTCTGGGATGGATTTTTGCCACACTTCCCAGGAAGTGGTCATCACAGGGGGACGACCCTGTCCCTGATTGGAGAACCAGGGCCCCCCTGCTTTTCACCCAGGAGCAAGGATAAAACTGGCAGACCTGCACCCACACCTCAGATCCCCTCCAGAATTCAACAAGAAAGGAACTAAAGAAGAAGAAGGACTGCACTGCTGGACCCCTGGCCTGCACCTGGAACCTGCACTCAGAAGGACTGCACCAGCTGCACACTTGGGCTTCACCACAAGAAGGACTTTGCCTGGCTTCAACTGGTTCAAGGAGGGACTCCCTGTTTGCTACAGGTGAAAAATTGCTAAACCAGAGTCCCCTGCACCAACTCCTGAAGAAAGCGACCAGCTGACCACTGTCCAGTGGCCAAAAAGGAGTTTGCGCCAGGTGCATTCTGGGAGTTGAAGTCCGCACCCCCCAAGGACCATCACAGAACTTCTGGACCCTTGGGGTGAGCTGTGGACCCCAAAAGAACCTTAAAAGAACATCTGGGTGAAGCCCCAGAAGTTTGGAAAAGATTTGAGAATTTTTGGAAAAAAGCTCCAGAGAGGGACCGACCCGCCGCGGAAATTCTAGCCGGCTTGCCTCAACCGCGACCCAGCCTGACTTCGTGGTTCGTCCCGGTAAAGAAAAACATCCAAAAAAGAGACTAAGTCCGAACGTAAAAAGTTGACCGGGACCTCCCAGCCATCGTATCCGAGAAGGGCTCCATGGACGTCGGATCAAGATCCAGGTTTACCCCGGTCGAAGGATTTTCATCTCGAAAAAACGACTAAGTCCGAAGGTAAAAGTCTCCACCGAGGAAACCCACATCGCGTATCCGGACAAGGGCTCCAGGAGGTCGGATTCAACTGGCAGGTTCGTCCCGGTGAAGAAAAACTTCAAAATAAAGACTAAGTCAGAAGGTAAGTTTTTAACCGAGGCCTCCCGCGACCTGTAGCCGAGCAGGGCTCCATCGCGGTCGGCCTGAAAGTTTGACTTTGCCCCGGTCGAGGTGCAACCAGATGACCCGATTGGCGCTTTTTGTTTCTAAGCGCTAGAAAAGTAATAATTCTTTAAAAATTCATATCTCCGGTTCCCCTGAACCGATTTTAATCATTTTTGTGTCATTTTAAAGATAAAAATATAAACTATTTTTATAAATTGGTTTTGGATTTTTAAACTGTTTCCTGTGTTTTATTTAATTACTGTTTTGTGATATTTGAATGCTTTACACTTTGTCTCCTAAGTTAAGCCTTGACGCTCGTTGCCAAGCTACCAAGGGTTGAGCTGGGATTAATTTACTGAGACCTAACTGTACCTATGTGGAGGTTAGTGGCTTGTTGCTAGGTGTAGGTACCTACCTGCCCTACCAATAACCCATTTTCCAACATAATTGGAAGCAGCGACGGGATCCTGTACTTGTGTTCAATATCACGTTACAGTTTTGGGTAAAACAAATTAAAAATCCTTTAAATTGTCCTAGTGCAAAAATTGTTTTTAGTTTTTAATTTGGATTAATTTCAATTATTGAATTTTTTTTCATTTTTCTAAATTCTTGTTTCCAATTTTTGCAAAAAGTTTTTGTTGACACAAAACTAGGGAACCATGGAGCTTGACCTGGCTAGCCTACCCACACTGACAGTAGTCCAGCTTAGGGGGTTGTGTATTGAAAGAGGGTTGCCTGCAACCACTGATCTCAGGAAGCAAATCCTGATCACATCCCTGACAGCATGGTCTGAGGCCCAAGAGGTAGAGTCAGAAGGAGCTCCAGAGGAGGGAGAAAGAAGGGAGGATGCAAGCTCTAACCACTCAGGGGAGGGAAGGCATCTGAGCCCAAGTGAGGATGAGGAAGAACGGTCCTCAGTAAACACAGTCACTAGGGGCAGATCCAAAGCTAGTGGTGGGAAGGGGGTCCTTTCAGGAGGAGAGAACCCATCCATCAGAGAAAGAGAGCTGGAGGCCCAGCTAGCATACATAGCTTTGGAAGCAGAGAAGCTGGCCCTAGAAAAGAAAAAGTGGGCATACAAAGAGAAAAGAGATGGAAGCAGCGATAAAGAAGCTGAGGTGTCCATGGGTGGGGGAGTTTGCCCCAGGTTACCCAAGGGGGTAGTTCCTGCTTATGTAGAGGGGGATGACATAGATAAGTGGCTGGGGGCCTTTGAGAGGGCACTCCAAATGAGAAGGGTTACGCCTCAATACTGGGGTTCCCTTTTGTGGGAGTTGGTCCCCAACTCAGGGAGGGATAGGCTTCTGACCTTAAGGGGGGAGGAGGCAGATTCATACCCTAGTATGAAGAGGTGCTTAGCCAAGAAGTTTGGTCTGACCCCAGAGCAATATAGAATGAAGTTCAGGGACACCCAGAAGGTCAGTACCCAGTCTTGGTTTGACTTTGTGGACATTTCACTAAAGGCACTAGAGGGCTGGATTATTGGTAACAAAGTAGATACTTATGAGGGGTTATACAATCTGATCATGAGAGAGCACATCTTGACCAATTGTACCCAAGAAAGGTTACGCCAGCATCTAGTGGACTCTAAGCAGACCAACCCTAGAGAGCTAGGGGAGGCAGCTGATGAGTGGTTGAGAACCAGGGTGGTTGTCAAGTCCCAGGGGGGAGACTCCAAGAAGGGGGGGACAGGTCCCCAAAAACCTAAGGAGGGAGGTGGTAAGCCCACCACAGAGACTCCCTCTGTACCCCAGAACCCTAAGAAGGAGGAGAGTAAATCCCACTCCCACTCTGACAAGCAGAGACAGGGAGACCCAGGGTTAAAAAAGCTCTTGGACAGTAGGGCTTGCTTTGACTGTCAGCAGACAGGTCACTTCAGAGGAGATGCAGCCTGTCCAAAGAAGGTGGTTAGCACTGGGCTGTCCAGTGTAGCCATAGAGGAGGATTCCTCAGATGATGAAGTCCTCCTAGAATTGAGCTGGGAGACAGGACCAGATGGTAAGCTGGTGATCCCTGAGGGTGGGAGTAGGCACTTCCACCACATTCAAGTGAATGGGATCCCTACCACTGGCCTGAGAGACACCTGTGCCAGTCACACTATAGTGAGTGACCGGTTAGTGACCCCAGACATGTATGTCCCAGGAAAGACAAAGAAAGTCAGGATAGCCACAGGGGAGGTCACCTCCAAACCTGTAGCCATAGTGCCCCTAGAGAGGGAGGGTATCCTTGACTGGATTAGGGTGGTAGTCAGTGCTGACCTTCCCCTAGATTGTATCCTGGGCAATGACCTCCCAGAGGTGAGTCTGGTCACAGATGGGGTGGTCGCCCAAGGCGCCCCCCCAACCCAAAGTCCTGGGGAGTCAGTCCCTACAGTTAGGAGACAGGGGTCCCCAAGAAAAGGAAAGAAGAAAAGGAAGGGTAGACCACTCTTAAAGAGAGTTCCAGGGAGCCAAGGGCCTTCTGCCCCAGTAAGGGGGGAGCCCAGAGATGGCACTGGTGAGGCCTCACCTGACCCCAAGGAAGTCCTGAGTAGTCAGGCAGCTGTCCAGATGCAAGGTGTTGCCCCTGCACTGACAGAAGGGAGAGTGGAAGGAGGGTGTCTGCCACAGGAGGTGGTAGCCTCCCACTCTAGACAGCAAGAGGGGTGCCAGGACCCCAAAGATGCCCCTAAAGCAGCTCAGCCACCTGTCAGTGGAGAGCTTAGGGTGTGGTTCTGGGTACTGACAGCTGTCAGTAGCCTCTGCTGGGTGCTAGCCTTCCAGGCAGCACTGTACTTGGCCTGGGAGGCAGACCCCAGGGCCAATAGCAAAGCAGGCCCCCTGACCCTATTGGTCATGGTGGGGTTGCTCAAGTGTTGGGTGACCTCTTTGGGTAAGCTAGGTGTTGCCCTAGCAAAGTTTGGAGTAGGGGAGGTGGGCACCTCACTACCCAAGTTGGCAGAGAGAAAGGAAGAAGACCCCCCCTAGAGGGAAGTTTCAGTTTGAGTTGGGTCCTTTTACTGTTGGGATGGCTTCACTACCCAGAGGGAGTGACCCTGACAGGGGGATGTAAGGCAGAGTAGGCCCTGCAAAGGGACAGCCAGTTTTCTTCACTGTCTTCCTCGCCTAACAAGCCAGGAAGACTCTCCCAGGGTTGGGCTGAGTCTCCTGGGCGTGTGGGCTGGGGGGGGTTGTGTGAGAAAACAGGGCTGATTGCAGAGGCCCCATAACTTTTTGCCCCCATTTTCCACTTTTTGCTGGTGTTTTCCTGACTTTAAAGGTGCCCTGGGTACTGCTAACCAGTCCCAGGGCCTGTGCTCTGTGTAAAATGGATATGCAAATTAGGCTAATTATAATTGGCTAAGTTAACCTACCTATAAGTCCCTAGTATATGGTAGGGCATGTAGGTTTAGGGACCACAGCATAGGTGGTGCACACCTAGGTGCATTGCTGAGGCGCCCAGTGTCATTTTAAAAGCAAGCCTGCCTTGCTGGCTGCTTTTAAATTAAAGTTATATGCAAATTCGACTTTGGAATTAAAGGTACTTCCAAAGTCTTAAACTACCTTATTTTTACATATAAGTCACCCCTAAGGTGTGCCCTATGTGCCCCTAGGGCTGGGTGCCATGTAACTATAAGCAGGGACTTTATAAAAATAGATTTATAAGCCCTGGTGAGGTAAAAACAGCCAAATTCGTTTTTCCCTCATTGAAGTAAATGGCCTTCATAGGCTAGAATGGGCAGACTTTATTTTAAATTTTAAAGTCTCCTTAAATGTTACATACCAAGAATTTGGTATCAAATTGATTGTTGTAATAAATCCCACAACTTCTAGTTGTTGGATTTAATATAACTTGTCCAGGTAAAAAGTTTAGACTTTACCTAAAAAGTTGCCAATTTCAGCTCTGCATTGTTTTTGCTGCTGTGCTCTGATTGGCCAGCCTGCAGCAGCTTCTGCCAGGCTGCCTTGATGAGGTGTGAAGTGGCCAGACTTCACACAAAGGAATGTGCTTGGGGGAGAGAATCTCCCCTCAGCAGATGGTGAGGCAGGAAGGGGGAGGGCTGCCAAACTGGTCTTCAAAGGCAGAGAAGGACATTTGCAGCACCCAGCAACACCCCCACATCCTGCAACCCCAGACAGCTAGGTGCCCCCTTGATTAGATTAGGAGAGGGCAGGAGAGGGGTGTATTTATGATTTTTAGCCACACCAGTGGGTGGGCTCAGCCAGATGTAACCTCCAAAAATCAGATTCATCCATGTTGGATTTTTAGAGACTGTTGCCTTCTGGGATGGATTTTTGCCACACTTCCCAGGAAGTGGTCATCACAGGGGGACGACCCTGTCCCTGATTGGAGAACCAGGGCCCCCCTGCTTTTCACCCAGGAGCAAGGATAAAACTGGCAGACCTGCACCCACACCTCAGATCCCCTCCAGAATTCAACAAGAAAGGAACTAAAGAAGAAGAAGGACTGCCCTGCTGGACCCCTGGCCTGCACCTGGAACCTGCACTCAGAAGGACTGCACCAGCTGCACACTTGGGCTTCACCACAAGAAGGACTTTGCCTGGCTTCAACTGGTTCAAGGAGGGACTCCCTGTTTGCTACAGGTGAAAAATTGCTAAACCAGAGTCCCCTGCACCAACTCCTGAAGAAAGCGACCAGCTGACCACTGTCCAGTGGCCAAAAAGGAGTTTGCGCCAGGTGCATTCTGGGAGTTGATGTCCGCACCCCCCAAGGACCATCACAGAACTTCTGGACCCTTGGGGTTAGCTGTGGACCCCAAAAGAACCTTAAAAGAACATCTGGGTGAAGCCCCAGAAGTTTGGAAAAGATTTGAGAATTTTTGGAAAAAAGCTCCAGAGAGGGACCGACCCGCCGCGGAAATTCTAGCCGGCTTGCCTCAACCGCGACCCGGCCTGACTTCGTGGTTCGTCCCGGTAAAGAAAAACATCCAAAAAAGAGACTAAGGGGGTGATTCTGATTCTGGCGGGCGGCGGAGGCCGCCCGCCAGAATTCCGCCCCCATTATACCGCTCCGCGGTCAGAAGACCGCGGAGGGTATCATGAGTTTTTCCCTGGGCTGGCGGGCGGTCTCCAAAAGACCGCCCGCCAGCCCAGGGAAAAACTCCCTTCCCACGAGGATGCCGGCTCGTAATCGAGCCGGCGGAGTGGGAAGGTGCGACGGGTGCAGTGGCACCCGTCGCGTATTTCAGTGTCTGCAAGGCAGACACTGAAATACTTTGCGGGGCCCTCTTACGGGGGCCCCTGCCGTGCCCATGCCATTGGCATGGGCACGGCAGGGGCCCCCAGGGGCCCCGCGACTCCCCCTACCGCCATCCTGTTCATGGCGGCTTTCCCGCCATGAACAGGATGGCGGTAGGGGGGGTCAGAATCCTCATGGCGGCGGAGCGCGCTCCGCCGCCATGAAGGATTCCCCCGAGCAGCGGTAAGTCGGCGGGAGCCCGCCGACTTGCCGCTTCTGACCGCGGCTGAACCGCCGCGGTCAGAATGCTCGTGGGAGCACCGCCAGCCTGTTGGCGGTGCTCCCGTGGTCCGGTGGCCGCCAGGGTCAGAATGACCCCCTAAGTCCGAACGTAAAAAGTTGACCGGGACCTCCCAGCCATCGTATCCGAGAAGGGCTCCATGGACGTCGGATCAAGATCCAGGTTTACCCCGGTCGAAGGATTTTCATCTCGAAAAAATGACTAAGTCCGAAGGTAAAAGTCTCCACCGAGGAAACCCACATCGCGTATCCGGACAAGGGCTCCAGGAGGTCGGATTCAACTGGCAGGTTCGTCCCGGTGAAGAAAAACTTCAAAATAAAGACTAAGTCAGAAGGTAAGTTTTTAACCGAGGCCTCCCGCGACCTGTAGCCGAGCAGGGCTCCATCGCGGTCGGCCTGAAAGTTTGACTTTGCCCCGGTCGAGGTGCAACCAGATGACCCGATTGGCGCTTTTTGTTTCTAAGCGCTAGAAAAGTAATAATTCTTTAAAAATTCATATCTCCGGTTCCCCTGAACCGATTTTAATCATTTTTGTGTCATTTTAAAGATAAAAATATAAACTATTTTTATAAATTGGTTTTGGATTTTTAAACTGTTTCCTGTGTTTTATTTAATTACTGTTTTGTGATATTTGAATGCTTTACACTTTGTCTCCTAAGTTAAGCCTTGACGCTCGTTGCCAAGCTACCAAGGGTTGAGCTGGGATTAATTTACTGAGACCTAACTGTGTACCTATGTGGAGGTTAGTGGCTTGTTGCTAGGTGTAGGTACCTACCTGCCCTACCAATAACCCATTTTCCAACACATGGTTATACACATTAATCACCATTCTTGCAACACATGTACACGCAATGACAGCTTTATAAATTCAACATCTATTTGTATTATGCTAAGTCGCCCCCTCTCTGCGTCCCAAAATGTTTCAAATGCTGCGCTACAAAGGTATACATATGTGTCCTAATGTGTATTTGTTGCAGAATGTGTATGAAGACCTATGCTACCAGTCCGATGGATCATTTTTGCAACACATACCAGATGCCTGTAGCTGCATGTAATGTAGTGTTGCCTTTGTGTCAGAAATGCAACACGTGAACGGCTCCATTTGTACTCCACTGGTCATAATGGCCAGTGAGTACGTCATGTAGAAACAACATACCTACAGATGCAGACGCCATAGCTAGACAGAAAATTGGAAACACATGATGATGCTATACATGTGTGTTGCCGTCACGTCACAGGAAGTCAGTCATGTTGTTCACACATATGTCACATGTGTGTCTGGTTGCTGTCTGTTGACCCTGTCCAAATAGCCTGTTTTATTGTGAGTGGTCATGCAGTCCTCATGGAACCAGTTTTGGAATGTCTCTCGGGGATGCACATGCTGAGATGTATGGATAACATTATTGTTGGGGCATACTAATGGAGGATTAACTTGGACGCCACCTGACTGTCCTGACCACTGCATGAGTGTAGTAGGGTGTGACACTGGAGCAGGAGACTCATCCAATGTTAATGTTGAATACAAAGTGATCCATGCAGGATGAGCATGTGTGAAAGTCTATCATTACCATGTCATTTTCACACAGTGTCATTGTAACATAAATCTTTTGTCCGTTCACCCAGTCTGAGTATAATCTTTGTTTCATGGTTTACAGGTGGACCAGCCCCGTACACCGTGGGAGAGGTGGCCCATTTTGACGACCCCGATACCTACAGTGAGTGTCGCCTGAGTGCTATTTACATTGTTTGGTAATGACGCATGATGGATTACTTTGTGTTCAAGAGAATTCATGATTTGATGTGCTGGCCGTTCATTGGCTTTGTTCTTTTAGTGTGATATCAAATTAGAATTATGTTTCTGCAAAGCAATACGTAGTCATCTCTCAGATTGAGGGGCTGTAGCCCATTCAATTATGGCGGCAATTGGGAATGGTATGACTCATTTCGAATAGACTGGTCAATGTTAGACTTGGTCAGGGACTTGCCATGAACTGAGTCTGCATATCAGACTGACAGTCTCCCAGATAGCTTAGGCACATGGCATTGATGACAAGTGCTTCTTCCTAGTTGAGGATGGACTGTGTACACTGTAGGTTGGATCTTCCATGGGCATGCACTTCCACAAGGTGAACTCGAAGTGTGTGTGACTTGAGTGCAATGCCCTAGGTGTTCAGTTGAATCATGTGAATGGGTGTACTACCTCCCCTGTGTGTGTTGTTAAACATGCCTCACTAATAGTATGTTATGTTGGGCTAAGTCATAACATTTTGACATGTGTGGACCTGGGATGTGACAAGGTTGGGCTGACTACAACGTGTTGCTAGCCCTTCATAGGTGTTGTGTGTGAAGGCACATAATTGTTGCACTTTCTGTACACTCCTGGGTGTGCATTGAACATGGGATTGTTGGTTGTTCTTCCCACACCACCCACAAAGACTGGGATGTTACTGTGAAACCGGGTACCTAGGACTGTAGCAACCAGTATGTTACACGTACTTAACACCTTTTGTGACTTGAGTTCGTACCTTGGGCCAGAGTGAGAAAAATGTCTACACGTTGCAAATGGCATAAATATCTGTGTGGGATTTGCAAACGTCTGTTTCCTATTCCAAAATGTCTTTGGTGGTCATGTACATATGAGTAAAATGCTTTTCAAAATTGATATAATGAAGGGTTTTACCAGACCTACTTGCAAATCACAGTGGTAGGCAATCCCATTTGCAACCGAGTACGTGGTTGCAAAGTGAGTAGCTGTTATCATCCACTTGAAGTGGATGGTAACCACCTTGCTGACTGGAAGGGGTCCTCATTGTAAAGCTTCAGCCTTTGTGAGTGGACTAAAAGAATCCTGCGCAAAAAAGCCAGTGGTCTAAGGGACCAATAATTACCGTGAAAATTTCCAAGTACAATTGTTGTGATTTAAAAATAATTGCTGCTCATTTTTCTTTCCGGTAAACGGCCTACACTTGGGGAGAAATAACTTGCTTAATTTAAAAACAGTCACGTCTATGGAGTTCTGCTGGTCCCAGCAGGCCACCATCCCCGTGAGTGCCCATGTTGCTAAGGTGGGGCAACTTGGAACCCACATCATTGATGTTCATGAGGTGGGTTTTATGGACCCCATAGCGACTCGCAGACGGTGTCAGAGACACCGTTCTGCTTTGCAATTTGCTAGTTGATTTTCCTAATTTCCTACATCTGACACCTAGTGTGGACACATGCTTCTGGGCCAGGGGTTCAATCTTAGCACACAACTAATTAAAAATGCTATTGAGTGAGGAGTGTGAGTGTAATCACATAGAATGACATACTGTATGTACTGAAGTCAGTATGCGGAAGAGCTGGTGCCATAATGTCAAATGCCTTAGGTATGATTTGGATGAGTAGTTTAGGGTGATGTCATCCATCATGTAGAGACATGGATATGCTAGGTGTGATATGACCTTAGGGATGCATGATTCACATGTACTTCCTCTGAGCATTTCCGTGAACTATGTTGTAACAATTGCTGCATACAATATATTTCTAGTAATGGACAAATGAGCCATTGTGGGATTCAACCCACTGTAAATTCAATGCTCAATATTTCCCTTTTCTCTTCACAGCTGCAAACCTGAGTGCCGCAGAGCGCAACCATTTTGAGCACAGGGCAATGAGGTACAGGCACATCCTGCAGGTGCAGTGTGGGTATCGGAGGATGGCCCGCAGATACAATTCCGATCGGGCCTCCGGGGCGTGGTATGCCACACCACAGGCTCCACCAACGGTGCCACCTACAACCACCAGGTCTGCCCAAGGGGACCCAGCGACGGACCAGCCATCTTCCTCAAGACCTGGACCCAGCCGTGTGTTGGGAGCAGGGCTGTCCCGTGGCCACTCCACTCCAGCGACAATCTCCACCTCCACCGGCACGCAGACCAGCAGTGACCCTCCAATTGACCCTGCAGCCTTCCAGGCATTGTCTAGGAAACTGGACAGGTTAATTCAAAAGGTGGACAACCTGACGGAGGACATGGCGGAGGTGAAAAAGAAGGTGCGCTCCATCCGGCGCACACTTCAGAGGGCAAATCTTTAGTTCTTTTGCCCTCCTGAACTTTTACCCCTCCCCTCTCCCCTCTTTCCTCTTTTCATACTGTTAGTTGGGTTTGGGGGGTTAGTTATAGGATAAGTATAGGTAATTAGCTTAGTTAGTGTTAGGTAAGAGGGTGGGGGGGTCCTTATACTTTCTATCTAATATTTTTGTGTGGGTGGGTGGGTGGGGGTCAATGTTGGGATTCCTGTTTAATAAAAAAAAAAAAAAAAAAAAAAAATATATAAAAAAAAATATACAAAAAAATATATGTTTGTTTAGGATAGTATAGTATGTGTGTAGGTTAGTAAGTGTTGTCCTGCATGTGTCTTGTCTCTTAATGGTGGGTGGGGGGTTGATGTTTAGATCGTTTCGTTACATGTGTAGAGTAAGTTTAGCTTAGGTTAGTTAGGGACAGTTGTGGGTTAGTAGTAGTCAGGTTAGATTAGTGTAGGTTTACCTTTCCCTTAGTTGCCTCTTTTATTACTACTTTTAAATAAAAAATTTGTTAACCCTTTACCTGATGCGTTAGGTGCTACCTTTTCATGGCCTTGACATCAGTGTAGCAGCAATGTTAAGTATGACATTTGTGTTCCATGCTCCCTATCCCCAGGCTTATGAGGTTTAACATGCCAGCTACCCGTGTGCTAACTTGGTAAGTATCCACCATGTTGGAGAGCCACCATTGGTAGTGTGCAGTGATCATCAAGGTTTGGGGTTGGTATGTATCCTACTTCACAAAGAGTGCTTCCAGACTTGTTATTGTAGGTAAATAGATAGGTCGGACAGCATTGTGAAGTTCAGGGAGAGCTTTATAGATGATGATTTGTTCACACTCTTGTCTTGTTGCTATCATTGCTGACCTACATCATGTGTGTACTGATTCAGCATGACTTTCCTTCATGGAAGTATACGCCGTAAGGGTGATTGATGCAGTGTAATTTGTTTATCATTCCTTTCATTCTACAACATAATTTCAAATTTTAGTATTGCATGGTGCCTAAATTTCTCAGCCACCATTAGTTGTGTAGAATAGCTATAGATGGTGCATCATTCTGTCCAACACAGCATGATTGTGTGTGCCCAGTCCCTTCATCAGTTATTTTCCTCAGTATAGTAAAGCTATGATGCAATCCTGGCCACTGCACAGATGATTCAGTATACATGTAATCAGGACAGTAGTATAGAGAATCGACATGGTTTCCACACAGCCACTTTGGAGTTATCTACTGCACAGTTGAATTTTGAAATGACACAGAGACACAATAGGTGTGCAAGTGATATTTATTTATAAGTGGTGTTGTGCAAAATGTCCATTCACCATGTTTGCTGACTCCTTTCTGGTGCATTATTACATGGTGATCCTACAGAAGGGGTGTGGATGATGCTCCTGACATGCTGGGGTGATGTCACAGACAGTGCAGAGGAACATGAAATGCCAAATGGTAGGAGAGAAACATTCACTGGCAAGGTGGACAAGTCAGACAGTGGATTGCCGAACAGTCATTGAGGTTAGTTGTAGTGAGACTGGCATGTGTCAAAACGTAGGACCTTGGTCAGAGTAGGGCATGGTGCAGGGACTAGGGCTTCCGGGTACTCTTGCGTGTGAATGTTATCTGTTCCATGTCTTCTTCTGATGTGTGTGTTGCCTGGTGTGTCCTTGTTGTTGTTGGTTGTGAAGGGGCAACACATACCTCAGTGTTAGAAGACATGGAGGCAGACATCCCGGGGGCTGATCCCTGTTGAGTAAGGAAGGGCAGTACTGCAGCAAGGAGGGCCTGCTGGTTTTTCAGAATGGCAGCCACATCCCGATGGTAGGCAGCCAGGTCGGCCCTGAGGGGTTCTATGTTGCATTCGTGCACACGTTGAGTGGCTTGCAGTTTGAGTTGTTGTGTCAACTGGATGACAGCTGTGCCAATTTCCTTCAGTGTTTTTGAAATGTCCTCCAAGAGAAAATTTCTGGCTTGCATTGCAGCTGCCTGATCAGCAGTTGACAACATGCACGAACGCACCCCCTCAAGGCTGGCTGCCATATTTTGCATCCCCACCCGCACCTCCTTGGCCAGCTCCCGCTGGACCCCAACGACAGTTCTTTCGAAGCTGGTGCCAGTGTCGTCAGAGTCATCAGCTGTGTTGGAGCTGGCAGGTCTTACAATTGGGGTGGCGGGTGGTTCTACTGTGGTGGCTGCTTCTTCTGTGCTCCTCCTTGTGACTGAAGGTGGGGTTTGGAGGCTTTCAAGGACCATGTCAATGGTCTCTTGTGGGAGGTTGATGGTGTCGTCATCCATGTCATCAGGGAACTCATGGACAGGCAGATCAGCAGGAGATCCGTGTTCCTCTGCAATGAAACAGGGTACAATTAGTGTGTCTGTGTTGTGACAATTTTGCAGTAAGATACAAGCCTTTGGATGCCTTAACATTGTACTCTGTGTTTGTCTAGGTATCTGCTGTCCGTCATAGGGCATTGTTGTAGGCCTATGGCCCACCTGTGTGTCACATGTTTGATATGGATCTTTCAGACATGTCTGCCAGGTCGCCTCTAGGTGTTGCTTTGTAATTATTTAGGAATAGGTGTTTTTTTCTCCAACTCCTCACTCGGTGTTTCACTATTGTTATGGAGGGACATTTTGTAGGGTGGGCTCTCATTATCCAACATGTGATTCTTGGCTTTCTAGGCAGCAGGATAGCTAATGGTGTGGGGGACTAAGTTTGACCCACTTGAAAATAACTCTGTCACCCAGATATTCAATTTAGCTAAGACTAACTAGCAGTGCCTCTGGTCTCCCACATCAAAGGAATGTTTAGACATCCGAGCGCATGACATCTTTGGAACTTCTCAGGGAAGTGGTGGTCACTCAGGTCCTACACATTTGTATCTTTTCCGGTAGGTTCCCATACACAAATGACATAGACAGTATTAGTTTGATATGAAGTTTCATTGTACAACTGACTTGTAGGAATTTAGGTGTGAGCCCCATTTACACAAACAATACACACTGTTAGAATTGAAATAGTCCGCAGGAGAGTAATACATTAGTACACAGCTTTCATGGTGCCTAACTGTTTCTACTCTCCCCCTGCATGTTCTATGTATAGCACAGCTTGTTAAGTTTGGAGGTTGCCTGTCAGAATCACAGGGGAGACATCATCCCTCATATCAGAGGAATGGGCTAGGATCTGGTTGTGCATCAGCAGCAAGGCAGGCAGCATCTAGTTGTTATTTTCTGTTTGGAAACTCCCCCATGCGTGTCTTGGGACAAGGGAGTGAATGTAAAAGACATATGTCATGGTGATGAAAAAGTTTCCCTAAGCAGGAATGCCAAACCTTGACCCCTACCACATCTATCAGCAACGTACCAGACGGTATCCTTGACTGGGGCACAGAGTGAATATGTTCTGGCAAACTCCAGTGCAGAAGTAGGCAAAACAGTGTGATTTGACTAATTGACAACACCTTAGGACTGACTATTTGCTACATTAACTGATAGGAAGAGCAATGAGAATAATTTAGTGCAAATTGCTCTGAGGCACTTAGATGTGAGCAAATGAGTATAAGTACATTCAGGGTAAGATGAACAAAGGCCTCCAGCCTGAGGCTAATGCGCAAAGTATACTTTTCACTTGCCACACTACACTTTGACTGACTGTGGGTGTTGTGACTGCCCTGCCAGAACACTTGCCTCTCAGGCCCTGCCCCATACACTTTTTATTCACATTGCATGATCTGTACATGTAACGTGGCATTACCTATGCATGTCAATGTTAGGATGTGGTATGGATGTAAACATTCTTGATGTTTTGAGATGGTGTTGGGTGATGTGTTTTGAATTGGATTGGCCTGTTTATCGTATGAAGGTCCTATTTGTTTGTCCGACTTTGCAGGTGTGTTTCAGTGACCAGTTGCCTGTGTCCCCTCCTCAATGTTGTTGTCTGAGCAGTATGACATTAGTGATGTAGCCTTGTTAGCCAGGCATGTGAGGGACCCTGACGTATGCAGCATGTGTGTATCGTTAGTGCTGTGTGGCTCCTATTGCTGTTTACTTAGGCTTATGTATGTGTCAGTTATGGACATTCGGCATTTGAGTGTACTGGTACCTTTGTCTTATTTCTAGGAGTAATTGCAGATGTCACCCTCACCCCCTAATTTAGGTATGTATGTTCCAGGGTGGGGTTTCTGCCATTTGGTACTATAGCTGCACAGAGATGAGAGGTGTTATTGTCAACTGTGTTTGCAGTTAAGTTACAGTTGTTGTATTTGCTACTGCATTACAGATAGGGACCTAGTTGATGTAGAATAGATTTTGCAATACAAGTGCCTGGATGTGGATTTGAGGTAGTGTCCTTCCCACCTGTCACTGCTTTCCCTTGGCTCTCTTGTTGTAATTACAGGATGTACCCGTGGGACTGTTGTGGTTGCTGTATTTTGTCGTGCCCCAGCTTCGGTCAGTACTGGGCATGCCCCCCTGCCGTGCCCCTTTCCCCATGCCACTTCATATATGTGCTGACTTACATGCATTGTGTAGTAGGTATCCCCCCCCTGCTTACAGTCCCCATTATTGTATTATGATTCCCCATGCGACTTACCCTGCATGTGCGTAGTGTCGTGGTAGTCTGCGCTGTCCAGTCCTTGAATCCCTGTGACGATCTCCTCCGGGATGACGGCTGCGACCATCTCCTCCATGTGGTCCAGGGCCTCCTGTTGTGCTGGACTCCCCCCTCCAGTCTGCATTGCTGCCTTCCTGTTCCTGGCCATTTTCTCTTTGGTCCTACGTTTGCAGTCATGCCAGCGTTTCTTACACTCGGTGACTGTCCGGCGTTCTTCAGCCACACTGTTAATCTTGTCCACAATTTGTTTCCAGATGGCCTCTCTCCTACTGAGTGGCAATTTTGAGGAGATGAAAAGTTGGTGCTGGTGTTCCGTCACCTCTTTCACCAGGATTTCCTGCTCCTCTGCACTGAAGCGACACTTTCTTTTTTTTTTTTAAATGTCCTGGGTCCTGTATGCTTCCTCCTGGCTGGTTCCTGGTCTGCTCTCATCCTCTCCTGGGGTCTGTTGGGGCATCTAGGATCCATTTTGGGTCTCCTCTCCTGAAAGGGCAGTTTTTGCGCAAAAATGTGACGCTATTGCGTGAAAAAAAATGGCGTTTTCACGATTGCGCTGTCGTAAATCGACCCACAGTGATGTGCGTCGCATTTACGTTGGTTTCCTTTACGACAGACCGACGCTGTGTGCGTCACGAAATAATGACTCCCACCTGTTGGTTGCGCCGCCGTACGTCAAAGTATAAATTTGACGCCCGCATGGCGCATCCAAATGGCGTTAGACGGCGCAAATTTTTTTGACGCAAAATTGCGTTAGCGCAATTTTGCGTCAAAAAGTATAAATATGGCCCCAAATGTCCCAGGAGTGTTGCTCCGAAGTGCTGCATCATGCGTTCACGACACAGCTGCACTGATGGGAGCGCCCACATTTGTTCTTGTTGCGGCGGGACAGCCATTGCGGAAAAACAACAGCAACAGCAAAACGCCGGCTAATAAAGCCAAAGTGATCGGAAATCCCCCCAAAATGCTTCTGAAAATTGAATGAATAGCCGAAGGTATCAGACCGAATATGGAAGAGAAGGTATGAACAAAACCAACACCTACGGCTTTGAAAAAATGTGCCAATCCAGCTGTGCTGGACGCATTAAATATACGTCCCACGAGTTCACAAAAGTGGCTCGGAAAGTTGGTATTTAACAGGGACTGTATTTCTGCTGATGACCTTGCCACCTGAAGTGCGAAGGTCTCGCGCGCAGGTGTAAGGGCCACATGCTTTTGAAACAATAAAGCCTTTAGTCTACTTAACTTGTCGAAATTCACCTTGGAAGTAGCAATGTGAGGCCAGATATCTGCTACCTCCCTTAATTTAGTGGGGGGAAACAACACATTCCCGCAGCAAGTAACGGCCTTGGTGACCGAAACAACGTAAACTATTCTGGCCCGCATGCCACAACAGTCTTCACTATTCAGGAAGACGTAGCTGCCGTTTGAAAGCACCTGGAATGTGCGTTTAATCAAGGGGACCGGAACTCCCTTCAGATAGCAAGCCAAATTCGCAACCGAGGCATTACATGCCCCATGCAAGGACAGCTGCTTACAAATAATCGAATGGCTGACTGAAGTCTCGCATTCACTACCGCTAAGAAAAACCTCTCTCATGCCATTGAGACATTTGTACAAGAAGGGTAGTTCCCACACCTCATGTACTATCTCCCAACTTTTCCTATCTGCCTACCGGAACATGTTTTAAACAAGAAGTGAATTGTAGTGTAGAAATAGGCAAATTAATAACCCCGTGTATTAACCACTCAGCTGAGGGAATCTCGGCCACGGTAAAAGACAATCTTTCAAATTTTTCAATGTTAAGCATGACATAAGTCGCCTCCTTCTTAGCCATCAGTTGTTGTTGTTGTGTCAAATTAAAGGAAAAGAATATGTCCCTGGCTTGATGTGTTGCCACGGAACGCGATCCGCCTTCACTGTCTGAAGTGTACAACCCAACTGCATAATGGACTTTGTTTGACTTTGTCCATGATATAATGAAGACATGTCAGATCGTATAATGTCTATGGTAGAAGAAACAAAGTTGTAAATGGTATATATTCGGTCGGACAGGGTGTGAATTCCATTATCCACAACAGCTAATGCCTTTTTCAAATTTTCCTGATCTACTTGCCTTAACCGGGACACAGCCTCTTGTTGGGAAAGTTTCCATATTTCATTGTACACTTCGTACAAAAAACGTTTCCTACGTGGTGTCTTCGGGCCTGATAAAAAATCTTGCAAGTCAGTGTTATTAGACAGGAGAGCGAGATGTGTCTTTACTGCATCTAGCGAGGAATATTTTAACCATTGTTGACACAATTTTCCCACACTATATGTAGTAATAATTTCAGCTTGTTCAGGTGATATATAGCGAGGGTCTGCCCTACTTGTCCTGAAACCCCCCGAGGAGGTGACAAAACATTGATGACACCCGTTGGTGTCTATAGGCCACAATAACCACCTGCCCGGACATGACAATGAAGTGTTAAATGTACCATTCTGGACCCAGTCCGTAAGTTCAATAAAAGTGGCATTGATTTATTTCTGACAATCCTTCATTTTGGTAGGGACAGGTATACCAGGCATATTCAATTCTCTAATCGTTGCTCAGCCCAAACAGCTAGTCTGTTGCACAGTTTCATTTTAAAAAATCATCTGGACGGGGATGAGACATGCTCTAAACAATGTTTCTCTACCCTGTGTCTGCCAATGTTTTGTTCCCCAAACACTTTTCAAATCAACATTTTTGGACCAATATTCATAACCTTCAATTGACAGTCGAGAAACAAAAGAATCTGAGTATATGAATTTTGTATTAGTCAACAACATTTGCTTATCTTTATACGGAGTTAGCTTTAAAATAATATGACTTAGCATTCATTTGATGATGCCCAGAAAAATACGCAAATTTGTCAGAATATGTTTTAGAACTCCCTCGCGGGGGAGTTGGGCAATGCTCCCATTGCGTGTAGTCAAATATTGTCTTTGGACTACTGGCTTTATGTATAAAGTGGTGCCCATAATAATTATAACAAAACATGTCATCATAATTGTCTTTAAACTGGTAAACATCTTCATTCTCATAGACAGTATAATATTGTAACTCAGTCATCATGGAATCAACTGTCTTCATGTCCCAATCATCAGATACAATGCCTGGTATCACAATATCATTCATAGATAACTTTAGAACGTACGGTATTTGAATTACCGTATAAATCAAACATTACTTTATCCCACACAATCCCATCCAGAATTGGCACTGCAGAAATGTTCACAAAGGACAAGTCTCTTCGAACCTTATGTGATGAAAAATGTGGCTTCAACACCTCCTCCACCTGTTCAACTGCTGATCTCTCAGGAAGAAAATGACCATGTATCAACAGAAAAAAGGTAACAACAAACCCTACCCAGAGATTTTTTTTTATCATAGTCAATAGAATCCACAGATAGTTCCCAGGAAAAACAAAATACGTAACAAAATACGTATCTTTAAGCCAATAAATCAGCTTACGTGGACCTGGGTCAGGTGTTGAAGAGGCAAATGAGTCTGATAGACCATCGTCGTTGTTGGCAAAGTACCCAGAGGCAGCTCTTGCAAAAGGTGCCGCCGTATTCAATGGAGGAGTAGGTGTTTCTCGCGGTGGTATACTTGTAGATCACACCACCTGCAACATCAGCAGTCATGGTGACTCGATCAAATGATTCCAAATTATTTGTCGTCAGTGGATCCATCGCAAGATCATCTTCCACCCTCCCCAAGCTCGGAGAGGCAATAGTGTTGGTATAAATAACTTGGAGCGGAACATCTTCTCCAGTAGTGAGAGGGATTCGGGAACTACTGGACCTTCCTCTTGGTCTGCTGTGCAGAATCGGCCACATGTTGTAACTTGACATTGTCAATGGAAACAAAGTGATTTTCTTTGGCACCGGGCAACGGTGGTAAAATAACAGTTCTTGCTCCGTGTATCCCCAACACAGGGACTGGTGCTCGATAAGAAGGGCCAAATTCTTTTTTCACTGCAACCTTTTCACGCACAAGATCCCCAACTCTGGGAATCCAACCATTATGCGTTACTGGCACATCCTTAATTCCTGTGGAGGCAGCACTTTTAGAAGAGTTATCTTCACGGAACTGTTGTAATTCCTGCAAAACAGTGACAATATCATTTATGTCAAAAGGCGTTTCCACCGCCTCAACTCCAGGACCATCTAGATCTGGAACAAACATTTGTGTTCCAAACAGGCACTCATATGAAGTATGACCCCCCAGGGACCTTCTAGACAAGTTATTCAGTGCTCTCTGTACTCCATACAGGTGGGTTATCCAACTACGACCCGTACCTAAGACTCTTGCCGTTAAAGATTGCTTTAAATCACGATTTAATCGCTCCATGACAGAATTTCCCTCGGGATGAAATGGAGACGAGAACTGGAGCTGGACCCCCAACGAAACCATGGCGTCCCTGAATGCCCTTGAGGCAAAAGCAGGGCCCTGGTCCTAATGGAACACCGCAACTGCATATGTACCGACAAAGACACTCAAATCTTTAATAACAGTTCGAGCGTCAGCCAAGCACTGTGGCCATACCCACACAAATCTGGAGCAAGAATCAACAGCGACTAGTATATATTTGTATGCACTGTCCGGTGTGAGTGGACCGCAATGATCCAAGTACACACATTGTAATGGTCTGTTTGATATTAAGAGGGGCGTCTGCGGCGGGCGCTTAGCCGTTGAGACTTTAATTTGTTTACAGATGTCTCAACAAAGGACATACTGCTTCGTCTCCTTATAGAGACCAGGCCACCAATAACGGGCCTGTAACAGCGAAATTGTGGCTGCCACGCCAGCATGTGCAGGTGCCACCCCTCATGCGCTGCATTAATCAATTGAGGTCTTACAACTTTATTGGGAATCTCGCGTACGCCTACGCCCGGAATTTTAACCTCAGCATTCAGCATACTTCCCATAAAGTATTGATATTTATTAGGAAATCCTTTAGGATAAGGCGTGCCATCAACCGTAGCTTTTATGGCAGCCAAAATCTCTGTGTCTGGTTTGGAACTCGAACGAGTAACTGCGGCCACAGTGGCAACTGCCACTGCCAACTCTGCGGCTTCATCAGCCAAAGTATTCCCAGCAACGTGTATTCCAACGCGCTGGTGTCCAAGAGTATGTACAACATGGACTTTGGGTAGCGTCTCCTTCAGGTCTGCTACCTTCCCCCCACAGTAGTCTGTGTTTTATGGTGTTGCCCTTTGAATCTCTGAACCCATTCAATCGCCAGCAATGTAGATATTCATTAAAAGACTGGACACAGTAATATGAATCACAAACAATTAGTGTAAACTGTGTTGGATCAGTATGTTCTAGTGCCATCAGTAGAGCTTTCAGCTCAGCCAACTGTGTCGTACAATCCCCTAATGTTTGGGTATAAGTATGTTGGGGGCAGAATTTCTCCCCCTCCAAATGGCCGCTCACTACTGCACATGCAGCAGAATATTGGTGTTTTGTCCCCACCGCCGGTTGCGCAGAGCCATCGGTGTACATGACTACTTGATAGTGATCAATAGGCAACGTGTCAGCGGGAACTGGATATTCAATTTCATATTGCAGAAATTCCTATGTCTGTGGCTTTGGGTAAAAAATGTAATCTACATGAGTGGCTATTAAAGACGTAGCCCATTGTATCCATTGCGGGTGTAATGCTTTCGCGTTAGGAACACTCGCTTTCGTAACAGCCTCTAAGGCTGGAATGGGGGAAACAACTATAATGCGTTTGCCCTGGGCAAGAGGTTGTTCTTTAATAACAGCCATCTGTACAGCAGTGAGAATTTTCTCTGTCGGCGCGAATCGCTGTTCAGCAGCCGAATACAAGTGAGACTTGTATCCTATCGGGACTGTCTCACCTTCATTAAAGGTGACATACGTAAACCCAATGGCCCCAGCTATTACCCTGATGACCAAATGTGTCTTATTGTCCTGTGTATGTAAATGTTTTGCAGCTAGGAGATCTGCTTGCAACTCTCTAAGAGTATGTGTATGCTCAATCGTCCAGAATTTGCTTGAAAAATCAGGACGTATTAATTCGTATAATGGTTTTATGCGTGTAGCATAATCAGGAATGTATGTTCTGCCAAAATTTAGAAAGCCCAACAATGATTGGAGTTTCTTAATCGTATTAGGTGGTTGTAATTGTGTACACTTTTCTAAAAATTGTGGCGCTAGGCTCTTAACTTCGTTTGAAAGCTCATATCCCAGGAATATGACGCTGAGGAAGGCAATTTTTGACTTCTTCAAGTTAAATTTGTAGCCAATTTTGGCAAACCCTACAACAATGCGGGCTACTCGTCTTAAATGTTGTAGTAACTCGTCATCCGTGAGATATATATCATCTACATATGACAATGCTTCAGGGTCCAACTCGTGCAATATTTCAGTCACACGAGCCGCAAACAGTCCTGGGCTATTCTTATACCCCCGAGGCAAACAACAGAATTTTTTCTGGGAGCCTAATGCACTAAAACTTGTAAGGTCCCTACTGTCGGGTGCTATATTCTGGCAAAAGAAACCATTCGAGATATCTAAGGTCGTTTTGTACTTTTTCCGCACAATGTTGTTCATTAGTGCTGCGCTATGTGAATTTTGTATAGCGTATGTACGTGTGTGTCCGTTCAGGTGTCTGTAATCTGAGACTATTCTATACGAATGGTCTGGTTTAGCTACAGGGAATAAGGGATTATTCATCGGCGAGACACAGGGTTCAATTACTCTCTGGTATTCTAATTGTTTAAGTATTTCTCTTACCGGTGCCCTTGCTTCATGTTTTATTGGATATTGCGGTTGTGGCTGAGGTTCACCTTTAATCGGAATTACATGATATGGAGAATCCCTATCCCACCCTACGTGATTTCTATATAAGGCAGGGGCTTGTGCTAGAGCCCATTTGATGCTATAGGACTCTGCGAGTTCCCCTGGAACAAGTGGTGAGAACGAAGGTTTAATAACCTCCTCCCCAACTGGGCATGTGCGAACAAAGTCAGACGGCCAATCCTGTTCAGCCAGCAAAATGTCATATATCTTGACTACACGATCCCAAAAGATTGCGTTTATAGTGCGTTCAATGTCTCCTTCCAATTGTAAAGTCACTGTATATACCCTATCGGGATCAGAGACACGCATATCTGCTGTTTCAACTTGTATGAAGTCATCAGTTGCTTTCACCTCCAGTTGCATTAGAAGATTCTGGTGAACTATTGTGACCTCTGCTGCGCTGTCTAACAGTGCTAGTGCCCACGTCTTGTTCTTCAAGAGAACTCTCTTCCTGTGTGGCATCTCTAATTGAGACTGGCGCCACCTTTTTCTTTTTAAATTGCTGCTTTTGTTGGATCGGTTTCTCTTCTTGTTTGACAGAAACCTCCGTTGAGCGTTGTGATTCCTGTCTCGGTTTCACGTACTCTGTTCTCCGCTCTGACCGCCCACCTCTCTCATTTCTCTTTTCTGATGAGTCCTGAAAGGAGCGAGATTGGCGTGTATGAGTGTATTGATATCTATCAGGCGTTTTCAAGTTATCCCTAATTCTGAGATTATACCTAGTCTGCGGGGACTCCGGTCGCGGAGATTCTCCCCTTTCTGTTTTAGGAGTCTGTTGTTTTTTCTCCCAGCGCTTTTTATTAACCTCAGGTCGCTGTTTAGTATTATCTTTACTAATTTTCCCTTGAAACTGTGGTTTCTGTGGTCTAGGCCCTAGGCTATCTCGACCAATACTGGAATATGTTTCCGCTATTATTTTAGGCAGTTCCCGCTCCGGATCCAGTTGCGGGACGTCACGAAGACGCATACGCACCGCTAGTGCTACCGCCTCCCCTTTAAGATTACTTAATATTATTGAAGAAACCGCGGCAAAATTGCCCATCAGTTGCATTCCCAAATCTAAGGCTGGGGCAGCCCCATATTCATCCTGAATCTGTTTAAGCACTTCCGGTAGGTTTGCCAATGTCAGTGGACCGTGTGCTGTTGTGTAGAGCGCGGCAAACACCGTGCCCCATGTATTACAATGTTCCACTGTGGGAACCATTCCGAATGGTAAACACATAGTTAATATTCTATGTTTGTCCTGAGGTCCCATATGGGGAAATACTGCCTCCAGCGTATTAATTTTTTGCGCCAGCCAAAATGGAGTCTCCTCCCGTTTTGCTAGAACCTTACCCATAATAGAGTGTACAGTCGCCGGTTTTATACCTGGAGCTACTGCATGTTGTTGTGCTGGAGCAGCACGCGCTGGGTTTGTATTTAGTGTCTGCATCACAAATTGTACTAAGCGTCTATAAGTAGCCTTTAAGTCTGTATATAAACGACGAACTTCAGCCACCGGCATATTTGCAACCGCAGGATGTGGTGTATATGTGGCCAATAAAGGCCAAGTCGGACCATCATTACTCAGTGGACCTAACCGTACTGGTAATAATATTGTATGGGGTAGGGCTCCATCAAGCCAATTATTATGCTTTTGAAAAGATAGAGGTATCTCTAAATATGCGTACGCCCTGTACTGGCCAGGCGCGTTCGCAATCGTGTATGTGTGAAATGTGACCCAAGAGTAAAAAAGTTCTGTTCTATAGGCTGCATGGGCGGCCACCACAAACGTGACTGGACCCCCCTGGTTCGTAAGACCATGTGTAAGCAAATGCGCTGTGAGTGGTTGTCTCATATTAAGAGCTACTTGTATTACCTGGGGATTCGCCATTAGAAAAACAGCGACTGTTCAGAGAAGGCACACCACAAACAGGGTCTTTCCTTTTAAGGTTCAAGCTTGAACAACCACCCGCTATATCTAGGTTTACCTATATCGCGGTGGTGGAAGTCCTCAGTGCCACGGACGTCTCCGTTAAAGGAACTGAGGGATCATTATAATATATGAGACCGAGAGAGACTGGTGGACCCGAAAATTAGAGCCAGACCAATCGTTGGCGGCGCCATGTCGCGTAGGCTCTCATTATCCTAATGAGACTACTGGATTTCTGGGTAGCAGGGTCGTTCACAGTGTGGGGGACTAAGTCTAACCCACGGCGAAGGACCCTTGTTGCCCTCAATCCGGTTTTGCTCCGGCTAACTAGCAGTGCCTCATCTCTCCCAGAGGGAAGGGATGATTGGGCAGCCGAGCGCATGACATCTTAGGGATTCTCAGGGAAGTCGTGGTCACTCAGATCCCAACCAGTTCTCTCATACCAAGTGTGGTCTCATATACAAATGACAGAGGCAGTTTAAGTTTTACAGACTGATTTAATAAAACAACTGCATTTTAGATAATAAGGCGTGAGACACAATAACCAGAACCATATAACACAGTAGGATTGAAATAGTAACGAGGAGAGTGAAACATAGGAATAACGCTATCATAGGGCTACTAGATTACGTTCTCTCTTCTAGGTTCTATTTTGAGCACAGCATGTTAAGCTCTAAGCCTGCCTTTCAGGTTTCCCCGGGAGGACATCAACCCTCATACCTGAGCAAAGGCCTGTGATCTGGATCAGCATCTGCAACAGGGCAGTCAGCGTCTAGTTGTGGTTCCCTGGTCGGAATCTCCCTCACACGTGTACTAGGACTAGGAAGTGTTTTTATACTTAACATGTCGGTGTTCTAAGAAACGTCCCTACGTAAGAGTGTGTTTTCTACGAACCCTAAAGACTAAACTCCTACCACGTCTATCGGCAATGTACCAAACTGTATCCTTGACTGAAGCACAGAGCGAGCAAGAATGTATTGTTTGAGAACTCCGGTGCTAAAGTAAGCTAAACATTGTGATAGAAGAAAATAAAACAAGACTGTGAAACTGGTTATTGAAAAATAACAGTTTGAGGCTAAATAAAATGCATCTAGAACAAAGTGCACAGAGGCCTAATTCTTTAAGCAAACGCGCAAAGGCTATATTAAAAATGGCTACCCTACAAACTCAGGGAGGACTCGAGGTCAGAATCATCTGGGGACCTTCTCTGGACCAGTGGGCTACCTTGACACAGGCCATGGGCGTTAGGTACTAAATGGGCAGGACCCGCGGATCCGGGGAGGTTCTGGAGTCCTTCTTGGAGCCGCAGTCCTCAGGAGGAGATCTTGGTCCCTGGGTAGGCAGGCAGTCCTCTGGGGGTTTGTAGAGGTCGCTAGTCATGCAGGACAAGTCGCCTTTGTGTAGCAGGAATCTTGAAGCTGCAGACAGGCCCGTAGGGCTTTGACCAAGTCAGTTGTCGTCTAAAGTCTTCTCCTGGTGCAGCTTTTCAGTCCTTCTTGTTTTCAGGTCGCCATGAATCTGAAGAGCAAGGTTCGGGGGTGCCCCTAAATACTAGATTTAAGGGTGTCACAGGGATCAGAGGGCAGTAGCCAATGGCTATTGTTCCTGAGAGTGGCTACACCCTTCCTGTGCTAGGGGGCGCACTCCTTACCCTATTGGTAATATCCTCCAAAGCAAGATGGAGGATTATGCTAGGAGGGGTTCACCTCAGCTCTGGGCACCTCCTGGTGTTTAATAATTATCCTGCTAGACCTGCCGCCAAAAGTAGGGCTTGGTCCACGGGGCGGGCATCTTCCACTAACTGGAGAACCCTGGGACAGTGTAACATGAGGAAGGAGCCTTTGAGGCTCACCACCAAGTGTTGCAGTTCCTGCAGGGGATAGATGTGAAGTTCCTCCACCCAGAGCAGGCTTTGTTCCTGACCCCAAAGAGCACAAAGGCTCCCACCCTATGGGGTCAGAAACTTGTCTGTTAGTGGCAGGGTGGCTCAACCTTACACTAAGGGGTTGAGTGAATACAGGAGGCATCTCTAAGATGCCCTCTGTGTGCATTTTACAATACTTCCAACACTGGCATCAGTGTGGGTTTATTGAGCTGAGAAGTTTGATACCAAACTTCCCAGTCTTCAGTGAAGCCAACATGGAGCTGTGGAGTTCGTAATGACAAACTCCCAGCCCATGTACTCAATATGGCCACACTGCACTTATAATGTCTAAGAATGGACTTAGACACTCTAGTGGCAAATTGCTTATGCACATATGCCCTCACCTGTGGTATAGTGCACCCTGCCTAAGGCCTGCTATAGGAGTGACTTACCTATGCCACAGGCAGTGGTTTGTGGGCATGGCACCCAGAGAGGGATGCCATGTTGACTTTACCTTTTTCTCCCCACCAGCACACACAAGCTGCAAAGGCAATGTTCATGTGTTTGGTGAGGGGTCCCTTAGGGTGGCATGATGCATGCTGCAGCCCTTACGGACCAACCGTGGCCACAGGGCCCTTGGTACCACTGGGACTTTTAACAAGGGACTTAGGTGTGTGCCAAGGGTGTGCCGATTGTGGAAGCAATGGTATAGTTTAGGGAAAGAACACAGGTGCCTGGGCCTGGTTAGCAGAATCCCAGCACACACTCAGTCAAGGTAGCATTAGAGATCAGGCAAAAAGATGGGGGGAACCATGCCAAAAGGGACACTCCCTCCCAAATGAAAGAGGATGAGACTAACCTTTCCCAAGAGAGTCTTCACTGTCTAACTGGAAGAACCTGGAAAGTCCATCTGCTTTGGCATGGACAGTCCCAGGTCTATGTTCCACTGTAAAGTCCATTCCCTGTAGGGAGATGGACCACCTCAAATGTTTAGGGTTCTCACCTTTTATATGCATAAGCCATCTGGAAGGCCTGTGGTCAGTCTGAACAGTGAAGTGAGTGCCAAACAAGTATAGTAGAGAATTCTTTCTTTTCGTTTGCCCCTGGTGCCATGTCCATTAGCCAGTACCCTGCATTCAAGTCAAAGGTAGTGAGGAACTTTGCTGCACCTAATTTTTCTATCAGCTCATCAGCCCTGGGTGTAGGGTGAGCATATGTCTTAGTGACAGTGTTGAGACCGCTGTAGTCCACACAAAACCTCATTTCCTTTTTTCCACCCTGGGAATGAGGCTTGGAGACTAAGACCACTGGGCTAGCCCATGGGCTGTCAGAAGGTTCAATAACCCCTAAATCCAGCAACGTGTTGACTTCAACTGTGATGCTCTCCTTAACTTGGTCAGCCTGCCGATAGAGCTTGGATTTCACAGGCAAGCTGTCCCCAGTGTACACCAGTGTGTCTCTACAGGGGTTAAGGAGAAGAGCTCTGCACACTGCTGCAGGACCTGCCTGCAGTCAGCCGCTCTTGGGCAGTGGGAGTGTGTGAGTAGACAGCTCCATCAACTCACCCTTCTTTTGGGTTGTGAGAAAGGAGGTCAGGGAGAGGTTCACTCTCTGTTTCCTGATCCTCATCAGTAACCATCAGTGTGGTCACATCAGCCCTGTCACAGAAAAGCTTCAGGTGGTTCACATGGATCACCCTTTTGAGTGTCCTGCTAGTGCACAGGTCTACCAAGTAGGTGACCTCACTTTTCTTTTCTAGTATAGGGTAAGGGCCGCTCCACTTGTCCTGAAGTGCCCTGGGAGTCAAAGGCTCTATTACCCACACCTTCTGCCCTGGTTTAAACTCCACCAGTGCAGCCTTTCAGTCATACCACTGCTTCTGGAGCTGTTGACTGGCCTCAATGTTTTGGATGCTATTTCCATGTACTCTGCCATTCTAGAATGTAGGCCTAGTACTTAGTCCACCACATCTTGCTTAGTTTTGTGGTGAGGTCCCTCCCAATGCTCCTTCACAAGTGCAAGTGTTCCCCTAACAGGATGGCCAAACAGAAGTTCAAAGGGGGGGACCCTACTCCTTTCTGAGGCACCTCTCTCTAGGTGAAATACAAGCATGGAAAATGGACATCACATCTCCTTTTGAGATTTTCAGGGAGTCCCATGATCATGCCCTTCAAAGTCTTGTTGAACCTTTTAACAAGTCCATTGGTTTGTAAATAGTATGGTGTGGCAAACGTATAGGTCACCCCACACTCATTCCACATGTGTTTCAGGTAAGCTGACATGAAGTTGGCATCTCTGTCAGAAACCACCTGTGTAGGAAACACTACGCTGGTTAGGATACCAATGATGGCTTTGGCTACTGCAGTGGCTGCAGTAGACCTAAGGGGATTTGTTCAGGATACCTGGTAGCAAGATACAACACTACCAGTATATATTGGTTGTGGGTGGTTCAAGTGTAACCACTATGTCCACACCAACCACTAGTAGTGGAATTAGGAGGGCCTTTGGATGGCCACCTGCATTACCAGTGGCTTGGCAAGTGACACAGGCGCTGCAAAACTCCTTCACTTTTTGTGACATGTTGAGCAAGTAGAAACGGCTGACAAGCCTATTCCAAGTTTTAGTTTGGCCCAGATGCCCAGCTAGAGGGATGTCATGGGCTAGTGTGAGGATGAATTCCCTGAACTGTTGAGGCACTACCACTCACCTGGTGGCACCACATTTGGGGTCTCTGGCCTCAGTGTACAAGAGTGTAGCAGCTTGTGGTCGCAGGCCTTCTAGAATGGGACTGGTTCTCTGTCCCTGGTACAGTTGGTCCCTAAAGGGTCCCCGCGGGCCCAAGAGCTCAACTTGGAAAGGTTTAAGTTCCATGGGCTCAGTTCCCTCTGGGGTTGGTAAGGTTTCTTCCTGAGAAGAGGAGTCTTGGGCTTTTTGCTGTACAGAATCTGGTCCCCCAGTCTTCTTGCCTTTCCGCTTGGAAGGCTGGGGCATTATTCCAGGCTCCAACACTTCTTTTTCACCCTGTGCTCGGCTTTTTGCTCTAGTCTTTACACACCCCATCTCAGGGATACCCAGCATGGCTGCATGGGTTTTGAGTTCAACCTCAGCCCATGCCGAGGATTGCAGGTCATTCCCTAGCAGACATTCAACTGGGATTGCAGAAGAGACTACTACCTGTTTCAGGCCAGTAACCCCTCCCCATTCTGAGGTCACCATAGCCATGGGATAGACCTTAGTTACATTGTCAGTATTGGTAACTGGATATGTTTGTCGAGCCAAGTACTGTCCTGGGGAAACCAGTCCAGTTTTTTTTCTGTTACCATGGTGACACTAGCACATGTATCCCTCAGGGCTTCTGCTATAGTCCCATTAATCAAGGGGTGCTGTCTGTATTTGTTCATATTAGGGGGAAGACAGCAAGAGTGGCAACATCTAACCTACCATCAGAGACTAAAATAGCTTCAGTGTGAATTTGCCCTAGGCACACTGTAGATCTCACCTGGAGCCTGGCTATACCAGTGCTAGCTGCAGTACTAGGGGGATTCTTTTTGTGACAGGCCAAGTCTCCAGTTTGGTGTCCATTCTGTCTACAGTTGAAATACAAGACCTTTTTGGGATCAAAGTTTTTACCTTTGTATCCATGAGTGGATGTGAAGAGGTTCAGGGCCCACACTCCTGGCAGGTTTTTAGGGACCTATAGAAAACTCTTTCATCCTTAGGTGTCTCACCACTCTTCCCCTGGGAGGCTTAGTAACCCATTTCTTTTGGTCACCCCCAGTGGAAGTCTTGGTCACCCTAGTCTTGACCCAATGATCTGCCTTCTTTCCTAATTCTTGGGGAGAAACTGGACGTAAGTCTACCAGATATTGATGCAACTTTTCATTGAAGCAGTTACTTAAAATGTGTTCTTTTATAAACAAATTATAGGACCCATCATAGTCATGCGCTTCACTTCCAGTTAACCAATCATCTAGTGTTTTCACTGAGTAGTCTAGGAAATCAACCCAGGACTGCCTGAAGGTTTTGTGAGCCCCCCTGAGCCTAATTCTATACTCCTCAGTGGTGAGCCCAAAGCCCTCAATCAGGGTAACCTTCATAAGGTCATAGGACTCAACATCTGCTCTAATGAGTGTGAGAAATCTATCCCTACACTTACTAGTGAACAGATCCGAAAGGAGAGCTCCCCAGTGAGACTTTTTCACATTCCTCATTCCACATGCCCTCTCAAAGAAAGTGAACCATTTGGTGATGTCACCATCCTCATACTTGGGGACAATCCTTTTGGGGATTTTAGGGTCATACGATTGCTCTCTGCCCCTAGGTATTATGTCTCTGCCACCATTAATGGGTACTAAGCCCATTTCTGCTTCTGCTCTCGACCTCTCTATAACCAGGATCTGTCTCTCCAAAGCAAGTTGCATATTTATACTTTTTGCTGCAATACTGCGCAAACGCAGTTTTGAGGCAAAAAATATAGCGCACGCTTGCGTCATTCCAAAGCACCAGCCGGGCGCCATATTTATGGAATGCCGCAAGCCGGCGATCAGGTTGGGCTAGCATTAGAAAAATGATCTTAGCCGGGTGGGGGTGGCCGTACGGGTGAAAGGGGGTTTGCCTCAAAAAATTATGCTAGGCTGGTTAGAGGCAAAATAAATGCCTCTAACCACCCTAGCGTCATTTCTGACAGAAAACCATCCATACCACACAACTCCTGTCTTATAAAAGACAGGACTCGTGCCACTACCCCAATGACCAGTACAGGGGACCGGGGTGCCCTGAGCATGGCCATTGCACCCAGTGCCATGCAGGCACGCCCATATCAGGGCCCCGATTGGTACTTCATTTTTAAAAAAAATACTTAACTGTACTTACTGTACTTACCTGGGATGGGGTCCCCCATCCACCGGCGATCCTCTGGTGTGGCTGTGGGCGTTCCTGGGGCTTGGAGTGGGCACCTGTGGGCCCATTCCAATGTGTTTCACCATGGCAATGGGTCCCCAGGTGTAGGAGGCTGGCCTGGCTTGTAGTGGGTACCAGCGGTACTTACACCTTGTGCCAGGTCCAGGTATCCCTTATTAGTGTAGAAGAGGTGTTTCTAGCAGCTTAGGCTGATAGAAGGTAGCTATGGCAAAGCAGCTTAGGCTGAACTAGGAGACATGTAAAGCTCCTACTATACCACTGGTGTCATATGCACAATATCATAAGAAAACACAATACACAGATATACTAAAAATAAAGGTACTTTATTTTTATGACAATATGCCAAAAGTATCTCAGTGAGTACCCTCAGTATGAGGATGAGAAATATACACAAAATATATGTACACAATACCAAAATTATTCAGTAATAGAAAAAGGAAGTAATGCAAGCAGTGTAAAGTTACAATAGATTGCAATAGGAGCACATAGGTATAGGGGCAACACAAACCATATACTCCAAAAGTGGAATGCGAACCACGAATGGACCCCAAACCTATGTGAGCTTGTAGAGGGTCTCTGGGACTGTAAAAAAACAGTGAGGGTTAGAAAAATAGCCCACCCCAAGACCCTGTAAGGTAGGTGTAAAGTGCACCTACAACCCCCAGAGAGCACAGAAGTCGTGATAGGGGGATTCTGCAAGGAAATCCAACACCAGCAATGCAACAACAGTGGATTTCCGGACCTGAGTACCTGTAAGGCAAGGGGACCAAGTCCAAGAGTCGCGACTGTGTTGAGAATGGGCAGGAGCCCAGGAAATGCCAGCTGAGGGTGCAAGGAAGCTGCCACCGGATGGAAGAAGCTTGGTGTTTTGCAAGAACGAAGAGGACTAGGAACTTCCCCTTTGGAGGATGGATGTCCCACGCAGAAAGACCCCAAACAAGCCTTGATAACTGCAAGGGTCGCGGTTAGGGTTTTTGGATGCTGCTGTGGCCCAGGAGGGACCAGGATGTCGCCACTTGGATGAGGAGACAGAGGGGGCGCCCAGCAAGTCATGGAGCCCTCACAGAAGCAGGCAGCACCCGCAGAAGTACCGGAACAGGCACTTAGAAGAGGAGTGAACCAGAGTCCATGTGAAGTCACAAAAGGGAGTCCCACGACGCCGGAGGACAACTCAAAAGGTTGTGCACTGTAGGTTAGAGTGTCGGGGACCCAGGCTTGGCTGTGCACAAAGGAAATCCTGGAAGAGTGCAGAGGAGCCGGAGCAGCTGCAAATCACGCGGTACCCAGCAATGCAGTCTAGCGTGGGGAGGCAAGGACTTACCTCCACCAAACTTGGACTGAAGAGTCACTGGACTGTGGGAGTCACTTGGACAGAGTTGCTGAATTCCAGGGACCACGCTTGTCGTGCTGAGAGGGGACCCAGAGGACCGGCGATGCAGTCTTTTGTTGCCTGTGGTTGCAGGGGGAAGATTCCGTCGACCCACAGGAGATTTCTTCAGAGCTCCTGGTGCAAGAAGGAGGCAGGCTACCCCCAGAGCATGCACCACCAGGAAACAGGTGAGAATGCCGGCAGGATGAAGCGATACAAGGTTGCTAGTAGTCGTCTGGCTACTTTGTTGCGGTTTTGCAGGCGTCCTGAGCAGTCAGCGGTCGATCCTTTGGCAGAAGGTGAAGAGGGAGATGCAGAGGAACTCTGGTGAGCTCTTGCATTCGTTATCTGAAGAATTCCCCAAAGCAGAGACCCTAAATAGCCAGAAAAGGAGGTTTGGCTACCTAGGAAGGAGGATTGGCTACTAACAGAGGTAAGAGCCTATCAGAAGGAGTCTCTGACGTCACCTGCTGGCACTGGCCACTCAGAGCAGTCCAGTGTGCCAGCAACACCTCTGTTTCCAAGATGGCAGAGGTCTGGGGCACACTGGAGGAGCTCTGGGCAGCTTCCCTGGGAGGTGCAAGTCAGGGGAGTGGTCACTCCCCTTTCCTTTGTCCAGTTTCGCACCAGAGCAGGGCTGGGGGATCCCTGAACGGGGTAGACTGGCTTATGCAGAGATGGGCAGCATCTGTGCCCATCAAAGCATTTCCAGAGGCTGGGGGAGGCTACTCCTCCCAGCCATCACACCTATTTCCAAAGGGAGAGGGTGTTACACCCTCTCTCAGAGGAAATCCTTTGTTCTGCCTTCCTGGGCCAGGGGTGCCTGGACCCCAGGTGGGCAGAAACCAGTCTGAGGGGTTGGCAGCAGCAGCAGCTGCAGTGGAGACCCCGGAAAGGCAGTTTGGCAGTACCCGGGTTCTGTGCTAGAGACCGGGGGGATCATGGAATTGTCTCCCCAATTCCAGAATGGCATTGGGGTGACAATTACATGATCTTAGACATGTTACATGGCCATGTTCTGAGTTACCATTGTGACGCTATACATAAGTAGTGACCTATGTATAGTGCACGCGTGTAATGGTGTCCCCGGACTCACAAAGTCCGGGGAATTTGCCCTGAACGATGTGGGGGAACCTTGGCTAGTGCCAGGGTGCCCACCCACTAAGTAACTATGCACCCAACCTTCACAAAGTGAAGGTTAGACATATAGGTGACTTATAAGTTACTTAAGTGCAGTGGTAAATGGCTGTGAAATAACGTGGACGTTATTTCACTCAGGCTGCACTGGCAGGCCTGTGTAAGAATTGTCAGATCTCCCTATGGGTGGCAAAAGAAATGCTGCAGCCCATAGGGATCTCCTGGAACCCCAATACCCTGGGTACCTCAGTACCATATACTAGGGAATTATATGGGTGTTCCAGTATGGCAATGTGAATTGGTGAAATTGGTCACTAGCCTGTTAGTGACAATTTGGAAAGCAGAGAGAGCATAACCACTGAGGTTCTGGTTAGCAGAGCCTCAGTGAGATAGTTAGTCATCATACAGGGAACATATACAGGGCACACACTTATGAGCACTGGGGCCCTGCCTGGCAGGGTCCCAGTGACACATAGACTAAAACAACATATATACAGTGAAATATGGGGGTAACATGTAAGGCAAGATGGTACTTTCCTACACCAGGTCCCCTAATGCCTGGTCTGACCCAGGCTTTAAATAATGGTGCAAAGCAAGATTGCACCATTATTTAGCCCCTCCTCTCACCCATGCATCATTTTAGCACGTGGGAATAAATATGGCGCTCTGGCGTTAGCGCCATTTTTCAGATGGAAACGCCTACCTTGCATCTTATTGATGCAAGTTAGGTGCACCCATCCAATAAATGGTGCTAACTCCAGTATTTTGACACTAGACTTGTCCAGAGCAAAACAGAGTCCTTACCGTGCTGTGGATGAAGCTTCTGTAGATACGAAGCCAAAGATGATGATTATGGAAATGGTTAAATTATGACTGCGCTCCCCTATGCCAAATCCCCATAAATGAGGACCTGTGACATTAAGAGAGAAGTTAAATGCCACTGCCTAGCCTGACCGTCATTAGAAATAACTTCATCTAACCAGGAAGGTTTCTAACAGCTGTTCCATATGCTCTGCCTTCACTTGTGGTGGCAGTCACATGCAAACATACACCCAGTAGTTCCACCTGTTTCTGCTCTACAGACATTTAAAAGTAAGTGAACAGTATCACTGACATCATTCAGTGACACTGAAAGATGAGTAAGGGAACAGTATCATTGACATTGTGCTGTATGAGGAGTAAGTGAACAGTATCACTGACATACTATATGAGGAGTAAGTGAACAGTATCACAGACATACTTTATGATGAGTAAGTTCACAGTATCACTGAAGTTGTGCTGTAGGAGGAGTAGGTAAACAGTATCACTGAAGTTGTACTGTATGATGAGTAAGTGAACAGTATCACAGACATACTATATGATGAGTAAATGCACAGTATCACTGAAGTTGTGCTGTAGGAGGAGTAAGTAAACAGTATCACTCACATTGTACTATACGAGTAAGTAAACAGTATCACTGATATTGTACTGTATGATAAGTAACTGAACATTATTGCTGACTTTGTAGTATATGATGAGTAAGTGAACATTATCATTGACATTGTTCTATATGATGAGTAAGTAAACAGTGTCACTGACCTTGTACTGTATGATGAGTAAGTGAACAGTATCACTGAAGTTTTACTGTATGATGAGTAAATAAACAGTGTCAGTGATATTTTACTATATGACGAGTAATTTAACAGTATCACTGACATTGTACTATAGGATGAGTAAGTGAACAGTATCACTGACATTGTTCTGTATGATAAGTAAACAGTATCACTGACATTGTATTATATGAGGAGTACATAAACAGTGTCAGTGACATTGTAGTATATGATGAGTACGTGAACAGTATCGCTGACATTGTACTGTATGATGTGTAACTGAACAGTAACGCTGACATTGTACTGTATGATGAGTAAGTGAACAATATCGCTGACGTTGTAGTATATGATGAGTAAGTGAATAGTATTGCTGATGTGGTATGTGATGAGTAAGTACACAATATCACTGAAGTTGTACGGTATGAGTAAGTAAATAGTATCACTGACATTGTACTATATGATGAGAAAATAAACAGTGTCAGTGACATTGTAGTATATGATGAGTACGTGAACAGTAACTCTGACATTGTACTGTATGATGAGTAAGTCAACAGTATCGCTGACATTGTACTACATGATGAGTAAGTAAAGAATGTCAGTGACATTGTAGTATACGATGAGTACGTGAACAGTATCACTGACATTGTACTGTATGATGTGTAAGTGAACCATATCACTGACCTTGTACTGTATGATGCGTAAGTGAACAGTACACTGATATTCTACTGTATGATAGGTAAGTGAACAGTATCGCTGACATTGTACTATATGATGAGAAAGTGAACAGTATTGCTGACGTTCTAGTATATGATGAGTAAGTGAACAGTGTCGCTGACATTGTACTATATGAGGAGTAAGTGAACAGTGTTGCTGACTCCTCATCACTGGTGTTGTAGTATATGATAAGTAAGTGAACAGTATTGCTGACGTTGTAGTATATGATGAGTAAGTAAACAGTATCGCTGACATTGTACTATATGAGGAGTAAGTGAACAGTGTCACTGACATTGCACTATATGAGCAGTAAGTGAACAGTATCACTGATGTTGTAGTATATGATGAGTAAGTGAACAGTATCACTGTGATTGTACTATATGAGCAGTAAGTGAACAGTATCACTGATGTTGTAGTATATCATGAGTAAGTAAACAGTATTGCTGACATTGTACTGTATGAGGAGTAAGTGAACAGTGTCACTGACATTGTTTTGTATGATGAGTAAGTAAACAGTATCACTGACATTGTACTATATGAGGAGTAAGTGAACAGTAACGCTGACATTGTACTGTATGAGGAGTAAGTGAACAGTATCACTGACATTGTTCTATATGAGGAGTAAGTGAACAGTGTCACTGACATTGTATCACTTGCATTGTATTATATGAGGAGTAAGTGAACAGTGTCACTGACATTGTGTTGTATGATGAGTAAGTGAACAGTATCACTGACATTGTACTATATGAGGAGTAAGTGAACAGTGTTGCTGACTCCTCATCACTGATGTTGTAGTATATGATGAGTAAGTGAACAGTATTGCTGACGTTGTAGTATATGATGAGTAAGTAAACAGTATCGCTGACATTGTACTATATGAGGAGTAAGTGAACAGTAACGCTGACATTGTACTGTATGAGGAGTAAGTGAACAGTATTACTGACATTGTTCTATATAAGGAGTAAGTGAACAGTGTCACTGACATTGTATCACTGACATTGTACTATATGAGGAGTAAGTGAACAGTGTCACTGACATTGTGTTGTATGATGAGTAAGTGAACAGTATCACTGACATTGTACTATATGAGGAGTAAGTGAACAGTGTTGCTGACTCCTCATCACTGATGTTGTAGTATATGATGAGTAAGTGAACAGTATTGCTGACATTGTAGTATATGATGAGTAAGTAAACAGTATCGCTGACATTGTACTATATGAGGAGTAAGTGAACAGTGTCACTGACATTGCACTATATGAGCAGTAAGTGAACAGTGTCACTGATGTAGTATATGATGAGTAAGTGAACAGTATCACTGATGTTGTAGTATATGATGAGTAAGTGAACAGTATTGCTGACGTTGTAGTATATGATGAGTAAGTGAACTGTATCACTGACATTGTACTATATGAGCAGTAAGTGAACAGTATCACTGATGTTGTAGTATTTGATGAGTAAGTGAACAGTATTGCTGACATTGTAGTATATGATGAGTAAGTAAACAGTATGGTTGACAGTGTATTGTATGATGAGGAAGTGAACAGTATCACTGACATTGTACTATATGAGGAGTAAGTGAACAGAATCACTGACGTAAAGTATGATGAGTAAGTAAAGAGTATTACTAATATTGTGCTGTATGATAAGTAAGTGAATAGTATTGCTGAAATTGTACTGTATGATGAGTAAGTGAACAGTATCACTGGCATTGTACTATAAGATGAGTAAGTAAACAGTATCACAGACATTGCACTGTATGAGTAAGTGAACAGTATCACTGACATTGTACTGTATGATGAGTAAGTAAACAGTATCACTGACATTGTACTGTATGGGTAAGTGAACAGTATTACAGACATTGTGCTGTATGATGAATAAGTATCAGTATCACTGACATGGTACTATATGAGGAGTAAGTGAACAGTATCACTGACGTACTGTACGATGAGTAAGTAAACAGTATCTGTGACATTGTACTATATGAGGAGTAAGTCAACAGTGTCACTGACATTGTACTGTATGATAAGTAAGTGAATAGCATCGCTCACATTGTAGTATATGATGAGTAAGTGAATAGTATTGCTGACATTGTACTGTATGATGAGTAAGTGAACAGTATCACTGACATTGTACTATATGAGGAGTACGTGAACAGTATCGCTGACATTTTACTGTATGATGAGTAAGTAAAGAGTGTCAGTGACATTGTATTGAATGATGAGTAACTAAACAGTATTGCTGACGTTGTAGTATATGATCAGTAAGTAAACAGAATTGCTCACATTGTACTGTACGATAAGTAAGTGAACTGTATCACTGACATACTGTATGATGAGTAAGTGAACAGTATCACTGATATTGTACTGTATGTTAAGTAAGTGAACAGTATTGATGTTGTAGTATATGATGAGTAAGTAAACAGTATGGTTGATATTGTACTGTATGATGAGTAAGTGAACAGTATCGCTTACATTCTAGTATATGATGATCTAGTGAATAGTATTGCTGACGCTGTAGTATATGATGAGTAAGTAAACAGTATGATTGATATTGTACTGTGTGATAAGTAAGTGGACAGTATCACTGACGTACTATATGATGAGTAAGTGAACCATATCACTGATACTATGATAAGTAAGTAAACAGTATCACTAATATTGTACTGTATGTTAAGTAAGTGAACAGTATTGACGTTGTAGTATATGATGAGTAAGTAAACAGTATGGTTGACATTGTACTGTATGATAAGTAAGTGAACAGTATCGCTCACATTGTAGTATATGATGAGTAAGTGAATAGTTTTGCCAAAGTTGTAGAATATGATGAGTAAGTAAACAGTATGATTGATATTGTACTGCATGATTAGTAAGTGAACAGTGTCACTGACATTGCCATATATGATGAGTACGTGAACAGTATCGGTGACATTGTACTGTATGATGAGTAGGTGAACAGTATCACTGAATTGGTACTGTATGATGAGTAAGTGAACACAATTGCTGACATTGTACTATATGATAAATAAGTGAACAGTATTGCTCACATTGTAGTATATGATGAGTAAGTGAACAGTATTGCTGATGTTGTAGTATATGATGAGTAAGTAAACAGTATGGTTGACATTGTACTGTATGATAAGTAAGTGAACAGTATCGCTCACATTGTAGTATATGATGAGTAAGTGAATAGTATTGCCAAAGTTGTAGAATATGATGAGTAAGTAAACAGTATGGTTGATATTGTACTGCATGATAAGTAAGTGTCACTGACATTGCCATATATGATGAGTACGTGAACAGTATTGGTGACATTGTACTGTATGATGAGTAGATGAACAGTATCACTGAATTTGTACTGTATGATGAGTAAGTGAACACTATTGCTGACATTGTACTATATGATAAATAAGTGAACAGTATCGCTCACATTGTAGTATATGATGAGTAAGTGAACAGTATTGCTGAAGTTGTAGTATATGATGAGTAAGTAAACAGAATTGCTCACATTGTACTGTATGATGAGTAAGTGAACAGTATCACTAATATTGTACTGTATGTTAAGTAAGTGAACAGTATTGACGTTGTAGTATATGATGAGTAAGTAAACAGTATGGTTGACATTGTACTGTATGATAAGTAAGTGAACAGTATCGCTCACATTGTAGTATATGATGAGTAAGTGAATAGTTTTGCCAAAGTTGTAGAATATGATGAGTAAGTAAACAGTATGATTGATATTGTACTGCATGATAAGTAAGTGAACAGTGTCACTGACATTGCCATATATGATGAGTACGTGAACAGTATCGGTGACATTGTACTGTATGATGAGTAGGTGAAAAGTATCACTGAATTAGTACTGTATGATGAGTAAGTGAACACTATCGCTGACATTGTACTATATGATAAATAAGTGAACAGTATCGCTCACATTGTAGTATATGATGAGTAAGTGAACAGTATTGCTGATGTTGTATTATATGATGAGTAAGTAAACAGTATGGCTGACATTGTACTGTATGATGAGTAAGTGAACAGTATCACTCCCATTGAAGTATATGATGAGTAAGTGAATAGTATTACTGACGTTGTACTGTATGATGAGTAAGTAAACAGTATGGCTGACATTGTACTGCATGATGAGTAAGTGAACGGTGTCACTGATATTATACTGTATGATAAGTGAGCAGTATTGCTCACATTGTACTGTATATGATGAGTAAATGAACAGTATCACTGACCTTTAACTGTATGATAAGTAAGTGATCAGTATAACTGACATTGTAGTATATGATGAGTAAGTGGACAGTATCACTGACGTAAAGTATGATGAGTAAGTGAACAGTACCACTGATATTGTACTGTATGATAAGTAAGTGAACAGTATGGCTGAAATTGCCAAAGTTGTAGAATATGATGAGTAAGTAAACAGTATGATTGATATTGTACTGCATGATAAGTAAGTGAACAGTGTCACTGACATTGCCATATATGATGAGTACGTGAACAGTATCACTGACATTGTAGTATATGATGAGTACGTAAACAGTATCACTGAATTGGTACTGTATGATGAGTAAGTGAACAGTATCACTGACATTGTACTGTATGATAAATAAGTGAACAGTATCGCTTACATTGCAGTATATGATGAGTAAGTATTGCTGACGTTGTAGTATATGATGAGTAAGTAAACAGTATGATTGATATTGTACTGCATGATTAGTAAGTGAACAGTGTCACTGACATTGCCATATATGATGAATTTGGTTCGGATTCTGCAGCGAATTGTTTCGTATTGGATACTAAGAAACTGCATTGCTTCAAGTCAACATATGGGACAACATACACCCTTGTCACGGACTTTTTGGACTTGGGTGTCTTTTGACTTTTAAGTCTCTGGAGTTCAATGATATGGACTTTCTAGACGAGTTGTGTCAAATTTGTGAATTTATTTCTTTATTTTCTGTTGTTATTTTGAATTATTAGTTTTATTTGTATAGGTGTGTTTCTATTTGTATTAAATGTGAATTTCAAATAGTGTAGCCAATATGTAGAACTTATTATGTATTTGAACTGTACCATGGTTGTCTATTGAAGTTTAAATAGAACCAAAGGACTCAGGGTTTCAATTATTATTGGAAGTAAATCAATAATAGTGTGCTCCATTCTTCCTTTTGATTATAAGTAAACAGTATGGTTGACATTGTACTGTATGATGAGTAAGTGAACAGAATCACTCCCATTGTAGTATATGACGAGTAACTGAATAGTGTTGTTGACGTTGTAGCATATGATGAGTAAGTAAACGGTACGGCTGACACTGTACTGTTTGATGAGTAAGTGAACTGTGTCACTGATATTATACTGTATGATAAGTGAGCAGTATCACTCACATTGTAGTATATGATGAGTAAATTAACAGTATCACTGACATTTAACTGTATGATAAGTAAGTGAACAGTATCACTGAATTGGTACTGTATGATGAGTAAGTGAACAGTATCACTGACATTGTACTGTATGACATTTACATTGACACTGACATTTAACTGTATGATAAGTAAGTGAACAGAATCACTGACGTTGTATATGAGTAAGTGAACAGTATCACTGATGTGGAACTATATGATGAGTAAGTAAACAGTACCACTGACATTGTACTGTATGATGAGGAAGTGAACGGTATCGCTCACATTGTAGTATATGATGAATAAGTGAATAGTGTTACTGACGTAGTATATGATGAGTAAGTAAACAGTATGGCTGACATTGTGCTGTATGATGAGTAAGTAAACAGAATCACTGATATTGTACTGTATGATAAGTGAAAAGCATTGCTGACGTTGTAGTATATGATGAGTAAGTGAACAGTATTGCTGACGTTGTAGTATATGATGAGTATGTAAACAGTATGGTTGACATTGTACTGTATGATGAGTAAGTAAACAGTATGGTTGACATTGTACTGTATGATGAGTAAGTGAACAGTATTGCTGACGTTGTAGGCCACTGTAGGTGTCACAGTCTGTGCTGAATTTAGAGACAACCAGCCGTTGTAGGTGCTGAGTTTAGAGACCACCAGCCACTGTAGGTGTCACAGTCTATGTAGGGTTTAGAGACCACAGGCACAGTAGGTGTCACAGTCTGTTTTGAGTTTAGAGACCACAGGCCACTGGAGGTGTCACAGTCTATTTAGGGTTTAGAGACCACAGGCTGCTGCAGGTGTCACAGCCTCTGCTGCGTTTAGAGACCACAGGCCACTGGAGGTGTCACAGTCTATTCTGAGTTTAGAGACCACCGGCTGCTGTAGGTGTCACAGTCTATGCTTAGTCTAGAGACCACTGACCGCTGTAGGTGTCATAGTCTATGCTGCGTTTAGAGACCACAGGCCACTGGAGGTGTCACAGTCTATTCTGAGTTTAGAGACCACCGGCTGCTGTAGGTGTCACAGTCTATGCTTAGTCTAGAGACCACTGACTGCTGTAGGTGTCACAGTCAGTGCTGAATTTAGAGACCACCGGCAGCTGCAGGTGCTGAGGTTAGAGACCACCAGCCACTGAAGGTGTCACAGCCTCTGCTGAGTTTAGAGACCACAGGCCACTGAAGGTGTCACAGCCTCTGCTGAGTTTAGAGACTACCGGCCACTGTAGGTGTCAAAGTCTATGTAGGGTTTAGAGACCACAGGCCACTGGAGGTGTCACAGTCTATGCTGAGTTTAGAGAGCACAGGCCACTGGAGGTGTCACAGTCTATTCTGAGTTTAGAGGCCACAGGCCACTGCATGTGTCACAGTCTATGTATGGTTTAGAGACCACAGGCCGCTGTAGGTGTCACAGTCTATGTAGGGTTTAGAGACCACAGGCCACTGTAGGTGTCACAGTCTATGGTACGTTTAGAGACCACAGGCCACTGGAGGTGTCACAGTCTATGTAGGGTTTAAAGACCACAAGGCACTGTAGGTGGCACAGTCTATTCTGAGTTTAGAGACCACAAGCCGCTGTAGGTGTCACAGTCAGTGCTGAATTTAGAGACCACCGGCAGCTGTAGGTGCTGAGGTTAGAGATCACCAGCCACTGAAGGTGTCACAGCCTCTGCTGAGTGTAGAGACCACAGGCCACTGAAGGTGTCACAGCCTCTGCTGAGTTTAGAGACTACCGGCCACTGTAGGTGTGAAAGTCTATGTAGGGTTTAGAGACCACAGGCCACTGGAGGTGTCACAGTCTATGCTGAGTTTAGAGAGCACAGGCCACTGGAGGTGTCACAGTCTATTCTGAGTTTAGAGACCACAGGCCACTGCAGGTGTCACAGTCTATGTATGGTTTAGAGACCACAGGCCGCTGTAGGTGTCACAGTCTATGTATGGTTTAGAGACCACAGGCCGCTGTAGGTGTCACAGTCTATGTAGGGTTTAGAGACCACAGGCCACTGTAGTTGTCACAGTCTATGGTGCGTTTAGAGACCACAGGCCACTGGAGGTGTCTCAGTCTATGTAGGGATTAAAGACCACAGGCCACTGTAGGTGGCACAGTCTATTCTGAGTTTAGGGACCACAAGCCGCTGTAGGTGTCACAGTCAGTGCTGAATTTAGAGACCACCGGAAGCTGTAGGTGCTGAGTTAGGAGACCACCAGCCACTGAAGGTGTCACAGCCTCTGCTGAGTTTAGAGACCAGAGGCCACTGGAGGTGTCACAGTTTATGCTGAGTTTAGAGTTCACAGGTTGCTGTAGGTGTCAGTCTATGCTGAGTTTAGAGACCACAGGCCACTGAAGGTGTCACAGTCTATGCTGAGTCTAGAGACCACCGGCTGCTGTAGTTGCTGTGTTTAGAGGCCACAGGCTGCTATAGGTGCTGAGTTTAGAGACTACCAGCCACTATATGTGTCACAGTCTATGTAGGGTTTAGCGACCACAGGCCACTGTAGGTGTTACAGTCTATGTACGGTTTAAAGACCACAGACCACTGAAGGTTTCAGTGCATACTGAGTTTAGAGACCACAGGCTGCTGTAGGTGTCAGTCTATGCTGCGTTTAGAGACCAGACTGCTGTAGGTGTCACAGCCTATGCTGAGTTTAGAGACCACAGGCCACTGGAGGTGTCACAGCCTATGCTGAGTTTAGAGACCACATGCCACTGAAGGTGTCACAGTCCATGCTGAGGTTAGAGACCACAGGTTGCTGTAGGTGTCAAAGCCTCTGCTGAGTTTAGAGACCACAGGCCATTGGAGGTGTTACAGTCTATGCTGAGGTTAGAGACCACAGGCTTCTGTAGGTGTTACGGCCTCAGCTGAGTTTAGAGACCACAGGTAACTGGAGGTGTCACTGTCTCTGCTTAGTTTGGAGACCACAGGCCGCTGTAGGTGTCATAGTCCATGCTTAGTTTAGAGACCACAGACCGCTGTAGGTGCCATAGTCTATGCTGAGTTTAAAGACCACCGACTGCTGTAGGTGCCATAGTCTATGCTGAGTTTAGAGACCACTCACCACTGTAGGTGTCATAGTCTATGCTGCGTTTAGAGACCACAGGTAACTGGAGGTGTCACAGTCTATGCTGCGTTTAGAGACCACAGGCCGCTGTAGGTGTCATAGTCTATGCTGCGTTTAGAGACCACAGGCCGCTGTAGGTGTCATAGTCTATGCTGCGTTTAGAGACCACCGGCTGCTGTAGGTTTCAGTCTATGCTGAGTTTAGAGACGGTGAGTTTAGAGCAGCGGCGGCTCCTCCGCTATGGCGGGGGAGCGTCGCCACCCCGCCAGCAGCAGAAACTGCAAACCTTTTTCAACGAAACGATAATAAACTATGGGGCATATTTATAAGCTCCTAACTCCACCTTGCGCCACATTCGCGTAATTTTGTTAACCTAATGTGGGCCAACGAGGCCAAAATCCTCATGCCATATTTACAAAGTGGCGCAATGCATGCATTGTGCCACCTTGTAACCCTTTGCGCTACATTATGCCTGCCCCGGACATAATGTATGCAGAGGGTACATTCCCCCATTAGGGAGGCTCAAAAAATGGTGCAAGGAAATCTACCAGATTTTCTAGCATCATTTGTTACAGCACTTTTAACGCCTGCTCAGAGCAGCCATTAAAAGGAGGCTTCCATTATTTATAATGAGCCCCTATGTACTCTGCAGGAGTAGCGCCAATATTTTGGCGCTACTCCTGCAGAGTACATCAATAGAGTCAATAAAAATTACACTATTGCCCCGACCCTGCGCCACGGTGAGCTGTATCTTAGATACAGCGCACACATGGTGGCGGTAGGGGGGCAATAGGGGGTGCAGGGAAAGTGGCACTGCACTAGGTGCAGAGCCACTTTACTTAAATATGCCCCTATGTTTATTATTCTTTCGTTGTGAAAGGGGCGGGCCATATGGGATGACAGGTATGAGGGGAGTGCACTGTGCGACACACATGCGCACTGTGCTGTCTCTGGAGAGAGCAGGCACAGGCTCACAGTCTGCCTGGGAGCGCTCTGGCTGGGCACTCCCAGCCAATCCTAACGCTGCTCTGAGCAGCGTCAGGATTGGCTGCAGGGCAGGCTGGGAGCCGGTGCCTGCAGCGACAAGGGTAAGAGGAGTGGTGCGCCGGCAGTGAAGCAGGTACGTTTTGTTTTTTATTTATTTTTTATTGAATGTGCCCCCCCCCACGGCACTGCACCTGCCCCACCCCTTCAGAGCGCAGTGAGCCACGACTGGTTTACAGACCACAGGCAGCTGCAGGTGCTGAGTGTAAAGATCACCAGCCACTGTAGGCGCTGAATGTAGAGACCACAGGCCACTGTAGGTGTCAGTCTATGCTGAGTTTAGAAACCACAGGCCACTGGAGGTGTCACAGTCTATGTATGGTTTAGAGCTCAGAGGCCACTGTAGGTGTCATAGTCTATGTATGGTTTAGAGACCACAAGCTGCTGTAGGTGTCACAATCTATGTAGGGTTTAGAGACCACCGATCATTGTAGGTGTCCCAGTTTCTGTAGGGTTTAGAGACCACAGGCCACTGCAGGTGCTGAGTTTAGAGACCACCGGCTGCTGTATGTGCTGTGTTTAGAGACCACCGGCTGCTGTAGGTGCTGTGTTTAGAGACCATAGGCCACTGTAGGTGCTGAGTTTAGATACCAGCGGCTGCTGTAGGTGCTGTGTTTAGAGACCACCAGCTGCTGTAGGTGCTGTGTTTAGAGACCACCGACTGCTGTAGGTGCTGTGTTTAGAGACCACCAGCTGCTGTAGGTGCTGTGTTTAGAGACCATCGGCTGCTGTAGGCTGCTGTAGGTGCTGTGTTTAGAGACCACAGGCTGCTGTAGGTACTGTGTTTAGAGACCACCAGCTGTTGTAGGTGCTGAGTTTAGAGACCACCAGCCACTGTAGGTGCTGAGTTTAGAGACCACCAGCCACTGTAGGTGCTGTGTTTAGAGACCACCGGCTGCTGTAGGTGCTGCGTTTAGAGACCACCGACTGAGGTAGGTGCTGAGTTTAAAGACCACAGGCTGCTGTAGGTGCTGTGTTTAGAGACCACCGGCTGCTGTAGGTGCTGTTTTTAGAGACCACCAGGTGCTGTAGGTGCTGTGTTTAGAGACCACCGACTGCTGTAGGTGCTGTGTTAGAGACCACCAGCTGCTGTAGGTGCTGTGTTTAGAGACCACCGGCTGCTGTAGGTGCTGTGTTTAGAGACCACCGGCTGCTGTAGGTGCTGTGTTTAGAGACCACCGGCTGCTGTAGGTGCTGTGTTTAGAGACCACCGGCTGCTGTAGGTGCTGAGTTTAGAGACCACCGGCTGCTGTAGGTGCTGAGTTTAGATACCACCGGCTGCTGCAGGTGCTGAGTTTAGATACCACCGGCTGCTGCAGGTGCTGTGTTTAGAGACCACCGGCTGCTGTAGGTGCTGAGTTTAGATACCACCGGCTGCTGTAGGTGCTGTGTTTAGATACCACCGGCTGCTGTAGGTGCTGAGTTTAGATACCACCGGCTGCTGTAGGTGCTGAGTTTAGATACCACCGGCTGCTGTAGGTGCTGAGTTTAGAGACCACCGGCTGCTGTAGGTGCTGAGTTTAGATACCACCGGCTGCTGCAGGTGCTGTGTTTAGAGACCACCGGCTGCTGTAGGTGCTGAGTTTAGAGACCACCGGCTGCTGCAGGTGCTGTGTTTAGATACCACCGGCTGCTGCAGGTGCTGAGTTTAGAGACCACCGGCTGCTGCAGGTGCTGTGTTTAGATACCACCGGCTGCTGCAGGTGCTGTGTTTAGAGACCACCGGCTGCTGTAGGTGCTGTGTTTAGAGACCACCGGCTGCTGTAGGTGCTGAGTTTAGATACCACCGGCTGCTGCAGGTGCTGAGTTTAGATACCACCGGCTGCTGCAGGTGCTGTGTTTAGAGACCACCGGCTGCTGTAGGTGCTGTGTTTAGAGACCACCGGCTGCTGCAGGTGCTGTGTTTAGAGACCACCGGCTGCTGCAGGTGCTGTGTTTAGAGACCACCGGCTGCTGTAGGTGCTGTGTTTAGAGACCACCGGCTGCTGTAGGTGCTGAGTTTAGATACCACCGGCTGCTGTAGGTGCTGAGTTTAGATACCACCGGCTGCTGTAGGTGCTGTGTTTAGAGACCACCGGCTGCTGTAGGTGCTGTGTTTAGAGACCACCGGCTGCTGTAGGTGCTGTGTTTAGAGACCACCGGCTGCTGTAGGTGCTGAGTTTAGATACCACTGGCTGCTGCAGGTGCTGAGTTTAGATACCACCGGCTGCTGCAGGTGCTGTGTTTAGAGACCACCGGCTGCTGTAGGTGCTGTGTTTAGAGACCACCGGCTGCTGTAGGTGCTGTGTTTAGAGACCACCGGCTGCTGTAGGTGCTGTGTTTAGAGACCACCGGCTGCTGTAGGTGCTGAGTTTAGATACCACCGGCTGCTGTAGGTGCTGAGTTTAGATACCACCGGCTGCTGTAGGTGCTGTGTTTAGAGACCACCGGCTGCTGTAGGTGCTGTGTTTAGAGACCACCGGCTGCTGTAGGTGCTGAGTTTAGATACCATCGGCTGCTGCAGGTGCTGTGTTTAGAGACCACCGGCTGCTGTAGGTGCTGAGTTTAGATACCCCTGGCTGCTGTAGGTGCTGAGTTTAGATACCACCGGCTGCTGTAGGTGCTGTGTTTAGAGACCACCGGCTGCTGTAGGCTGCTCTAGGTGCTGAGTTTAGAGACCAAACTCTGCTAGCGGTGCTTCGGATTTGAGCTTAAACAAGTACATTGTGGTCATGTTTTATGATGTCTAGATCCAGCACATATGTCAGTCACGCTACACACATTTGATTTTGTGGACTCGGGTTGGTGCTTGCATCGTCTTTTTGTATCACTCTTTACCTCACCAAGCCAGTGTTACTCATCATCATTGATGGAATGTGTGTGAAAACTTAGATTACTTGTATGTAAGTGTTTGAATAGAATATTTATGTTTCTTTGTTGAGTAACTACACAATAGTCCAGCCATGAATTGCGGTATTTTATCAGTGATGGACAAATATTCAGCATGGACGACAGTTTATTTTTATTTTTTCTGCAAAGGATTGTTAATTGAATATTTGTATGAATGGCAAAGTCACGCTTATGGTTTTTTTTCTGACATTAACATGTTGGAGCATCAAAAGGGATCTCACTCTGGTCACAGGAGGAGATTTCAGATCTTCTCTTTATGAGGTAGTTCATCCTTGCCACTTCTGTTCTGCAATATGTTCCAGCTTTTCACGCGAAATGTGAATGTACATTCTTTTGTGTAATTCAGGATGCATTTTTGTTGTGCTGTTTAATATTGATTAGTACTTATGGTACACACGAATCATTTGGTTTGTGATACCGAAGAATGCTACAGTTCTCACGAACAGGAATGTGCACATCTGTCCCAGAGAACCACCTCCTATTTGTGCGTTTCCCTTCGGATGCTTTATGTACAGGCTGTGGTATATCACACATACATTTTAGGCATACGTTGCAAAAAGAGCCATTCTAAAGCTCTCACCCCATCTCTAGTGTTAGTAATGTTGTGCCTGTGTCACTCAGATTTATTGAGTGTTGGAAAGTGGTACCTACAACTAGAAATAACACCACAGTCACAAATAAGGTCAACTCAAGTGTCAATAAATTAACGCATGCTCAACCCTTGGTAGCTTAGCTGATGAGCCGTCAAATTTAACTTTGGAGACAGTACATAAGTGAGAGGAAACACACAGTAAACATCTAATACCAATTTATAAGAATAGAGAATATTTTTGGCTTCAGAATTACACCTGAATGCCAAAATTCCAATGTAGTAAACCAAAGATATGCATTTTTAAAGATAAAGGCCCATATTTATGGAAAGTTAGCGTTGGCTTAGCATCATTTTGTTTACGCTAAAGCAGCGCTAACTTAACTCCATATTTATATTTTGATGCTAGACCTGGCTAGCGTCAAATTATTGGAGTAAGCGCCATTTTTCGGAAGTGCCAACCCACCTTGGGGCATACTTATAGGCCCCTAGTGCCACCTTGAGCCACATTAATGTAATTTATTTTGATGTCTGTGGCCCAACGACCCCAAAATCCCCACGCCGTAGTTACAGAGTGGCGAAATTCATGCATTGTGCCACTCTGTAACCCTTTGCACTACATTATGCCTGCACTAGGTATAATGTATGCAAAGGGGGTGTTCCCCCCTTAGGGGAGCCGGAAAAATGGCGCAAGGAAATCTATGAGATTTCCTTGGTACATTTATTACAGCACTTTTAACGCCTGCTGAAGAGCAGTCATTAAAAGGGGGCTTCCATTCTTTCGAATAGGCCCCTGTGTACTCTGCAGGAGTCGTGCCAATATTTTGGCACGACTCCTGCAGAGTACATCAATAGCGTCATAAAAAACAATACAGCGCACACATGGTGGTGGTATGCGGGTGCAATGGGGTGCAGGGAAAGTGGCGCTGCACTCGGTGCAGCACCACTTTCCATAAATCTGCCCCCTTGTGTCTCATTGCGACAATGAGATGCAAGGTAGGCGTTTCCATCCAAAAAATGACACTAGACCTCTAGCGCCATATTTACCTCCTGATGGAAAAACAACGCATACCAAGGAAGCGGACCCCAAAACTTATGCTAACTCCGATTAGCGTCAAAATTTAGGCCCATATTTATACTTTTTTTGCGCAGCATTTGCATCATTTTTTTACGCACAAGCGGTGCAAACTTACAAATTATAATTGTATTTTGTACATTTGCACTGCTTTTGCGTCAAAAGTGGATGCAAAAAAAATATAAATGTGGGCCTTAATGCCTGGTCAGACCAGGCGTTAGAAAGAGGCCCACACACCACCACTTAATGAAAACACACAGAAAGAGCATTTGCAACCTTCAGGACAGCATGGAAGTTGTACTGCTCTAGCTTGGCACCCGCAGCAGACGTCAGCGAAGACAGCAGGTCCCTCCTCCACCACCGCAGCAACCCCAAACACCACTACAGCAGCCACAAAGGCAGAGCAGAAGATGGGAGAGGATCTTCAGACAGCGGACAACCATCCTTGGCCTCAGGGAACAAGATGTCATCAGGATGCACCGACTGAACCGGGAGTCCATTGTACGTCTGCTGCACCACATTGCCCCACACATCACAGCAAATGTGCAAACTTCTACAGTAATTCCACCCATGAAAAAATCTTGGACACGATCATGCGCCTCACACCCCACCACATATGCTTCCCAAACACCTGGCAACTGCAGCAGCAGACCAAGCAAGGTTTCTACCAAATTGCTGGGTTCCCGCATGTGCTGGGTGCAATGGACTGCACCCATGTCCAACTGGTGCCAACTAAAGCAACCAAACATCTATATAGGAACCGCAAACACACCCATTTGATCAATGTGCCGGCCATTGTGGACTGCCATGGGCACTGCACTAACATCCCAGCAAAATACCCCAGCAGCGTCCATGATGCCTACATATTCCGCCATTCCACTATCAACGAGCAGTTCCAATATGGCAATGGCCTACTCGTAGGTAAGCCACCATACCAATCATTACACACACAACACACCAACCATGTAGGACAAACAAGACATCCACCACACTAAGGCCCATATTAATACTTTTTTAGCACCGCATTTGCGCCACTTTTTGACGCAGAAAGCACAAATTGTATTTTGTAAGTTTGTGCCATTTTTGCATCAAAAAGCGGCGCAACTGTGGCGCTAAAAAAGTATAAATATGGGCCTAATTTCTCATATGCATAATACCACACTACACCGCAATCGTTGCACATCACAAACACATACACCCACATGTACATAATACAGCCGCAACCTGACTGGAATCACCACGTGTGGAGCTATGCTCCCTTTGCATACAGAGGCTGCCCACAAACCACTACAAGTGCCCACTGGTTGACAACTAAATACAGATTCCACACACATTATAGCAAAAAAACAATAATTCAGCTACGCCAATGACATAGGCCATGGTAAAGAAAGTCACACATAGGCACAGCCCCACGTAAATCACGGTGTGCAAGCCTCTGGTAGTGCCTATATCAAATTCCACCCAAGTGGTGCCATTACCAACTACATAGCATCTACACATACCTTACATACCTGTAGTGTGCACATACACCTGTGTGCTACATTGTGTTGCACACATAGGAATGCAAATTAACCTGCCATGAAAGACCAAGGGACAGAATCATGGGAAATGGTGTAGCACCTACTCCAGTGCCACCTCACATGCGCCCCTTAGCGCCCCCTAACACCACCATGTCTTTTCCGTATACTAGAAACAGTCCACCATGGTGCAGAGTTTGTGCAAATGTGTAAATAGCGTGGATGCCATAGTAGGATTTGGTAGGAGTATTGAGGACATACCTGACCTTTCATGCACCGTACATAGGGACCCATGTGAAAAATAGGTGTGCCCAAGCCTGCACTGTGTAGGTGTTGAGAGTGTCTGTGATAAATCATGTATTGGAAGCTAGGAAATACTACTGCACCAAATTAGATCATCCTACTCGATGTACGGTGTGATTCACACCCTTGTTGACTAGATGGATGGCACAACCACAAAGGGTCACTAAGGGCCGTATTTATACTCCGTTTGCGCCGAATTTGCGTCGTTTTTTTCGACGCAAATTCGACGCTAAACTAACGCCAACTAACGCCATATTTATACTATGGCGTTAGAGGCGAATAGCGCCAAAGTTCCCGGAATGTGCGTCATTTTTTAGCGTGAACCCCTTCCTTGCGTTAATGATATGCAAGGGAGGCGTTCCCGTCTAAAAAATGACTCCCAGGCCTTTACGTGGTATTTATACTCCCGGGCAAAAGAGACGCCCGGGAGTGGGCGTGGCTAAAAACGGCGCATTTGCGCCGCTTTTTAACGCCTGGGTCAGGCATGGCGTTAAGGGACAAGTGGGCTCAAAATGAGCCCAGAGTGCCCTCCCCTGCCCCCAGGGACCCCCCCTGCCACCCTTGCCCACCCCAGGAGGACACCCAAGGCTGGAGGGACCCACCCCAGGGACATTCAGGTAAGTATTTTTTTATTTTTTTTTTATAATTTTTTTGGGCATAGGGGGGCCTGATTTGTGCCCCCCTACATGCCACTATGCCCAATGACCATGCCCAGGGGACAGAAGTCCCCTGGGCATGGCCATTGGGCAAGGGGGCATGACTCCTATCTTTACAATGATAGGAGTCATGTTGATGGGGGATGGGCGTCGAAAATAAATGGCGCAAGTCGGGTTACGACGATTTTTTCGACGTAACCTGACTTGCCCCATTTTAAGACGCCCATGCGCCATTTTCCCCCTACGCCGGCGCTGCCTGGTGTACGTGGTTTTTCTCGCGCACACCAGGCAGCGCCGGTCTGCTTGCGCCGGCTAACGCCATTCAATAAATACGGCGCCCGCATGGCGCTTCAGAATGGCGTTAGCCGGCGCAAAACTTTTTGACGCTAAACTGCGTTAGCGCAGTTTAGCGCCAAAAAGTATAAATATGGGCCTAAGTGTCACACTGCATGCATAGTGCCACATGGTAACTCGGAGGGCACGATTTGGCTTTGTAGGGCTACCATTGTGTCTCTACATCTGACACCACTGTGGTGCAAGGAGATGGTAGGTTCCATCCAACAATAGGACACTGCCTCAAATATGGACTACACAACACATCTTTGCAATGGTTTAACCATCAGTATGGAATTAATATGACAATTCCCTGGTCCCTGAGCCACTACCCAATATTGGCATGTCCCTCAACATAGACCTATGAAACCATTTCGCAAAAACAGGAACATACATTATACCACAAGCAAGCCTGAGTCACCACTCCTCCTACAACTAACAACTGCCATGGTATATTCCAAACCACTATCAAGCTTTACCAACACATCTTCTCTCATTCCTTTGCAGCCGATCAAGGTTACGGCATACTGCCTTGGGTAATGACCCCATTTGTTAAGCCCACAACGGTTGAAGAGCATGCATGTAACGAAGGGCACAGAAGAACACGCAATGTGGTGGAGAGGACATTTGGGCTTCTGAAGTCAATGTTCAGTTACTTGGCCCTGACAGGAGGAAGCCTCTTGTATGTCCCACCACTGGTATGTAAAATAATACTGGCATGTGCAATCCTCCATAACATATGTATAAGAAAAATGTGTCAGCATGGTTACCTAGTGTTCTCTGTATAACAACATACAGCACATAGCAGTACACACCACTCATTGTCACTCACATGACAGAACAAGTGCAAGGTAGCAACAGTTATTAAATGGGAGTAGAAGTAGCCGTATATCTTGTATTTGGCTAATAAAAAACACAGCACTGAGATGATTTCACACATCAACATCATTCAGTCATGATAACAGTTACCTAGGTTGTGGCATGCTGGAATAAATGCATACCCATGTTCAACTGAGGATGTGGATGGACAGCTGAGAGATACCCACAGATACGTGCAAATACAACACGTATAGTCACTTGGAGATAACACAAGTGCTGTGGCAGGTATAATGTCATGTGTGTGTGGCCCTCGTTATATCTCACAAATACCGGCAATGGGATGGTAAACTATCATGTAGCAAGTAGGAGAAGATGTCAACATCCACAATTTACACAAGTCACATGCATCCTGTCCATGTATGACCAGACAATGTTGCTGTAGAAGATGCGTACAAAGTGCAAGCAGCCTAAAGAATGGGAGCAATATAGGAGACAATATATACCTTACAAGTAATGTGGTAAAACATGGAGAAGGAACGCACATAGACCAGTTCAGACTGTCTACATGTGAACATTCAACATATGTACAGAGAGGGTGGCCAGGTCAGTTCATAACCCAGTCATGTTTATCACTCCCATAACCTGGTAGTTGCCCATTGCATGCCAACGTGACAGGAGGAAGTGACAGATAACACCACCTGTCCCCTGGCACATTCCCAAAATAGAAGTCACAACAGAGATACAACCCCTAACCAAGCTGCCCATGGAAATTACTAAGGACATCAAATGATGAGACATGTCCAACACCTACAAGTACCCAGTCCTCTGCACATAAGAGGGGAAGGTTGACATCAATGTGATATCCTGGTCTGTTTGATCACAATTGTGCATGTGTCTGTCTGCAGGGGAGCGTGCATTGCTCTTCTGATTAGCGATCATGAAGAGGCTAGATCCCTGCTCAAAGCACCCTAACACCACTGCTCTTGCTACATAAACGTATGACATTTTCAGGGGTCTAATGCATGTGCACAGTAAACTGGAGCTCCGTAAACCTGTCCCTTCACATGCAACCATGGGTTTGTGTTGCCATAAAAACTCCAACATTAGTGATGAAAGTAGGCTGCCATCTATATCAGACGGCAACACTGCTACACAGTAGTATGCCATTGTATGTGACAGTCATAAAAAACATGGGGTCAGATTTACAGAAAAGTGGTGCAGCACGGTGCTGTGCCAAAATTGGCAGCGCCGTGCTGCGTCACTTTAGAAACGCAGGGATGCGGCGTATTTAAGGGAATCCGATGCACCCCTGCGCTGGTGCTAAATTTAGCCACCAGCGCTAATGCAGGCATCCTTGCACCATTGTGCGAGGATGTCTGTGTTTAGGGGTGTGATTGTTTATGTGCGTAATAAACAATCACTAATGGCGCTTTGGCACCTTAGTGTGGGCTGCACAGCACACAGAAGTGCCAAAGAGTCATTTTCAAATGATTGTTTATGTGAAGGAATGGACACCTTCCCGCACATAAACAATAATTTCTGGCATTTTGCTTTTTCTACATGTGAAGCAAAATGCAGCATGCATAGAAAAAGCAAAAATTGAGGAAGAATAAAAGTATTCCTCCTGGTTGCGCCTTGCTAATGCCACCCCTGTGGGTGGCATTAGATTTTGCCGCTGCCTCAGGTTTACGAGATTTCATAAATCTGAGGCAGCATAAAAAAGCAATGGGTGTTGCTGTGGCACGCCCATAGCAACACCCATTGCACGCCCCTTCCACGCACAGTGCTGCGTGGGAACGGGCCATATTTACAAGGTGGCGTTAAGCCACAAGAAGTGGCTTAACGCCACCTTGTAAATACGACGCTGTGGTTAGCGCCACCGGCGCATCACTAAAAGTGGCGCTCCAGTGGCACTAGGGGCCTATAAATACGGCCCATGATGTGGACGAATGTGAGTGCCTAGTTGGTGGCATGCACAGATATATCACGTAAATCAGCACACACGTACCACTGAAATGGCTCAGCATGGTGATGTGTATAGGATTCTGAACAAAAGGCAACCTACCGCAAGTGTAAGGGCATATGTATCACAAGATCACTGACTGAAAGAAATTACCTTCACATGTGTTCTGAAATACAGAAACATAGGCGGCACTGATATGACTACACAGGCATTTGTCAAAGCCCAACATGTGTCCATGCAGGAAGATAGTTATGTAAGGTTTCACATCCCATTAACACACCACTGTGGTCATATGTTACTGGAATGACACTACACATATCTTTACGCACACACGGCATATAGCAACCTTCAGTGACACGTGTTCATACCAACACACCACAGAGTGGACACACATGCATACACAAATTGCCAGGGGAAACGTGATGTCAACCCAGTCCTAGTCCACTGCATCCTCTAAGTACAAATTGCCATGGCAGTCACATGCCTTGCCATCTTTTGGACATAGGTCATCATAAATATTGTGTTGTTGGTATGTGTACATTTGTATATCAGACATAACAATGTAGTACTCCCACAAATAATTGTTCAAACACAAATGTACACTCATAGTACACACGTGCTAATATGGATGTGCACAAAGTGTAGCTATACATGCACATTTGCTCAAGCTATGAGTAATCGCCTGCAGCAGACACATAAACAAACCTATAAGCTCAGCATACCAATGTCACCATAAAGATACGACTGGATAGTTACACACATGTAGCCATACCATAATTACACCATTGTTGCATAGCCCATGTGACATGGTAAGGGAATATGCGTGCAATCAAGGCGTACATGGCAAAAGTCCATGCATTTTCGTCATGCGTCACAAATTAATGATGCAAGCGGCTCATATCTACACTCTGCAATGCCAGAAATATTATGCCTGGCCCTTGAGTATCTATCAAACGTCCACAGGCCTTTTCATGCACAATGGGGTAAAATCAATACATGACCATCATGCGTCAAAAATATAGATGCAAACACCTAAACCTCATACTTTTCCGCACAGCTAAAAGACGCCTGGACCCTGAGCGTCTATTGCACGCCCACAGGCCTTTTGATGCACCATGGGGAAAAATGGACGCACAACCGCCATGCGTAAAAAATGTATACGCAGACGCCTATACCATACTTT